>NC_136986.1:23610845-23620845 GCF_032717465.1 Coenobita brevimanus
CAGGAAGGTCTTGGTCCTCTTCTCGATTCGCTTCTTCTCTTTGGGGAACTGTCACCATCCTGCCACTCTGGCTCCTTGGTCCTCCTCAAGATCCTCGGCTGCAGGTGAGCACAATTCCTCGGAGATGTCCCAGCTGTATTGTCCTGGTCCATGGTACTGCCACAGACGGTTCACATGTACCACCTTTAGGCGAGACTTCTTGCCTCCCCGATTCCGATGTGTTGGCATCCGATAGGCGGTCCAAAACAGTGTAAGGCACGTTCCATGAACTTTGCCGCTTAGGTGACTCCCTTCTTTCGCTGAGGATTGTATAATCAAATTTGGTCACCATCCAGCAAGCTCACCTAACTTGCCTTGGCATTATACTTGCACCTTCATCACCACTCCTGGAAAGCTTGAGGGCTCCTTGTACTCGATGATGTATTTCAGCCAGAATTCTTTTCCTGAAGGTAAGCCAGATAAGCCGGTGGCACTAGAGACAGCTCTTCACCAGGTGGTCTTCCCATTAACTGGAAGTCAATGGGTAATCGTAGTTCCGTGGCTCAACATACTGGCTGCAGGGATGTAACCAGTAGACTCATGGATGAAGACTGATATGCCATCAGCAATGCAGGTAATTTCTGGTCCCGTTCTGTTTGTCCATCAATGCAGTACTTGGCCAGTTCTTGTCCCAGGGTCCAGTTGAATTTCTCCACCACTCTCTATTGTACTTATGGGGGTCATCCTGGTCTTCTTGATCCCCAGTAACTTGCAGCACTCACGGAACAACAATAGACTTGGAAGTTTCTACCCTGGTCTGAATGTAGCTCTTGTGGCATCCCAAAATGACAAAAAAATTATGAACCCACACCTGCACAACAGTCACAGCCTCTTGATCAGGGATGGCATAAGCTTCTGGCCACTTCGTGAAGTAGTCCATGACGACACATATATACCAGTTCCCTTTCTCAATGAGTGGCAAAGGTCCAGCAATGTCCATCGCGACTCTTTCCATTGGTGCACCCACTTGGTACAGCTGGAGAGGGGTGCAACCACATTTCTTGCAACCCCTCTGCAGCACAGCACACATCACAGGCCTAATGCCACTCTTCAACATCCTGATGCATGCCAATCCAGCAGAACCTCTGTCACAGCCGGCTTAGAGTTTTCTTCACTCCCAGGTGCCCACTGGTGATCTGGTTATGGGACTCATCCAAGATCTCGGACCTCATCTTCCTCTGAACCACCAGTTGCCAGTACTTACTGAGGCCATCGGGTGTCTCCCACTGATGCTCCAGTAGCTCGTTGTTCAAGTGAAGAAGGTTCCACTGACTTCAGTAGCTCTTGGTCGCAAGGCTTAACCTGAGAACTTCTTCCCAAGATGGTCGCACTGTACTCTGCTGCAGCCACTCTAGCACTGGTTGTAAATCTGCATCCTCCATCTGCATCCTCTTCAGGTCTTCTTTTATCTCTGGTTCTGTCACTACAGTACGGCAGCATTTCTTCCTATGATTCCCATTCCTATTACAATGCTTGTCATCTGTTCTTCCGTCTTGTCGCACACTATTCATCAAGGTACTCCTTCATTTCCTCAGTGATGGGGCTTCTTGGGAAAAACTAGCTGGTTGTTGCCTCTCATCACCAGCCTTCACTAGAGACTGATAACTGTTCCCCTCCATCACTGACATCTGCCCAGTATTTCCATTGCGGCACCCTTAAGGCTAGTAGCAAGCTGCACTGCCCTCTGCCTATAATCCCAATCATTCTGATCCCCAAGTAACTCAAACTGCACGGTAAGCTTCCTAAGATACTCTACCATCAAATTCTTGTGGTTTCTTTTTAATTGGACCTCCATTATAGCCATGCACTTCACTGATTTGGCACCTGAAAACTGGGGCATCATAATTAAGTCCAGGGCTTAAATCTCTTGCATTCTGATTTTTCAGCCCTGTACTGCTATCTTTAGATGTTTGGGATTCGTCAAGATTCACCACACACTGTCCTTTCCTTTCATATGCCCCCCATACACTAAACTGAGGCTCAGCAGTGCAATATTTCTCTACAGCCTCAATTTTCTCACTAATTATCTGCACATGGTCAACTACATGCTTCAGCTCGTTATCTACATGCTGTCTGCACTCCATCACTATTCTCTCACTAATCTTCAGCTGGTTCTACACATGCTGTTTGCACGCCATCACAATTTCCTCACTAATTGTCATCAACTGGTCATCTACATGCTGTTTACACTCCATCACATTAGTGCTTACCTCATACTTCTGCTGCTCTAGCTTGGCATCTACTTCCTCCTTAAGCTGTTGCAATTCTTCCTTCATTTCCCCTATGAATGCATCTAGCTGTCCTTGCACCCTCAGTTATACTTCCCTCTGTTGCTCCTGTAATGGCTCTTGAAGTTGTTCATATCGTTCCTTTTGTTCTTCACGTTGTGCCTCAAGTTGTTCTCTCTGTGCTTGCAATTGTCCCTTGATTTCGCTCCTGAGCTCTTTCTGATTTCCATTTTGGGCCTGTAGTCTTTCATTCTGTGCTTGTAAGTGTTCTTTGATTTCGTTCTTGAGCTCTTCACTTTGGGCCTGTAATTGTGCTTGGACTTCTTTCTGTCCTTCATTCTCTGCCTGTAATAACTTCACAATTGTCGCCAGGGACATTTCCTCCTCTTGCGCAGCTCAAGACCTTGTCTGTTTACCTCCTGTTTCCATGTCGAAGGTTTGGCTCATTACTGTACTTAATTCACACTCCTGACACCAGTGTTACGTCCTCGCCCCCACACTGCCACAGACTCCAACAGCAGTAGTCCATTATGGGAATGACTTTGCCCAGTGAGTTGCTCTTCCTATTGTCAGCCTTTAGGTGTACAGTACTGTTCTCTAGGTCAGCTGAGGCTTTGTAAATAAACACTGGCTACTTAAAGTTCACTGTCTTTATTTTCCAGATTATTACATCGAATGCTTTCCAGCTTCACTATTCTCATAAGCACTGGAGCTATACACACTTTACTAATTGCGGTTACACTTAATGCTTGACAACACTTTACAGTTTTCACACAAGTACTGAAAATATCCAAACATCAATAACACGTCACTGTTTACCAGTTTTCACAAGTACCAAAAATATGCAGTCTTCACTGACGCTGCACTGACACTCAAACAAGAACAAAAACCGACTGAACTTGAAATAGTCTCTATCCCATCTTTATATAAGCTTGCATTGTACTAGAATGATCTACTTCTCCAACATTCTAGGACATGCGGGTCTTGCATCAGACCCTAGCAACAAGAGGTACCAACAAGGAGACATCAAAACGTGCCATAGTTTTCATACATTACATAGGATTATAAATTATTTACCATACTAACAAATTAAACTGCATAATCAACAAGCAATCACATAAACATTATAAAGAAAAATAGCACAAAAATTAGTGCATAACTTATGAAATAACTACGCTCGCAAACAGCAGGCAAACTGGCAACTGACTCGTACCGATACTAGCTACATAAACATCATTAAAAGTCGACAATAATCTCGGCTACCTAATTGGCAAATCTCGCTTTCTCTTTAACAATCTGTATATATATATATATATATATATATATATATATATATATATATATATATATATATATATATATATATATGTATATATATATATATATATATATATATATATATATAGAGGCGTGGCTCAATCGGTAGAGAGGTGGCTTGCCGTTCTAACGGACCCAGGTTCAAATTCCGGCCGGGGCAGGTAACAGAGTAAGGATTTGAATTTCATTAAAATCAGGCTTTACTGATCTACCAGAAGACTCGCCGACATGTCGTAAAAATACCCCCGCTAGTACCAATACACCAGTCCTGTATGAGACAGCTCTAGCATGTATTCAATATGGACGGTGGGTGTTAGTGCCGAAGTGGTGACATGTAGAGGTGTATGGTATTGTAGGAGGACTGCTGGGCCTTGATAGCAGACTGTGAAGCCTATGCCCAGAGTCGGACATATATATATATATATATATATATATATATATATATATATATATATATATCATCTCATCAGCCATTTGTGTGTCCACTGCAGCACCGGCCTATCCCGACCGAAGTGGGGACGATACATCCAATGTATCTCTACCAAGTGGCTTAGGCTGTCTAGTAGAGATTGTATGTAGGGTGAGAAGTAAGTGTAATTGTAGTGTTGGAGTGGCTTTGGATGTGTGTGTAGTCTGTGATGCAAGTGTAATCGGCCCGTGCAAGCTGACTGGGTGCAAGCATGCTTTATAGTATGCGGCACTGTTTCAACCACAGCACCCCTTATGGCCGCCAATGCAGTACGTGGCCTGAAGAACGCTCCCAAAGTTTATTACCATGGCGGAGAGCGAACCCTCGATTTTCAGGGTGCGAAAACGCACACTTTACCACTGTACCACAGAGGCTCCATATATATATATATATATATATATATATATATATATATATATATATATATATATAGTATATATGTTATATATAGATAGATAGATGGATAGATGATACACTACCTCAAATTGACTTAGGACCTCCCCCCACAAGGTATTAAAACACACAGAAATCATATAACAGTGTTTGTTCATGAAATGCCATTCATTATTATGAAATCATGTTTCCCTTGAATTTCAGAACTAATTGGATGCGTTTTGGCATGGAATCACTTAGATCTCTAGAGTAATCTAAGGACATTTCTTTGCATCAAAACTCTGTCAGTTCAGTCTTGTTTTCTGGACTGGGTGTCTTCTTCTCTGCTATGATTCTCTTCATCTTTGCCCAGCAGCTTTCTATCGGATTTAGATCCGGGCTGTTGCCAGACCAGTCGAGGACAGTCCAATTATCCTGAAGCCATTTTTTCACCTTTCTTGACTTGAGACATGGAGTTGAATTGTGCATGAAAAAGTCGCACCCATGAATAGCACAAAAGTTTAACAAATGATCTTTCAGAACTTGAATGTACCAGCGACCATTCATCATCAAGTTCATAGGAAGAAAGAGGCCCCCCCCTTCCCATTTCACCTGAGAAACACCCCCATACCATTACTGATCATGGGTACTTATCAGTTGGCACTGTGTAAGCAGGGTCATATCGACCAAGGGAGGTAGGTCAATGAACCTTGAGAAAACGCACTTGGAACACCTGAAATGTGCTTTCATCAGAAAACATAACTTTTCTCCACTCATCCAATGCCCAATGTGCATACTTCTTGGCAAACTGAATGCGCTACTTCATGCGTCAGTAAGAATCAGTTTCCTGGCTGCAGTGCGGCCTGGCAAACCCAGCGCCTTCTGCAAGCGGTGTTGGATAGTTCGAATTGAGACATCTTGTAACAGCTCGGGATGCATTCTCTTCAATTCTGCTGCTGTCAGTCAAGGATTCTTGATTACTTCCCTCTTCAGAAGTGTATTTGTACCTCTGAAAGTTGTCCTATTCTTTCCACGGCCATGCTTGTGCTCTGGTACGACATCAGGTGGCAGGTCACGCACTGCAACAAGAATCTTCATGACGGTCGACTTTGCATGTCCAGTACATTCACAAGTCATGTTGATAGGGACTTTATCATGTCTCCATGCAATGATAAGGACCCTCTCATCCCTTAAGCGGCACTATCCAGGGATGACAACTCGACTCTAGGAAAAGAGCAGGGCAAAGAGAAAAGCATACAAAAAACAGAGGGAGGTGCAAGCTCAGAGTGACAGGAACATATACTCCCACTCTCGCTTCTGGGCAAGCACTGATGTGTTGAATGTTTCACCACCTCCCACCAACACCAGAGGAGTTGGCAGTTACTTCTTGCGCAAAAAATTCACTTGGTAGAGGTGGAAACATAAAGCAAAGATGGACAACTCTCTCATAGCAGTTCTGTGTGTGTGTGTGTGTAGGCCCTAAGTAAATTTGCAGTGGGTGTATATATATATATATATATATATATATATATATATATATATATATATATATATATATATAAGGTCTGTCTGTCCTTTTTCTGCTATGCATACAATCTCTTGGTGTCCAGGCAGTCAGCCTGTTGCTCCATCAGTTATCACTTATTTTTGCCACATGGCCAGCTCACCTTCATTTCTGTTCTTTATAACTCCTCTTATGTCTTTGACTGTAGTCTGCTGTCTCACCCCTTTTCCTGTTTCTTAACCCGCCCCATCTCGACCAATTTTCCACCACTGACTCCCCCCAATCCCGACCATTTTTGTAAAAAAAAAAATTTTGGCTCAAACCTCCGCTTTTGGTGAGAAACATCGAAAATTCATAGAGAAATCGCTCATCTGAGGTTTAACCCCTTAACCGAGGGGCGTCACTTTCGTGACGCTTGGGAGCAAGGGATCATACCGCGGGGCGTCGCTTTTGTGATTCTGTGTTATTTTGAATTCACCCGGGCTTCCAAGTGGGGACTTGTATCATCTATAAGTACTGCCAATGTCTAACATTAGTCACCACTCCTAATCTCATCTCTACTCCCATCCATTGTTGACAATTTAGCCATTTCTGCCCGTTCTTGACTCCCCTCCTTACCCCCCCTCCATTACCCTATCCTCTCGCCTGCCAGGCCGTGCTACACTAAGTAAATCTTCCCTGGAATTTTTCACTGATTTCATCCATTGAAATAAGCCCTATGCCCTATTCTTATACCAAATAATATATACAAGAAAGAAATAAGGTAAGTGAGAGTGCCATACACCTGGAATTGGCTAATTATCACCTGACAACACCTCACGTGCACTCGTTTGCTAATTTTTGCTGTTTTTTTCCCCTTGAAATATGCTGTATAATCTATTTTCATAATAAATATACACGTAAGGAGGGAAGGGAGAAGCCTAAGTGATATTTACATTCACCTGGAACTACCTAATTTATAATGTATTGTCTAAATTTCCTGCCAATCATTTCAGTGCTATACATAGCTGTTTCAAGAGCTAACATTGGTAGCACTGAATATTCCCTAAGTAGGGCTCCCTACCCCTACTCCTCCCTTTAGTCAGTTTACTCTCATCTTCGCCAAGTAGAGGTACGTCTGTTTCTTCTTTGCGCTGACTTCAGGGACTTTTTCACCCCCATGCAAAGGGCCCTGTGACCTTTACCCCTACTAAACCTCGTGTGAAAAGAGGCAAAGGGCTGACAATTGATAAAAAGAGAAAGTGACTAACGATCTTTTCTATTGAGTAAAACAGTGCAAGTGGAATTGTAAATAATGTGTAAACAGCAAGTGAAAGTAATGGAATGTAAATATACGTGAATAATGGAAAATAGTTTTATAAGTTACATTTCAAGTGACACAGTGCATAACACAGTGTAAATAAAATAGAAATGTAAATAACGTACAGAATAAAATAGAGAACATTAATAGAAATGTAAATGAGTAGTATTATAAGAATACGAGTATATACCCTAGGAGTAATGAAAGTGAAAGTTTCACTCTAGCATGTCTGAATACTATGAGTTATGAGAGTGAAGATGAAAGTGACATTCACTCTCAATGCTAGTATACAGGACGAGAAAGTGAATGCTACGTATTTTACTGAAAGAAATTGAATCCCTACAGTGACAATAAACTAATACTACTGAAGGAAACTTATGGATAAAGAC
Organism: Coenobita brevimanus; assembly: GCF_032717465.1. NCBI lineage: Eukaryota > Metazoa > Arthropoda > Malacostraca > Decapoda > Coenobitidae > Coenobita > Coenobita brevimanus. Next base: position 23,618,464 of record NC_136986.1, read on the forward strand.
TGTAGATATATATAAGTGTTATATAGTAATAGAAATATAAAGTGTGAGGGGTTTTATGAATAATAAATGACAGAGTACCAAGAGAGAACTAGCGCAAGTGCGACAGTCAGACGCGCTCGTAATTTTCATTGCTTTCCCAATGTTTTTTTTTTTTTGAAGTATGTATCCCAAACTACTTGAAAATCATAGAGTAGTGTTTATAATGTTAATATCTGGCTCTGGTAATCATATTACGGGTTGTCGGGAAGTGTAAAGTGGAGACTTCGTTACCCAACTTCAGAGGTCTCCACAAGTCTTACGGTAACCGACGAAGGCTCAACAAACATTCCAGGAGAAAGCTGAAGGTATGTGCCATAAGCATATGTAATTTTAATATTCTAGGACTAATAACTGATTTTTGGCAAATATTTTTTGAGAGTCCGTCGGAGCCCGAATAACCCCGGGGCACACGCAAAACCTTGGTAAACATGCCCGCTGTGTAGGGGTTAAAATACTCGATCCAGGTACCAGTACCTCCTTACCTGACTGGGTTTTCTAACAGGCTGGCACCAAAGAAAACGAGTATTGTTGGAGGGAAACTATTTCACACCACTCATAAATGGTATTTATTTATTTACTTGGTATGAATTTATATGTAGTACGAGAGTATATTGGTTTTCAAACAGCAATATAGGCATTATAAGCATTGTTTCACTCACTAACTCATCACCATACCTGACCTTTTTTTACCACATTACCTGATCATCATTTCTGACTGTTTCTTCCTCTAATGTTATGTAAAGTTTGTCCTCCACATTGTCATCGATTGGGGAATCACTCTGACCCTGAATTTCGTACTGTGGCATGACATGGCTTTACTGGCCAGGTCACTGATAACAGGTGATTTGCTGAGACAATGGCGTGCAGGGGGGGGGAGGTCATGCTGGGTAAGGCATTGTCCCTGCCTGGCATCTTATAGAGGAAGGTGTCCCGTGTACACGTACCAAAAATCACTCGCGAAAATTGAAAATTTTGCAAATTAGGGACCTTGCAATTGATTCGCGTTTATGTACGTCAATGAGATTGGCAGTGACAAAACGTGTGGATGTTAATTCACGTCGACGGGATGCCGCGGGTTAAAGACATTCCCAACAATAACCTTTCCATTACTCTCTGAGAATAGATTAGTTTATTTATTTAATTTTTTTTTGTTTCCTGGTCTCACAAGCGTAAGTCATAGCTGGAATTATACAGTACATTTGTTACATAGATTTCGTTTCATACACACTGGCAAGCTTGCTCCAGTTCCTGCTCCCAGTTGTTGCTGACCACTGCCAGAGTCATCCCGTTCTGACAACTTCTGCCCTGCTCAAGAAGTGATCATCAGTCAGTGAATATAATGATGCTACCCCCACAGAACCTAAGCCTTGTATGCCAATGCTGATTCATGAGTACCTAGTGTGATTAGTGCTTACTGTATGAAGTAAAATACAAAGGAAGTGGTTTTCACTCATCTTATGTTTACTCTGGCCCTATAATGTGCATTAAGGGCTGTTTTATCAAGGTCATCCCCTTTACCAGTTGAGCGTGGCCCTAAATGAAGGGTCACTGGGGCCAAACTTTCAGTTTTTGTGTTAAGAAAGTACTACAGGGGGGCCAAGCAGTGGAATTCCATCATTCCATTTTTGACCAACTAATAACGACCACTCTAATATTATACATATATATATATATATATATATATATATATATATATATATATATATATATATATATATAAAGAGTCATATTTCTTGACAGGTTCCAGAGATCATCTGTGGGAATCATTGCAGATGGTCAGTTCAGTGCTGGAAACTTGGCTACAAGGGAGTTGTTTTCCATTGCTGCTCACGAACAACATGGTAACAAATGACACCATATTAAAGGTAATATGAAAGAGTACATTCATTGATGGCAAAGAAGGCTCATTAACTGGAAATTATTACTTTGATAGCTAAATTTATTACCACAATGATAGTCCAACTGCTAGATTTGATTTTCAACATTGAAAGGTTCCTTAGTTCTCAATAATTCATGGAAAACAATTTTTTTCTTTTGAAACAGACATCAGTGTACTGTATTATATACCATGATAATAAGGAAGCAGGTAAAAAGAATTAGGGTTATAAAGTCTCCCAGGCACGTTGACGCGAATCGCGTTCTTTGTGGTTTGGCACATTAATGCAGATTCACATGAATCGCATGAAAAAGCAGAAAAAACATAGTAAAAAGAAAAGTTTTTGGCCGATTTGGGTCAAATTTGGATCATTCCAGCAGGTGCATTCCTTTTCTGAGGTAAACACTTGGCAACACTGTAGAGCCTCCCCAGAGGTTGCCCATAGCAAGAAACTTCAATCACAAGGA
>NC_136986.1:23625845-23655845 GCF_032717465.1 Coenobita brevimanus
CTCCTCCAAATGAGCAAACGCAGATTGAATTAGCTAAGTTACAGCTAGCCCTGCAGGAGTCTCGTGCTAGGGAGGCTGAGGCACAAGTTGAAATTGCTAGGATTCAGGCAGACCATGAGTATCGCATGAAACAAGGTGGAACTGGATCATCTAGCTCTGATGATTTTGATGTGGCTAAAAATATTAAACTTGTCCCTCCTTTTAATGAATCTGATTTAACTAAGTATTTTCAGTTGTTTGAGAGGGTAGCTACAGGTTTTAATTGGCCTAAAAAGTATTGGCCAGTACTCCTTCAAACTGTTCTCACCGGTAAAGCTCAAGTAACTTATGCATCTTTGCCTCAGGATCAATCTGATAATTATGATGTAGTTAAGAGCTTGATTCTTAAGGCCTATGAGCTTGTTCCTGAAGCCTATAGAGTAAAATTTAGGACAACTTACAAGCAAGATAAGCAATCCCATGTTGAGTATGCAAGAATCAAAGAAGATTTGTTAGAGCAGTGGTTAAATTCTAAGAATGTGGATTCTGATTTTGACAAATTTAAGCAGATGATTTTGCTGGAGGACTTCAAAAGGTGTATTTATAAAGATGTAAGCCCATATCTTGATGAGAGAAGAATAGATAATTTGTCTGATGCTGCAGTTTTAGCTGATGAGTATGTTCTCACTCACAAGAGATATTCTAGAGAAAAAGGGAAAGCTGAGAGTAAGTACGTTGCCTCTACTCAGAGTACAGGTAACAGGAAAGAGAATAAAGATGATGTTTCTCAGGAAGTAAATACCAGCTTCACCTCTAGATTTCAGAAAAGTAAATGTACTTATTGTAGTAAGCTTGGTCATACTACGGAGAGATGTTTCAGGAGACAGCGTGATGTGAACAAAAAGGAGTCTTTAAATATTCAGTCAATTGGTCTAGTGTCCACTCTTGAGAGTTCCCAGAATTCTTTAACTGAGTTAACTGAACCTGCTTTGAGGGGTAACTTAAATTCTCATGATGGAGCTCCTCTTTGAGCAGTAACGTGGGTGACACTCTCAAGAGTTCATGTGCTAATTTCCTGTCTGAGGGTTTTGTCAGTCCTCTGGACAGTAATGACAGGAAATCAGTTAAAATATATCGTGATACAGGTGCTTGCCAATCCCTTATGCTGACCAGTGTTCTAGGCTCTAATGTTAATTCCTCTGATGAAACTGTAATCTTACAAGGTGTAGGGAATAATTACTTCTCTGTCCCTCTGTGCAGAGTGAATTTAGAGTCTGGTTTTGTTAATGGTTCCGTTATGGTTGGGTTGGTTGAGACACTCCCAATGTCAGGTGTAACTTTCTTACTTGGAAATGATATTGGTGGAAGTCAAGTGTGTCCAGCTCCTCAGTTGTCTAGTGAGCCAGTGGCTGTGTCCCAGGATTGTGATGTCCCTGATGTGTTCCCTGCATGTGCTGTCACTAGGGCTAAGTCTAAAGTTACTGGTGATTTAGAGGATAATGATGATGATGATGTTATCCTAGCTGACACTTTTCTTGCTAATTTGGACCACTCACCAGATGAGGCAGTACCCCGTAATGTTGATAATTTGTCTCGTCAAGAGTTGGTTGAGTTGTAGGTTCCTGACCCTGAGTTGAAAGGTCTAGCTAACTCTGCTTACAGTGAAGAAGAGTCAGCCGGTGCTTCTACTTGTTATTATGTAAAGTCAGGAGTACTTATGAGGAAGTGGAGACCCCCAACAGCATCAGCCGACTGTGAATGGGAGGTTGTACATCAAGTTGTCATCCCTCGTGTTTGTAGGCAGGATATCATTCGAGTGGCTCATGATTCCAGTTTGGCAGGACACCTTGGAGTGAGGAAGACTGTGGCACGCATTTTGAAACACTTCTACTGGCCAGGTATCTTCAGGGATGTTTCCTGGTATTGTAAGTCTTGTCACACCTGTCAAGTTGTGGGAAAGTGTAATCAGACCTCTAGTTCCCATTCCTCCTTTTGAGGCGCCTTTCACCCGTGTGTTGGTGGATATTGTGGGCCCTCTTCCTAAGACTTCTTCAGGATTTTCTTATGTGTTGACCATGATTGATATGGCTACTCGTTATCCTGAAGCCATTGCACTTAGAAATATCTCAGCAAAGAACGTGGTTAAGGAAATGCTAGGGTTCTTCACAAAGTTTGGTCTGCCCAATGAGGTACAGTCAGACCGGGGAAGTAATTTCATGTCAAACGTTTTCAAGCAGTCTCTGAAAGAGTTGGGCATCACCCAGATCACGTCTTCAGCTTACCATCCCCAGACCCAAGGAGCGTTGGAGAGATATCATCAAACACTCAAATCGATGCTCAAGAAATACTGTTTGGAACATCAGAAAGACTGGGATAAAGGTCTTCCATTCGTTGTGTTTGCCACAAGAGAATCTCCAAATGAATCACTGGGCTTCTCACCTTTTGAACTACTGTTTGACCATGAAGTAAGAGGACCCCTTAAGTTACTCAAGGAGTGCTGGCTGTCGGAGGAAGATGACATCAACCTGCTGGAGTATGTGATGAATTTCAAAGATCGGCTGTCCACTGCTTTACAGCTGGCGAGAGAGAATTTAGGAGCTGCTCAGGAGAAGATGAAGACTTGGTATGATAAGAAGTCCAGGTTACGCCACTTTCAGCCAGGAGATCAGGTTTTGATTCTGCTACCAGTTCATGGGCAACCTCTTCAAGCCAAGTTTAGTGGCCCTTATTTCGTGGAGAAGAAACTCAGTGATGTCAGCTATGTCATCGCCACACCAGATCGTAGAAAGAGCAAGCAACTATGTCACATCAACATGCTAAAGTTATATCACAGGCGGGACGAAAATAATCCAGTCTGCACTGTAGCTGTTCCACCCGAGTTTGCAAGTGAAGCTCTCCCATGAAGTATGAGCCTGAGTGATAGTTTGGGGAAGAATCCTGATATCATGAATGATCTCCAGACTAAGCTTTCTCATCTACCTCCCAAGGAAAGGCAGGTGTTTTCGGCATTACTGCAGGAGTACCCGAAAGTGTTCCGTGCTACTCCAGGAAGAACCACTGTGTTGATGCATGATGTCGATGTTGGAGACGCAAAGCCAATTAAATTGCCTCCTTACCGTGTGAACCCAGTGAAAGTTCTTCTCATCCAGAAGGAGGTTGGCTACCTGTTGGACCACAAGATGATTGAGCCCTGTCAGAGCGAATGGAGTTCTCCTGTCACTCTAGTCCCTAAGCCAGGTGGGTCACAGAGGCTTTGCATCGACTACAGACGTGTTAATCAGATAACCAAAACAGACACTTACCCTCTCCCTCGTGTGGAAGATTGCATGGACAAGATCGGAAAGGCTAGGTACATAAGTAAGTTTGATTTGTTAAAGGGATACTGGCAAGTACCTATGACTGAACGTGCTAGGGAGATCTCATGTTTTGTAACAATAGGAAAGACTTTTGCATGTTCTGTAATGCCATATACAGATTGTTTTAGAGTAATAAGAAATTTCCTTTGTAAATTTCTTTTTTCTTTGTGGGGAGGTGTTACATAGCCTATGATTTCATCATCCTTTGTGTAATTTTAACGCACAGTTGCTGCATGTTTGATCACGAGCGTGTTCTGCCTCAGTCCCCCCCTTCTACCGTTATAGTAGAGTAAGTCGTTCTCTCTGTTATACTTTGCGGGATTTTCAGCTCTCTGTCCCCATGGCTTCATTTGCGCGTCCCTCTTACAAGTTGTATCAAGCTCTGCCAGCCCCTATATAATGAGCTCAATCTCTGCATCATTGCCACTTAGATCTGCTCCTCATTTTGTTCACATCTCTGTCCTCCCCTGTACAGATATTATTATTGTGAGTGCTCAAGAAATCTCCAACCATCTAGCAGCTGTGTGTGATTTGAGTATAACTGTTGTTGCATTTTTTTCTTGTACTGTGTAGCATAAGGTTAATTCTTAGGCTTAGTAAGGTTTTTGTAATTTGTGTAAAGGTTCTTGTTGTCAGCCATCATTAATAATATTTTGTATCTGTAATAATATATCTAGCATTCACTGAGTATTATCTGGTATCTCATTTTAACAGGGCTGACTTAGATAAATTTACTCTTGCTAATTTCGTGTTAATAGAGGCTATTGCAGTTAACCATATATCTAACCTGTTTATTTGCCATTACATTATCCTTATGAGTCCTGAATGTTTTGTTGTTAGTTTGAGCATTAAACTTTAACTTGTAATTTTACCTAACTCTTTTGTTTTGAACCTGGAACTTTACGGGACAGTAGTGATTTTTTAGTATTCTCACTTAAAGTGTACATAATCTTTCTTTGTTCCGTAACAATATATATATATATATATATATATATATATATATATATATATATATATATATATATATATACATATATATATACATATATATATATATATATATATATATATATATATATATATATATCCATATATACTGTATATATATATATATATATATATATATATATATATATATATATATATATATATATATATGCGAGGAAGAAGGAACCAAAGGCCATGAGCCCGCAATAACAGTTCCCTCCAAGAGAAAAACAAAATACAATAGAGAGCTAAATTCAAGATCCGATCATTTTGAGATGCCTGGACACACTGCGTTTGAAAGACTGGAGATCATAGGCAGCAGGAAATACAGAGGGAGACAGTTCCAGAGCTGACCTGTTGCATAAATGAAAGACTGGGAGTAACGGTTAACTCTTGCATTAGAGAGTTGGACAGAAAAGGGATGAGAATTTGCTGCCAGACGGGTGCTACGCGCCCGTCGTAGAGGTGGAGGAATGCAAGCAGACAGTTCAGAGGAGGAGTGACCATTAAGGTAGCGATAGAAAAGAGATAAAGATGCAACAGTGCGGCGAAGAGACAGAAGTTGAAGGGAGTCAGTAAGAGGAGGAGAGTTAATGAGACGAAAAGCCTTTGACTCCACCCTATTGAGAAGAGCTATATGTGGGGAGCCTCCCCACACATGAGAGTTGTACTCCACACAGTGGCGGATAAAACCCTTGTATAGAGTCAACAATTGTGCAGGTGTAAAGAAAGAGCGGAGTCGGCTTAGCACACCCAATCTCTTGGAAGCAGATTTTACAAGAGATGTAATATGATCTTTCCAAGATAAGTCCCTAGTAAATCAAACCCCAAGCATGTTCAAGGATGAAGCAGGATTAAGCTGAATATTATTAAAAATTAATGGGTATACCTGTGGAGGATTTTGTCGGGTTGATAGGTGTAAGAACTGAGTCTTAGATGCATTAAAGACAACCATATTATTTTTACCCCAGTCAGAGATATGAGCCAAGTCAGACATTAAGTGTACCATAGCCTCATCCCTTGTTTCTTGAAGTAACTGTTGAGATGGTCGTTGCGGGAACCGAATGGAAAGGAGAAGGGTGGAGTCATCAGCGTATCAGTGGATAGGGTTAGATGTACAGCTTAGAAGATCATTGATGAATAAAAGGAAGAGAGTTGGTGATAGGACAGAGCCCTGAGGAACACCACTGTTGATAGATCTAGAAGAAGAACGATGGCCGTCTACAACAGCGGCTATAGAACGACCAGAAAGGAAGCTAGCGATGAAGGCACAGATAGAAGGATAGAAACCATAGGAGGGCAGTTTGGAAATTAAAGATTTATGCCAGACTCGATCGAAAGCCTTTGAGATGTCAAGTGCAATGGCAAAGCTTTCGCCAAAGTCCCGAAAGGAGGATGACTAGGAGTCTGAAAGGTAGGTGAGAAGATAGCAAAGTGGAGCGTCCCTGACGGAACCCATACTGACGATCGGAAAGAAGGTTGTGATAGGAAAGATGTCTTAAAATTTTTCTATTAAGAATTGACTCGAAAACTTTTGAAATACAGGACGTTAAAGCAATTGGACGATAGTTGGAGGGTTGGGAGTGGTCACCCTTCTTTGGGACTGGCTGAATGAGAGCAAACTTCCAGCAAGAAGGAAAGGTACAAGTTGACAGACAAAGGCGAAAGAGTTTGCCTAGGCAGGGTGTAAGCACAGAAGCACAGTTCTTGAGAACAACAGGAGGGACCCCATCAGGCCCATATGCCTTGTTAGTACTGAGGCCAGTGATGGCAGAAAATACATCAACTGAAGAAATTTTAATGTCAGCCATGAGGAAGTCAGAGGGGAGAAGTGATGGAGGAACAGCACCGGAATCGTCTAAGGTGGAACTGGAGGAGAAAGTCTGTGCGAAGAGATCTGCTTTATCAGTAGAAGAAATAGCTACAGAACCATCAGATATATATATATATATATATATATATATATATATATATATATATATATATATATATATATATATATATATTTATCTACCTATCTATCTATCTATAAACATATATATATATATATATATATATATATATATATATATATATATATATATATATATAGATAGATAAATAGATAGACAGAGAGCTAGATATATATATATATATAGATAGATAGATAGATAGATAGATAGATAGATAGACAGATAGCTAGATAGATACATATATATATATATATATATATATATAAATTTATATATATATATATATATATATATATATATATATATTATATATATATATATATATATATATATATATATATATATATATATATATATATAGATAGATAGATAGATAGATAGCCAGATAGCTAGACAGATACATATATAAATATATATATATATATATATATATATATATATATATATATATATATATATATACTTACAAGCACTTCTCACTGTACATACAATCTCTACCAGACAGCCTAAGCCACTTGGTAGAGATACATTGGCTGTATCGTCCTCACTTCAGTTGGGATAGGCTGGTCCTGCAGTTGACACTCAAACGGCTGATGAGATGACATATATATATATATATATATATATATATATATATATATATATATATATATATATATATATATATATATATATATATATATATATATATATCCATTTACCATCCAATCCAATGTTGCCACATCAGGAGCGTAAGAGCCCGGGGCTAGGCAGTATATATATATCTGTTTTCCAGACGTCTCAATCCCGTTTCGGGTGACCACAAACAAATCGCCTCCAAGTCGCCCTGTCCCCAGCCATTTCACTGCCCTGCTCCCAACTCACACCCCACTCTCTCATATACGTCTCCACCCCATCCCTCCATCTGATCCTCGGCCTCCCCCTCCCTCTTCCCCCCCTCCACCTCACTCACATACACTCTCTTCGTCAATCTTTCACCCTCCATCCTCTCCACATAGCCAAACCTCCTCAGTGTGTTCCTCATAACGCTTCCTATCACATCCACATCCACACCACAATGCTCCTTTATATCCTCATTCGTCAGCCTGTCTCTCCATGTGACTCCACAGGCTCCTCTTAAATAACTCATTTCCACTGCTCTCACTCTTGACTTGTGTCCTTCCAACAACGTCCAAGCTTCACTTCTGTACGTTAGAGTTGGTATCACAATACTGTCATGTAGTAACTTTTTCACTTCCATGCTCACTTCCCTGTTTCTTATCACTGCATTCAAAGAACCAGCAACCGTTCTTCCCTGCTGTACCCTTTCAAGCACTTCACCCTCCAAACCTCCATCCTTACTCATCACACTACCCATGTACTTAAACGTACTACACATATTTTCCAATTCCTCACCATCCAACCTTGCTGTACATTCACTGACTTCACCTCTCTCAAAGACCATCACTTTACTCTTCCCTACATTCACCTTTAGATTCCGTTTCTTACATACTCTCCCAAAGTCATCCACCTGTCTGCAGCTCCCCTTCGTCTTCACTCAACAACACAGTATCATCTGCAAACAACAGTACAGGGAGTTTCCAAACACTATCCTCTCTCACCAGGGCCACTCCATCCACTACCCTACCTTGTACCTCTTTTATTACCCCATCCATGTACAGATTGAACAACCATGGAGACATGACACATCCCTGTTTCAACCCAACTTTCAAAGAGAAAAATTCACTTAGTTCACCATCCACACGCACTGAAGCCTTTGCACCTTCGTACGTACTCTTCACAGCATTCAACAACCTCCCATCTACTCCATATATTCTTAACACTTTCCACAATCCTTGTCTATCCACCCTGTCATATGCTTTCTCCAAATCCATGAAAGCTGCATACAACTTCTTTCCCTTCTCTAGAAACTTTTCCACTAAAGATCTAAGAATGAATATCTGATCTACACAACCTCTTCCCTTCCTAAAGCCTCCCTGTTCTTCTCCAACTAATTTCTCTGTTCTTTCTCTAACTCTGTCTATAAGTATCCTACCATACACTTTTCCTATTATACTAAGAAGACAAATGCCCCTATGATTACCACACACTTCTTTCCTTCTTGAACATGGGAATAATTATACCTGACTTCCAATCCTCCGGGACTCTACCTTGCTCCCAGGCCAATCTGCACATCTTCCACATCCATTCTACTACTATCTCTCCCCCATGCTTCAGCATTTCACCACACACTCCATCAATTCCTGGAGCTTTCCCCGATTTAACTTTCTTCATTGCTTCCACAACTTCTATCCTACTGATTTCTTCCTGTCTTCTCACCTCCCTCCTTCTCCCAGCCATTCCCCAGCCACTTATACTTGCATTACTTTCATCCTCTATGTTCAACAATTCCTTAAAGTGTTCTCTCCATCTGCTCACTTTTTCTCCCTTCTCCACTAGTAATCTACCATTTTTATCTTTCACTCCCCTTCTAACTGCACTTCCACCCTGTCTTACTCTTTTCACCTCTTTCCAGAACATTCTTACAGTCCCTCCAGTTTACATTCAAATTCATTCCAAAGTCCTCATCCACTCTCTTCTTACTCTTTCTTACTAATCTTTTCACCTCTCTCTTTCTTTCTACATATAACTCTCTCTTCCGCCTCTCAACTTCTTCCAAGCCCCTATTTCTCATCCATTCATTGTATGCTTTCTTCTTTTGTGCCACAGCCTGTTTCACCTCTTCAGTCCACCATGCTGTTCCTTGCACCCCCCTCCGTCTTCTCTTCTTTCCACACACCACATCACATGCTGCACATATTTCTTCTGTAAATATCTTACACACACCTTCCACGTCTCCCATCTGCTCCAATTCATATTTGCCCAATCGTTCCTCCACTTCACTCTTATACTCTGCCTTTTTCTCATCCTCTTGTAACCCTTCCACTCTCCTTGCAACTACTCCTTCCTCTCGTCTTTCCATTCTTCTATTCCTCCATCTTACTTGATTTCTAACTCTGGCCACCATCAAGTAGTGGCCAGAAAGTCCACTCCCCCAACCTCTATAAACTCTTGCATGCATTACACATCTTCACATCCTTTCATCCACAGACACACACACACACACACACACACACATATATATATATATATATATATATATATATATATATATATATATATATATATATATATATATATATAGTATGGATGGGGTATAGGTGCAGGAGTAGATGAGAATGAGAGGGCAAAGGAAGGAGTGTGTATAGTTGTGAGTAAAAGATGGAAGAAGAGCATAAGACAGTATGGATCAGTTGGGTCAAGGATTGTGTGGGTAAAGTTGAAAGTTGGAATACAAATGTGGGCGATTGTGTGTGTGTATGCACCAACGCAAGATCGTGCTAGAAGAGTGAGAGAAGAGTTCTGGACATATGTAGAAGTGTGCATGGAAAAGTTTGGAAGGAATGAGAGAGTGTTTTTGATTGGTGATATGAATGGTAAAGTTGGTAATGTGAAGGTGGATGGAATAGTTGGTGAGTGGGGTGTGCCTGCCGAGATAGATGAGAATGGGAGTGCGTTAGTGGACATTTGTGCTGGGAGGGGGTTGGTGATAGCCAATACCCTCTTCAGGCATAAAATGATCCACAGGTATACATGGAGAGTGATGAGAAGGGTGGGAGGTTAACTGAATGAAAGGAAGGCAATGATTGATTATGTGTGTGTGGATGAAAGGATGGAAGACGTGTAAAGGATGCAAGAGTGTATAGAGGTTGGGGGAGTGGACTTTCTGACCACTACTTGGTGGTGACCAGAATTAGGATGCAAGTGAGATGGAGGAATAGAAGAAGGGAAAGACGAGAGGAAGGAGTAGTTGCAAGGAGAGTGGAAAGGTTACAAGAGGATAAGAAAAAAGGCAGAGTATAAGAGAGAAGTGGAGGAACGATTGGGCAAATATGAATTGGAGCAGATGGGAGACGTGGAAGGTGTGTGTAAGATATTTACAGAAGAAATATGTGCAGCATGTGATGTGGTGTGTGGAAGGAAGAGAAGGCGGAGGGGGGTGCAAGGAACAGCGTGGTGGACTGAAGAGGTGAAACAGGGTGTGGCACAAAAGAAGAAAGCATACAATGAATGGGTGAGAAATAGGGGCGTGGAAGAAGTTGAGAGGCGGAAGAGAGAGTTTTATGTGGAAAGGAAGAGAGAGGTGAAAAGATTAGTAAGAGAGAGTAAGAAGAGAGTGGATTAGGAATTTGGAAGGAATTTGAGTGTAAAGTGGAGGGACTGTAAGAAAATGTTCTGGAGAGAAGTGAAAAGAGTAAGACAGGGTGGAAGTGAAGTTAGCAGGGGAGTGAAAGATAAAAATGGTAGATTACTAGTGGAGAAGGGAGAAAAAGTGAGCAGATGGGGAGAACACTTTCAGGAATTGTTGAACGTAGAGGATGGAAGTAATGCGAGTATAAGTGGCTGGGGAATGGCTGGGAGAAGGAGGGAGGTGAGAAAACAGGAAGAAATCAGTAGGATAGAAGTTGTGGAAGCAATGAAGAAAGTTAAATCGGGGAAAGCCCCAGGAATTGATGGAGTGTGTGGTGAAATGCTGAAGCATGGGGGAGAGATACTAGTAGAATGGATGTGGAAGATGTGCAGATTGGCCTGGGAGCAAGGTAGAGTCCCGGAGGCTTGGAAGTCAGGTATAATTATTCCCTTGTACAAAGGAAAAGGGGAAAAAGAAGTGTGTGGTAATCATAGGGGCATTTGTCTTCTTAGTATAATAGGAAAAGTGTATGGTAGGGTACTTATAGACAGAGTTAGAGAAAGAACAGAGAAATTAGTTGGAGAAGAACAGGGAGGCTTTAGGAAGGTAAGAGGTTATGTAGATCAGATATTCATTCTTAGATCTTTAGTGGAAAAGTTTCTAGAGAAGGGAAAGAAGTTGTATGCGGCTTTCATGGATTTGGAGAAAGCATATGACAGGGTGGATAGACAAGGATTGTGGAAAGTGTTAAGAATATATGGAGTAGATGGGAAGATGTTGAATGCTGTGAAGAGTATGTACGATGGTGCGAAGGCTGCAGTGCGTGTGGATGGTGAACTAAGTGAATTTTTCTCTTTGAAAGTTGGTTTGAAACATGGATGTGTCATGTCAACATGGTTGTTCAATCTGTACATGGATGGGGTAATAAAAGAGGTACAAGGTAGGGTAGTGGATGTTGGAGTGGCCATGGTGAGAGAGGATAGTGTTTGGAAACTCCCTGTACTGTTGTTTGCAGATGATACTGTGTTGTTGAGTGAAGACGAAGGGGAGCTGCAAAGCTTGGTGGATGAGTTTGAGAGAGTATGTAAGAAACGGAACCTAAAGGTGAATGTAGGGAAGAGTAAAGTGATAGTCTTTGAGAGAGGTGAAGTTAGTGAATGTACAACGAGGTTAGATGGTGAGGAATTGGAAAATGTGAGTACGTTTAAGTATTTGGGTAGTGTGATGAGTAAGGATGGAGGTTTGGAGGGTGAAGTGCTTCAAAGGGTACAGCAGGGAAGAAAGGTTGCTGGTTCCTTGAAAGCAGTGATAAGAAACAGGGAAGTGAGCATGGAAGTGAAAAAGCGTTATGAGGAACACACTGAGGTGGTTTGGCCATGTGGAGAGGATGGAGGGTGAAAGACTGACGAAGAGAGTGTATGTGAGCGAGGTGGAGGGGGGAAGAGGGAGGGGGAGGCTGAGGATGTGATGGAGGTATGGGGTGGAGAGGTATATGAGAGGGGGGTGTGAGTTGGGAGCAGGGCAGTGAAATGGCAGGGGACAGGGCGACTTGGAGGCGATTTGTTTGTGGCCACCCCAAACGGGATTGAGGCGTTCTGGCAATAGATATATATATATATATATATATATATATATATATATATATATATATATATATATATATATATCTACAGGAATCCCTCTACTATCCAATATAGTAGAGCCAAAGGCATGTCCGGATAGTTGGCCCCAGTCTCCTGGACTTGTACTTATGGACCCTAACTCAGAAAAACTCCTATAGAACTCCCTCTGGACATGCATAGAACCTATTTAAGACCCAAATCGCACCGATAAGGGACATAAAAGACTGAAATAAATGCAAAAGAACCAGATAATGGGTTTTAGAGGTAAGTTTACACTATATTAAACATTCTGGGTACTTACAACAAGTCGCTGGCTCCTGGACTGGTAGTTATGTACCCTAACCTAGCCTAACTCAGAAAAATACCTCCTTACTGCACATGCATAGCATATAAGACCCTATTCACACCAATAAGCGACATAAAAGAGTGAAATGAGGTTTTAGAGGCAAGTATGGAAAATACAGTACAATGTGAAACATTCTGGGTACAAACAACAAGTCCCTGGCCATCTCAATGAATAACCCGCCTCCTCTCAGATTCTGACAGTAAAAAGGAGTACCTGAAGCACCTGCAATACACTGAACTTAGTCATTTGCACTCAGAATTCCATTCTCTTAACACTGTGTACTCTAGTCTTACTTGCGCTTGAAATAAGCATTGCACTCTGCACTTAAAGTCTTTGCACTCATAAATCTATTTTCTAAACATAACACACTCTAGTTAATTAGCGCTCCATTGAAAGTCAATAAAATCAGTGTTGCACACTGCATTTTAGTCTTTGCACTCAGAATTCTAATTTCTTAACACTATGCAATGTTTTATTTTCGCTGCACAACACTGTAAATTCCCGTGTGGTCTAGTGAAGTTCTGGGAGTAGCTGATGCAGGTGGCCTAGGGGTGGGTCGTGGTGATGAAGTACCCACTTCAGACCACTCTGAAGAGAGGCACAAAGTCATGTCAAGTGGTGACTCCACATGCCTGATGTGCTGGGCTGTGGCTCGGAGGATGAGGGCCTGTCTTGGGAAAACAATGAAGTGGAGCCAGGGCTGGGCAGTGGGGTCACGGGTCTGCAAAAGCTGTCAATGGTTGATTGACGCAAGGAACGACGATATTGGCGATTAATGATGCACTGCCTGAAAGTGCGCACTTTCTACACAGGTCCCAAGGGCCCCATCTCCCTGTCTCAGTCCGGGTGTTTCAGGTAGTCGAGAACAAACTCTACATGTTCCCAGAGTGTGCTCCGCTTGGGGATGGCTGGAGTAGTGTCACACTGAGAGGAGTCCGCATCATCATCGTCATCCTCATCGGAATCTTCAAGCTGGGTACTGGCACCTGCAACTAAAGATGCGATCTCGATATCAGACGTGGTCTGATACCCCGGATCGCCCTCGTCATCATCCAGCCACTCACGCACTTCGTCCACATCAACATCGTTTCCATGCACACGTAAACGTGCATGGAAGTCATCCATGTCAAAACCTAGGAAATCGTGCTCCACATCCGTTTTGAGAAGCAGACGAGACCAACCATTTTCTAGAGTCTTGACAGGGACTTCCTTCCATGCACTGGCCCAGTTGTAAATTGCAGATTTGATGTTGTAGCAGCGAAGGTTTTCCAGAGTTTGCTGGCCTCGTGTGTCCTGTTCCTCCCTGATCTCATCCTCGTCCTCAAGAACAACCATCACCTCGTCCAGGAACTTCCGTCGGTTCAGCCTCTTCATTGCCACGATCACTCCTTGGTCCATTAGTTGGATGAGAGCAGTCATATTAGGTGGCAGAAACATGTACCTAATGCGCCCATTCTCAGCCACCAAGTCCTTCTTGCACGGGTGAGCAGGTGCATTGTCGAGGAGAAGGAGGGCCTTTACCTGGTTGTCTGAGATTCCCAGTTTCTCCGTCTAGTAACGGATGACCTCCTTAACGAAACGGTGGTGGAACCAGTCTTTGAAGATCTGGGCAGTGAACCATGCCTTCAAAGAATGGTACCAAACAACAGGAAGGACATCCATCACCCCACGAAGACACTGAGGCTGCTTTGCATGGCCAGCAATAATGGGCTTAAGCCGGTGCATGCCGTTAGCATTGGCACAACACAATGCAGATATCCATTGCTTGAGAGCTTGCGGCCAGGTACACACCTCTCCGTCTCCTCGGCTAGAGTGTTCGTTGGCAAAGAGTGATACAATAAACCAGTTTCGTCAGCGCTGTAGACTTGACTGAGAGTGAGGCCCTCCCTGTTGATCAAGCACTTCACCTTGTGCCGAAACTCCTCTACTCCATCTTTGTTGGCATTCAAAGCTTCGCCATGGGCTTTACGGTTGGTAAGGCCATGTCGTAACTTGAACGCGAAGAGCGAACCCTTGGATGCCTTGAAGTCTGGGGCATCGTGAAGCCTTGCGAACTTCTCAGCAGCAGCCTTCAGCTCTGTGCCAAGCACCAGCACACTAGCAGCACGTTGCTGTCAATAACAAATCAATGTGGAGTGGTCGACTTCAGCATACTTGGGAGTAAACATCACCTTCCTCTCCACGTTGCATTTGCTTTTAGACGAGAAGTCAGCTGTGTACTGCATGAGTTTGTAGCGGGATCTCTTGATATCAAACTAAGTAGATCGGGCCAGGCTGAATTCACGAAGGATGCGTGAGGTTGACCATCCTTCATCCACCTTGTCCAATATCTCCCTCTTCTTCTCCAGAGTCAAAAACACCCTTTTCCTCTTCTCAGGCCACGGGGCCATCATCACACACACTAACAAGAGGCATGAGAGCAGCAGCAGTGCCTGCAGCAGGTAAGGCACCACCACAAAAGCTAGCACGTGGGCGACCATGATCATGAGCGTGCACTCGTAACAAGAGACGGGCGGTAAGTGGGGAGGATGCAGTGGCGCTCTAGCAGATGGCGGTGGAACTACGCATCAAAACACAGCTAGTCTGCGCTGCATGAGCCAAGTTCAAATTATGGGCGGAAAAAAGTAGGATTTTTTCGATTTTTTTGCGATTTTTGGCCCATTTTGGGAATATTGGATCCCGGGACCAAATTATCCGGTAAGTGGGGATGTCCGGAAAGTGGGCGTCCAGATAGTACAGGGATTACTGTATGTATATATATATATATATATATATATATATATATATATATATATATATATATATATAATGGACTCAGAGTAAATTAAGATTGAGATGGGCATGTGTCAGGGAGATACAATTTCACCAAAGTTATTTTCAGCATGCCTAGAAAGTATTTTCAGAAAGCGAGACTGGGAAAACAAAGGAGTGAACATAGATGGAGAAAAGCTAAACCATTTAAGATTTGCAGATGACATTGTCCAAATCTCAGAAACAGCAGAGACATTGCAAGAAATGTTAAATGACTTGAACAGAGAAAGTCTCAAAGTAGGGCTAAAGATGAACAGGGGTAAAACTAAAGTAATGTTTAATCCTCAAACACCAAAGAGCGTCATCACAATAGGGGGGAGAAATTCTTGAAGATGTCGAGGAGTACAATTACTTGGGACAAATATTAAAATTAACAAAAGATAATGAGAGCGAAATAAAAAGACACATTACAATTGGATGGAAAGCTTTTGGTAAACATAGGGACATTATGAAAAGTAGCTTGCCAGTTTGTATGAAATGAAAAGTACTGTATATAACGAATGTATAATTCCAGCTATGACATATGGTTGTGAGACCTGGAAACTGACAAAATCAATGGAAAATAAATTAATCTGTTCTCAGAGAGCAATGGAAAGGTCAATGTTGGGAATACCTTTAACCTGCCGTGTCCCGTTGACATATATATACGTCCACTCGTTTTGTCACTGTCAGTCCCGTAGACATATATAAATGCGAATCAATTGCAAGGTACCTAATTTGCACAATTTTCAATTTTCGCGTGTGAATTTTGGTACATATACACGGGACACCTTCCTCTACAAGATGCCAGGCAGGGACAATGCCTTACCCCCACATGACCTCCCCCCCCCTGCATGCCATTGTCTTGGCAATTCACCTGTTACCAGTGACCTGGCCAGCAAAGACATGTCGTGCCACAGTATGAAATTCAGGGCCAGAGTGATTCCCCAATTGATGACAATGTATTTACCAAGCATTAGAGGAAGAAACAGTCAAAATGATGATCAGGTAATGTCGCCAAAAAAGGTCAGATAGGTTGATGTGTTTGGTGAGTGAAACAATGCTTATATTGCCTATATTACTGTGTGAAAACCAATATTCTTTTGCGCTACCTATGAATTCGTACCAAATAATAAATAAATAAATACCATTTATGAGTGGTGTGGAATAGTTACCGCCCATAGAACTTTTCTTTGGAGCACGCCTGATAGAAAACCCAGCAAGGTAAGGAGTCCTGCTACCTGTACTGAGTATTTTAAACCTCAGGTGAGCGATTTCTCTATGAATTTTCGATGTTTCCCTACAGAAGCGGAGGTTTGAGCCAAAATTTTGTTTTCAAAATTGGTCGGGATTGGAGGGAGTCAGTGATGGAAAACCAGTCGGGACGGGGCGGGTTAAGAGACAGGAAAAGATCAAATTGGGTGTGAGAGCAGACTAAAGTCAAAGATATTATAGAAGTTATAAAAGAACAGAAATGGAGGTGAGCAGACCATGTACCAAGAATAAGGGATAATCGATGGAGCAAGAGGCTGACTGACTGGACATCAAGAGATTGTAAGTGTAGCAGAAAAAGGCAGACAGGAGGTGGATGGATGAGATCGAAAAATTTGCCAGGAAAACGTGGCAAAGATTGGCTCAGTCAAGGATTTCGTGGAGAAGGCTGGGGAAGGCCTTTGTTCAGCAGTGGACTTGTAATGGCTGATGATGATGATAATGATGATATATATAATATGTATACATATATATATATCTATATCTATCTATCTATATATATATGTATATATATATATATATATATATATATAATATAATATAATATATATATATATATATATATATATACATATATATATATATATATATATATATATATATATATATATATATATAATATAATATATATATATATATATATATATATATAAAATATATATATATATATATATATATATATATATATATATATATATATATATTGTTACGCTGTCCGGCTTTCCGTTCCCACGGGTGCAGCCGTTACAGCTGGGCTAGGGGATTATGCAGTATGTATCCGTGTCATTCGCGGAGTTTAAATTAGCGAGTGTTACAAGTTCTTTTGTTTCTTTCGTTCCTGCTACTGAGGGCAATTTTATTTAATACCATGCTGAGAATGCATTTCATTATTTTGATTGTCTTATGTGAGCTACCAGTATATTTAATGATGTTTTGCTTGCATTAGAAGTACCAATTCATTGTAGAGAGAGGGAGAGGGGCACGAATTTAAGTTCGTTGTTAATTAATCTGATTCATGCGTTCGCGCTTGACTGCACACGAGCCTTGATCATGGCAGTGTCTTCCCAACCAGCTTCAGTATCGGGTGTTTGTACACTCTCTCTCTCTCCCCAGTCCTTTTTTTGTGCCGAGTTGGCGTTTTCATTTGAGTTTATTTTATTCTCTTGTTGCTGACTGAGGGAAGTAGTTATTTTATTTGTTTTTGTAACCGTGTTGTCTTTGGAGGGCCAGTCTGGCTCACCGTGGTCCTCTCGCTGCCTTTGTTAACGTTCCCCAACACACGTACATACACACACACCCCTAACCCCTACACTGTTTAATCCCATCTCTTTGCACAAGGCTAGTGAGAACTATCGTGAGCCATTAACTGCGTTCCCCCTTGGACGCGGGTTAAGTAGAAAGTCGTCACCACCGGAAGTAAGTGGGAGGTGTTCCTGTAGACTGTCTCGGCCGGTATTACTTCCGGTAGTGACGATAGTAGGCTAGATCTATAGGTAGGCTGTTCCATTTTACTATCAAAGTACAGAGTGTTGCGTTCTTAAGTAAGTACTTTTCCGTTGCGCAGTTTTTCTCTAGTTTGCAGAGTGTCAGTGCTGGGGTCTGCGTTACTTTTGCAACGCAGTGGAGGCCGATCATCTAAGGCTGCCTTGTGGTCTTTTTTGTAATAGCCCCGGGTGGCGCTACCGTAACAGTGGCGACCTCGCACCAGGATATCCTAACAGTGCCTTCTTCTTGCTAGGATATCGTTACCTTGGCGTTCTCTGTGCTTTGAGGTGAAGTTGATGTGTGTGTAGTTTCTCAGTCAGCATTAGTATTTCATTATTCAATACTGCCATTGAATTGTCGCCATGGAGTCATGCGTGTCTACACCAGATCGCGTACGTGCTGAGTCACCTGTGGAGATGGAACAACGAGAGGCACATAGCAAAGGTACTACCCGTGTGAGCCCTGAGTTTGACTATGGTGCTGAGCTGCCTCGTTTCGCTACCCCACTATTACCATCTGTGATGCCGCCAAGCCAGTTTAGAGCAGTTCCCCCAGGTATGTCTAGTGCTTTCCCTGGAGCTGTTCATTCCACTCCCATATACCCTGGAGTCTTGTCACTGGAGGCCCAGTTGCAGTTGGAGTTGAAAAAGTTGGAGATGGAAATGCAGCATGCAAAAGAAGAGAGGGAAATGCAGCGTGCAAAAGAAGAGAGGGAGATGCAGCGTGGAAGAGAGAAATATGAGATGGAGATGGAGATGCAGCGTGCAAGAGAGAAAGAAGAGAGGGAGATGCAGCTGGAGATGCAGCGTGAAAAAATGCGATTTGAGCTGGAGAAGACTCGCTTGGAGGTGACTGCTAATAGACCAACTTCAGATACCAAAACCTCAGGCCGTGCAGAGGATAGGGAGAGTTGGCTCTCAAGGAGTCTAAAATTAGTGCCGGCATTTGATGAGTTGAAGGTGACAGAATGGTTTGTCAGGTTTGAAAAGAAGGCTAGGGAGTTTGAGTGGCCCAGGCAGCGCTGGGTGGGTTTGGTATCTAATGTGCTGAAGGGAAAAGCTTTGGAAGTGTAGGTTGAGCCCTGAGGATGTAGATGAGTATGATGAATTTAAAGCAGCCATCCTGAAGGCATATGAACTTAGACCAGAGGCTTATCGGTTGTTGTTCCGTGGTGCTCGGAAAAGACCTGCTGACACCTATATGGCCTACGCCAGGTATCTGGAGGAGAGGTTAGACGAGTGGTTGCTGAGTGAGAGCGCCACTTCGTATAACGATGTGCGTGAACTGCTTTTGATGGAACATTTTACCAACATGGCTGACAAAGAAATTGGTGTTAAAATTAGGGAGAAGAGATTTAAGACCGTGAAGGAAGCAGCGACGTGGGCTGATGACCGGGTGTTTGCCTTGCAGAGTATGGGGGTCAAGTATGCTAATTTTCAGCATTCCAGGGAGAGGACTGTGAGTGGCCCTGCCTGGGATAAATCTCCCGTGAATCAGTCCAAGGAAAGTACAGAGGAGAAAAGGAATTCTGGGAGAAAGAGCCCCGTATCCAGTTCGAAGCTACTTTGTTACTTTTGCAAACAGAGTGGGCACATCAAGCCTAACTGCCCTAAGTGGAAGGCCTCCCAAAATGCCAAACCAGTGGCACTAGTTGTAGGTTTGAGTCAGGTGAACGAGAGGAGTTGGGAGAGTGGTAACGGTGAGGGAGAAGTCTGTGGAAAGCTGGAGTGCAGCCGGCTGTGCTTGCTGCCAGCTCAGGCTGAAAAAGTTACCCAACATGCTACGCAACCTCCGGATGAACTGCCTCAGAAATCGTCCCTAGACTGGTGTAAACCTTTTATGTGTCACGGCACAGTGAAAATTCATGGGATCAGTTATCCAGTTACTGTGGGTCGTGATACCGGTGCACAACAGTCTGTGTGCAGAAATGTGACTGGAGGGCCTGTAAACTCAGGGAAGTATGTGCTGTGTAGAGGCATGAACTCAGTTGAATACTATGATTATGTTCATGTGGAACTCAATTGCCCCATTGTTCAGGCTGCAGCTCAAGTAGCTGTTGCTGATGTAATGCCAGTAGAGGGGGTTGATTTTCTGCTGGGGAACGACCTGGCTGGGGAGAAAGTATTTCCATCTCTTCCCCCACCAGTTGTTGTGGCAGAGAAGTGTTTTGACGCCCCAGAAATTGGTATTGAAGTTGATGCAGAAGTGGAAGCCATGTTCCCGGTCTGTGCAATTACAAGATCTATGGCACAGGTTGCAGCCTGGGAGGAAGAACTGGCGAAGTCACAGGTTCTTGGGGTCGACTGTGATGAGGCAGGGCCACCAATGGAGGAACCTAGTGAGCAGAGTGTTGCTGTAGTGGGTGAGGAGAGTGGGAATGCGGGCATGGGTGCCGCCCCACTTCCCACTCAGGACACTAGAGGTGGTGTTGAGTGTGTCTGTGTGGAGACTGAACCCAGCCCACCGACTGAATTAGAAGAATTTCAGGACGTTGGGGTCGACTGCGGGGATGCAGGACCACCGTCAAACGCGCCTGAGAAACAGTGTCACTGTTGAGGGTAGAGGTGATGATGATGTCAGTGTGGAGTCTGACATTCCTCCCCCTGTCGAGTGTACTAGAGGTGGCGCTGAGATTGATCGCCCTTCGCAATCCAGTGTCCCGACCAGTCCCCTATCTCAGTCCTCAGTAGAGCTGGCGGGTGTTAGGCCAGCAGAACTGAGGGTGAGGCAACAGGAGGATGTAACATTAAAGCCCTTGTTTGCTCGAGTAGGGGAAGAAAGAAGTATGGAGTGTGGTAAGGAGGAGTTCCTGATTAAAGACAATGTTTTACATCGCCGATGGACGCCCACTGGCGCCACGGTGGATGGAGGAGTGGGTGAGTTAGTGCAGGTGGTGGTGCCTGTGCAGTATAGGGTGCCGTTAATACAGTTAGCACATGAGGGACCTTTAGCAGGTCACTTGGGAAACAGAAAGACAGTGCAGCGCTTAAGATATAACTTTTGGTGGCCAAGTATGCCGAGACAAGTTGCTGCGTACATCAAGGGCTGTCACACGTGTCAGATAGTGGGCAAGCCTAATCAAGTTCTTCCTGTGGCCCCTTTGACTCCCATTCCTGCAGTTGAACCTCCGTTTACCCGGGTAATCATTGATATCGTGGGCCCTCTACCTCCTACTTCTGCTGGAAACAAGTATTTGTTAACCATAACGGATGTTACAACGCGATACCCAGAGGCTATACCAATCAGAAGCATGCAGGCGAAGTCAGTAGTCAAGCAACTTATCCTGTTCTTTACTCATTTTGGCCTGCCCAAGGAGTTGCAGTCAGACCGTGGAGTGAATTTTACATCTAATCTGTTTAAGCAGACAATGACAGAGTTGGACATCAAACACATTTTGTCCAGTGCCTACCATCTGCAGTCACAAGGTGCCCTGGAGAGGCATCATCAGACCTTAAAGACAATGCTGCGCACCTTCTGCTATGATAGTGGAAAGGGTTGGGACCTAGCGGTACCCTTTGTTATGTTTGCAGTGAGAGAGGTACCAACTGAGTCATTAGGGTTTTCACCCAATGAGTTAGTGTTTGGGCACAGAGTTCGTGGTCCCTTGGATGTGGTGCGAGAGGCCTGGAGTAACAACAAATCTGGCAACCAGGAATCCATGCTTGACTATGTCTGCCGCACTCGGGAGAGACTGCATTGCGCTTTAGAGCTTGCCCGTGACCATCTAATCGGGGCTCAAGCGAAAATGAAGGCTCATTACGATAAGAAGGTCAGAAGTCGTGAGTTTAAGCAAGGAGATGAAGTTTTGGCACTGCTGCCCATGCAAGGAAAACCTCTGGCGGCTAGATTCAGTGGTCCTTATATTGTGAAGAAGAGAGTTGGGGAACTTGACTATTTAATTGTTACCCCAGATAGGCGGAAGAGTACTCAGTTGTGCCACAGTAATATGTTGAAGCCATACTACCGCCCAGTTGATTCTCATTGTGGGATGACTGCTGATGTCTCTCACCTGGGATGTGAAGGACGGGGAAGGGAGGACGTGGCATCAAAGGAACGTGCTGTGGAGGGAGCTGTTGGTGCCGGTGATGTGAGTAGTGGACCAGGGTTACAGCCACAGTCCCTGGAAGGTGACTTTGGAGTGGACGTCGAGGGAACCAGGGATAAGAGCGCTCCTGTAGTTTTGGCGGTTGGTAGTAAGTTGGAGGAGCAGGAGGAAGTGCTTAGTTGTGGTGAGATGTTACCAGCTGACCTATGGGAGGCCAATGGTTATGCAGCTCTGGTGGAGAAATTGCGACACCTTGATCCAGTAAAGCGAGAAGAGCTGTGCAATAGATTATGGAAACATCCGAAAGTTTTTGGAGATTCACCGGGATTGACAACTTGGGCTACTCATGACATTGACGTTGGGGATAGTAAGCCTGTAAAATTAGCTCCCTACCGCATCAACCGTATCAGACAGAAAGCTCTCGATAATGAGATCAAGTATATGTTGGACCATGGATTGATCAAGAGGAGTTTCAGTGAGTGGAGTTCACCAGTTACCTTACAGCCGAAGCCAGATGGGAAGGTTAGGTTGTGTGTGGACTTCTGGAAGGTTAACTCACTGTCTAAGACCGATGCTTATCCCTTACCTCGGGTCAATGACTCCGTGGACAAGGTGGGAAATGCCACTTATATCACCAAACTTGACTTAGTAAAAGGATACTGGCAGGTCCCGCTGACGGAACGGGCTAAACAAGTGGCTAGCTTTGTTGTCAGTGGTGCAGTATATCAGTGCCAGGTGATGCCTTATGGACTGAAGAATGCTCCAGCCACTTTCCAGAGGCTTATGGATAAAGTGGTGGATGGCATACCTAATTGTGTCGTTTACATCGATGATGTCATTGTGTATGACACCAAGTGGGAGGAGCACCTTGATCATGTGGAAATGCTCATTAAGCGGTTGGAGGAAGCTGGCTTAGTAGTCAACTTGGACAAGTGCAAGTTCGTACGTGCTAAGGTCCAGTACCTTGGATTTGTTGTAGGACATGGGCAAGTGGCTCCACCTCGGGCTAAGGTGGATGCCATTTCCAACTTTGCAGCACCCCAGTGTCGCCGTGCCCTCCAGCGATTTTTGGGCATGATCGGCTATTACAGAAGATTTATTGGAAATTACTCCACAGTGCTTGCCCCTCTTACTGACTTATTGTGCAAGGATAAGAAGTGGCAGTGGACAGCCGAGTGTGAGCAAGCTTTTACTACTGTTAAGTCTCTGCTGTGCCACCACCCTATATTGCGTGCACCAGATTTTGACAAATCTTTTGTGCTGGCAGTTGATGCTAGCCGAGTAGGGGTAGGAGCAGTGTTCATGCAGCCGGATGAGGGCCAGGTTGAACATCCCATATCATACTTCTCAAAGAAGTTTAATAGAGCCCAGAAGAACTATTCCGTCATAGAGCAAGAGTTATTAGCGATTATCCTGGCCCTGCAACACTTTGCTGTCTACCTGCCCCCTTTTGGCCCTGTGATCAAGATTTATTCAGACCATCATCCCCTGCAGTTTTTGAACAAGTTTAAATTTAAGAACCAGCATTTGACCCGCTGGAGTTTGCTTTTGCAAGGGTACAATTTAGAAGTTAGGCATATTAAAGGGACTGATAACGTAATTGCTAATTGTTTATCCAGGAAGGGGTCAGGGTCTTGAGTCGAAAATTTTGATCCAAGGCTCAAAATTTTCCCTTGGGGAAGGGCGTGTTACGCTGTCCGCCTTTCCGTTCCCACGGGTGCAGCCGTTACAGCTGGGCTAGGGGATTATGCAGTATGTATCCGTGTCATTCGCGGAGTTTAAATTAGCGAGTGTTACAAGTTCTTTTGTTTCTTTCGTTCCTGCTACTGAGGGCAATTTTATTTAATACCATGCTGAGAATGCATTTGATTATTTTGACTGTCTTATGTGAGCTACCATTATATTTAATGATGTTTTGCTTGCATTAGAAGTACCAATTCATTGTAGAGAGAGGGAGAGGGGCACGAATTTAAGTTCGTTGTTAATTAATCTGATTCATGCGTTCGCGCTTGACTGCACACGAGCCTTGATCAGGGCAGTGTCTTCCCAACCAGCTTCAGTATCGGGTGTTTGTACACTCTCTCTCTCTCCCCAGTCCTTTTTTTGTGCCGAGTTGGCGTTTTCATTTGAGTTTATTTTATTCTTTTGTTGCTGACTGAGGGAAGTAGTTATTTTATTTGTTTTTGTAACCGTGTTGTCTTTGGAGGGCCAGTCTGGCTCACCGTGGTCCTCTCGCTGCCTTTGTTAACATTCCCCAACACACGTACATACACACACACCCCTAACCCCTACACTGTTTAATCCCATCTCTTTGCACAAGGCTAGTGAGAACTATCGTGAGCCATTAACTGCGTTCCCCCTTGGACGCGGGTTAAGTAGAAAGTCGTCACCACCGGAAGTAAGTGGGAGGTGTTCCTGTAGACTGTCTCGGCCGGTATTACTTCCGGTAGTGACGATAGTAGGCTAGATCTATAGGTAGGCTGTTCCGTTTTACTATCAAAGTACAGAGTGTTGCGTTCTTAAGTAAGTACTTTTCCGTTGCGCAGTTTTTCTCTAGTTTGCGGAGTGTCAGTGCCGGGGTCTGCGTTACTTTTGCAACGCAGTGGAGGCCGATCATCTAAGGCTGCCTTGTGGTCTTTTTTTGTAATAGCCCCGGGCTGGCGCTACCGTAACAATATAAATATATATATATATATATATATATATATATATATATATATATATATATATACAGGGTGATTCATGAGTTTTTCTGGAAACTCTGGGAAATGCAAGGTTAGGTAATTTTAAGCATAAAATACTCTATAAGTATAGGTGTTTAATGGAATGGTTTACAAGTAGGGAAATTTTCAAATCTGACAGACATGTCAGCGGGAGACAGCCGGGCTGGTGGCGACCTTGGTGTGTAGCCAAGTTACTCAGTTTTCTTTTAAATTTTACACGTTGTTCTCATTCTGAATTAAATTAATGTTTCATTAATCATCAGGTATCAGTGTGTAAGTGGACCAGCCGAGTGACGACGAGTGGGAGTGGCGAGGCACTGAGGCACAGTACACCCGCCACACCAGCCTTCCGCTATGCACAACAGTTACTGCAGAGCAATTTTTCTCTGATTTTGACTTTTTTTCCACACCACCCATGAGGTAAACGTCTATGCGCTTTTTTTTTTTTTTAGAGGTTTCCCCAGGAGGCCTAATCCTTTCTGAAAGTTCTGAGATGTTGATAATGAATGAATACAATTGAACAAACTTACGAAATTAACGATATTCAAAGTGACTGCCATCAGCTGCTATGCACTTCCTTGCACGATCCAACACAGACTGTGTATCCTTCTGCAGAACTGCTGGGTTGTTCCTAATAATTCGTGTTGTGTCCTTGATTTGATAGAGTTCTTCTTTACTGTTTATCTTTTTCTTCTATGCCAGTGACTTCATGTGTCCCCGGAAGTGAAAGTCCAGTGGTGTTAAATCTGGGGATCTTGTGGACCATGGGTGAGGTCCTCCACGGCCTATCCATCGATCTGGGAATTCTTGATTGAGGTATTCAGTCACTTGTCTGCTGTAGTGTGGAGGCACCCCATCTTGTTGAAAAATGATACATCGCCATGTCTTCAGAGGCACATCTTCAAGTAACAAGGGGAAGTTCATTTCTGAGAAAATTAATGTAGACATCTCCTGTAAGCTTCCCATCAAAGATACGAGGTCCAATCAGCTGGTTGTCAGTCATACCGCACCACACGTTAACTGAAAATCGGTGTTGAAAGTTCAGTTCAACTGTTTCCTTGGGATTTTCTTTTGACCACAAATGTGCATTACTAGTAGTATGTGATCCACTGTGGGTAAAAATGGCTTCGTCAGTGTATAAAATGTACTTGCACAGCTGAGGATGATCTGCTAGCCAAGTACAGAAATCCAGTCGTTGAGCAGAATCCCCGGGTTGTAGATGCTGAACTTGTTGTATGTGATATGGATGCAGACCTCCCCGCTTCAATGTTCTCCATACCTTCGCTTGTAGAACACTAAGTTGGGATGAAATTCTTCTTGTACTGATGCTAGGGCTGCGATGTACCATTCCTATTATGCGTCGTACCTCATCTTACCTCTCCATGTGTTCAGCTGTGGCTCCAACTCTAGGAAAGCAACCTTTGTCCTGGAGATGCTGGTAGACATTGTAAAACACTTTTGCATCTGGGGTCCTTCTGTTTGGATATTTTCGCCTGTATTCTCTTGCTGATGCTTCAGCATTGCCATTGCAGAACCCAGAGATAGAAACCATATCTGCATACTCCACGTTTGTAAAAGTGAATGGCATTGTAGTGAAATGTGGGTGAAACTGTCCATGGAATAACTAACCCTTCCACACTCGCCTAGCCCTTGGCGGAAACTATCAGGTCAGGGTTGCCAGATTCTTGCGACCAAAAGTAGCACAACCAGACCTGAAAAGCAGAGGATCGCAACAAAAAGTAGCCCAATAAAAATACAGAATATAGTGGAAAATGCCGCTTTATTAACCCCTACACCGCAGGCATGTTTACCGATGTTTTGCATGTGCCGCGGGGTTATTCGGGCTCCGACAGACTCTCAAAAAATATTTGCCAAAAATCAGTTATTAGTCCTAGAATATAAAAATTAAATATGCTTATGGCACATACTTTCAGCTTTCTCCTGGAATGTTTGTTGAGCCTTCGTCAGTTACCGTAGGACTTGTGAAGACCTCTGAATTTGGGTAACGAAGTCTCCACTTTACACTTCCCGACAACCCGTAATATGATTACCACAGCCAGATTTTAACATTATAAACACTACTCTATGATTTTCAAGTAGTTTGGGATCCATACTCAAAAAAAAAAAAACACTGTCAAAGCAATAAAAATTATGAGTGCCTCTGACCGTCGCACTTGCACTAGTTCGCTCTTGGTACTCTGTCATTTATTATTCATAAAACCCCTCACATTTTATATTTCTATTACTATATAACACTTATATATATCTACAGTCTTTATCCATAAGTTTCCTTCAGTAGTATTAGTTTATTGTCACTGTAGGGATTCAATTTCTTTCAGTAAAATACGTAGCATTCACTTTCTCGTCCTGTATACTAGCATTGAGAGTGAATGTCACTTTCATCTTCACTCTCATAACTCATAGTATTCAGACATGCTAGAGTGAAACTTTCTCTTTCATTACTCCTAGGGTATATACTCGTATTCTTATAATACTACTCATTTACATTTCTATTTACGTTCTCTATTTTATTCACATTATTTACATTTCTATTTTATTTACACTGTGTTATGCACTGTCAGTTGAAGTAACTTATAAAACTATTTTCCATTGTTCACGTATATTTACATTCATTACTTTCACTTGCTGTTTACACATTATTTACAATTCCACTTGCACTGTTTTACTCAATAGAAAGATCGTAGTCATCTTTTATCAATTGTCAGCCCTTTACCTCTTTCCACACGAGGTTTAGTAGGGGGTAAAGGTCACATGGCCCTTTGTATGGGGGTGAAAAAGTCCCTGAAGTCAGCAAGACGAAACTGACGTACCTCCACTTCGGAAGATGAGAGTAACCTGATAAGGGAGGGCCAGGTGGAGGCCTACTTAGGGGATATTCGGTACTACCAATGTTAGCTCTTGAAACAGCTATGTATAGCACTGAAATGATTGGCAGGAAATCTAGACAATACATTATAAATTAGGTAGTTCCAGGTGAATGTAAATATCACTTAGGCTTCTCCCTTCCCTCCTTATATGTATATTTATTACGAAAATAGATTATACAGCATATTTCAAGGGGAAAAAAACAGCGAAAATTAGCGAACGAGTGCACGTGAGGTGTTGTCAGGTGATAATTAGCCAATTCCAGGTGTATGGCACTCTCACTTACCTTATTTCTTTCTTGTATATATTATTTGGTATAAGAATAGGGCATAGGGCTTATTTCAATTGATGAAATCAGTGAAAAATTCCAGGGAAGATTTACTTAGCGTAGCACGGCCGGGCAGGCGAGAGGATAGGGTAATGGAGGGGGGGTAGGGAGGGGAGTCAAGAACGGGCAGAAATGGCTAAATTGTCAACAATGGATGGGAGTACAGATGAGATTAGGAGTGCTGACTAGTGTTGGACATTGGCAGTACTGATAGATGATACAAGCCCCCACTTGCAAGCCCGGGTGAATTCAAAATAACATAGAATCACAATAGCGACGCCCCGCGGTATAATCCCTTGCTCCCAAGCGTCACGAAAGTGACGCCCCGCGGTTAAGGGGTTAAGGCCGTTCCACACTGGCTGCGATGCTACGCGAACCATGTTATGCTGCGGATGCAAGCTCGCGATGTTTGCTATGCGAGTGTTCACACCAGAAGCTATGTCTGCTAACACACACTCAGTTTCTTGGCTGCAGCGATGGGAGATGGTACTCTGTGGTCCCCTGAGGTGGTGGAGGAGGAGGAGAAGGAGGAGGAGGAGTTAGTAATATTCACTGTAGCCATGAGCTATAAGAGAAAAAAAGAAATGGGTGATGAAACAAATATGAAAAAACTAGAATGTGGTGAATATCACCATCTTGTTCAAGAGTTGGAAATGGATAAAGAGAAATTTAGACAATATTTCAGACCGTCTCCCGCTCAGTTCACTGAAGCTCTCTCACTCATAGAACAAGACAACAAGAAGCAGGACACCAACTACAAAAACAGTCTTCATGTCTTCGGCCAGAAGTGGTTAACCTCTTTACAAGTTTCTGTCATGTTTAACCGTCTCATGGTCGAGACTACTCATCCATTCTGTTCTAGCTGACCCAGACGATTAAATTCACCTGAGTATGTCAAAAGAGCGTGTGAATGATAACTGTCACCGCTGACTATTTCATGGCCGAGACAACTCTCCAATTGACGCCAGACAACTTTGTTCAGCTGAGAGTGAGTCATAGGGGCCTGAGAGTGTTGATATAATTGCGTGGTTCCAGCAGGGGTATAACCTACAGTATATGTGATGCTCATGGTGAATATGTTACTGGCAGTGGCCTTTGCTATCATATTCCCCCTCACAGCACTTCCTTTGCTTCCCCCTCTTCCGTTTCAGCCTCTTTCCCCCCTTCCATCCTCTTTCTTCACATTCTTCTCTTACCCTCCATTGTTTCCTTTTACTCCCTTTCATCTCTCTCTTCCTTTCCCTCCCCCCTCCCTCCATCCCTATCTCGTATTCTTCCTCCTCACCCTCTCGCGTATCTCTTCCCTCTCACTCTCTCCCTCTTCTCTTCCCTTTCAACCTTTCTCATCTTTCTCTCACTCTTTATCTCCTGTTTTCTCTCTCTTTTCCTCCTCTCTTCCTACCCATTCTTTCTCTCCCCTCTCACTTTTTCCCTTCCTCTCCTCCCTCTTGCTCTTTTCCTCTTCTCTTTCCTCTCACTTTTTTCCTCCTCTCTTCCCTTTCACTTTCCCTCCTCTCTTTACCTTCTCACTTTCCCACCTCTTCCCTCTCACTTTTACTCTCCTCTCTTCTTTCTTCTCGCTGGCATGAGTCCCAAAGTGACCAAGTGCGCATGCGTGAGCAAAGCTATGCCGGGAAAAATCGCTGCCCTGGCAACCAGGAAAGCTAAGCGAGCGGTGTTGCAGGCATCGCTCGCGTAGCTTCACATCCAGTGTGATCTGCCTCATTTAAAACAACGCAAGCGATTGAAAGCCACGTGGCTCGGCATTGCCAGCATAACATGGCTCGCGTAGCATCGTAGTCAGTGTGAAACGGCCTTTAAGTGGCTCGTGTAGCATCGCAGCCAGTGTGAAACGGCATTAATACTGCAATTTAGGAACAAAATTTATTAACACTTCAACTTATCACTATTGTGTTGTTCCTCTTGTCCTCTTGGTGTCTTCTTACTGATAAGTAAAATAACTTTCTGGATCCTTCTTGTATGAACTAAAATAATTAT
>NC_136986.1:23660845-23683345 GCF_032717465.1 Coenobita brevimanus
ATGGTTGTCTGAGTGATTCGTTTGAAGTCAAGTCCGGAGTAATTCAAGGTGATGTTCTATCGCCTTTACTATTTATATTGGTCATTGATTACATTATGAAACGCGTTGGAACAGAAACCGGTGCAGGTATACTTTGGGGAGAGAACAGGAAACTTTTGGATTTGGATTATGCAGATGATATAGTTTTGATTTGTGGTGGGCCAGAAGAGATGCAGAGAATGTTGGACTGTTTGGTGAGTGAAGGTCGCAAGGTGGGTTTGGTTATTAATTGTGGAAAAACTGAAATAATCAATATGAATATGGAAAATGCACAGGAATGTGTAATTGGAGGTATGGTTGTAAAGCAAGTTGATTGGTTTAAATATTTAGGTACTTATTTAGCCAAGGATGGTTCTTTGAACTTTGAATTCGAGGAAAGGTTAAAGAAGGCTAATCAGGCAATGGGAATGCTTAAAAATATTTGGAATAATAAAAATTTTTCTCTGCATACAAAAATCAAACTTTATAAGGTAATGGTTAGGAGTATCTTAATTTATGGACACGAGTCTTGGTACAGCACAGTGACTATGGAAAATAAATTCTTGGTGTTTGAAAATAAAGCACTTAGAAGAATATTAGGAGTTAAGTGGTGGGAAAGGATACCAAATAGTAGAATTAGAGAAATAACGGGAGTGCAGCCGATCGATGAATATGTTAGATTCTCACGATGGAAGTGGCTAGGACATGTGTATAGGAGACAGGGAATAGTGGGTGGCACTTGGTAGGAGAGGTAGAGGAAGGCCAAAAGAGACGTGGGTAAGGACAATTAGACGGGAAGCTGGAGATGAGTGTTGGGGAGATCTTGAGGAGTTAGCACAAGATAGGATGTGGTGGTGTGAGTTCTTCGAGGCCCTATGCATCCCCGAGGGTGCCACAGGAAATGATTGATTGATTGATATATATATATATATATATATATATATATATATATATATATATATATATGATAGATAGATAGAGACATATATATAGGTCATAGATAGATAGAAAGATTATATATATATATATATATATATATATATATATATATATATATATATATATATATGTATTTATAAATGTATATATATATATATGTATCTATCAATCTGTCTATCTATCTATCATCTATATATATGTATATATATATATATATATATATATATATATATATATATACATATATAGACATATATATACTGTATACATACATATACAGTATATATATATATATATATATATATATATATATATATATATATATATATATATATATATATATATTTATATATATGTGTGTCTGTGTGTGTGTGTGTAGGTGTGTGGCACACACCCACGGACGTCAGTATACAGGTATTACACCACGCAAAGACACTGTTCGTAAATGGTGCAGCTACTGGTCGTACGGGAAAATATAACATCACTTGTGTAGTGCTACTCTCAATAGAAGTTATTGTGTGACAGTGAATAATATCTCTTGGTTTTCAGCTGAGAACCCAAACAGCTCATACTGGATTTTCTGTGTGTCAGTGCTTGCCACAATGGAAAAGGTGGGTTTGTCTTCTGAGGAGGGGCAGAAAATTCTCTTCGAGGAGGAGACTGTGGGCGATGAGGAGTAACTGCTGAGTGACGCTTCAAGTGAGGAGGACTGGGACAATGTCGAATGCCGTTCCCGTCGGGAGGCTTTACCCCAATCCCTACCACGATGGGAGCAGACACCATCTGCACCAGTGTCTGGACTATCAAACCAGCCATCATCTTCACTTGGACGACAGGCATCGCCTTTGCTCGGGCCTCTCGCTCCTGCAGCCATTGCGGTCTCTCCACTTCTAGCCTCCAATTTCCCCTTGGCCGAGCCCATGTCACCGGTAGTAGAGACTAGTTACGTGACACTGGCACCTTTACACGTTGCAGTGTCTGTGGCGCAACTGGTGGAGGATGCGACTGTCATCGTCCCCTGCCCGGTCGACAAGGGCGCTGTCTCTGACAGCATTCAAACCCCCCTCCGACGTTTGGTAGCAGCAGGAGACAGTCACGTCATCCTCATCATCGGAACCCTCTCCACCTCGACGAGGTCAGCGTGGTCCATGGCCCGGCTTTGAGGGGCGGCCAAAGGGTGTCTGAGGAGGCAGAATGGTGTCGGTAGGCCGACCCACTGCCATCACTGCGGAAAGTGTTGCTGCAGAGGATCCAAGGTGGAGCAGTGGCCCATTCACACCAGCTAATGGGCCCTTCACAGGATCCCCTAGGAATAAGGGTGGATCCACCAACAACACCTCTCCAGTTCATCCAGCTGTTTTTCACCAGGGAGTTGTTAATGTATTTCACCCACAAGACCAACAATTACACGTCATTCCTGGGGACTGTGTTGGACGCATGGTTCATCTGTAATACAAAGGAGATGGCCAAGTTTCTGGGGCTCTACTTCTTTATGGGGGTGGTGAATATGCTGACCATAAGGCATTATTTGAGGAGATCCTGTCTCCATAACTACCCTCTTTTCCAGCAAGTGATGAGTGGAAGGCGTTTCAGGGCCATCCTGAACACTTCCACGCCTTCAACTCACTTGCTAAACCCTAGGACAATCGCGACAGGCTCATCAGCGTTCACACGGTGATGGAGTACCTCCTTCAGCGGTTCCAGGACACCCACTTACCCAAGGAGCACCTCAGGCTGGACGAGGGCTCAGTGGCGTGGAAGGAGTGCCTCAGCTTCCACGTCTACAACCCCATGAAGCCCTTGAAGTATTTCATCAAGTTTTATATCCTGGCTGAGGCTTCCTTGGGGTACTGTACGTCTGGAATTTTGAGGTGTATAGAGGGCAGAAGAAGGCTCTGGAGACCACCGTTTGGAGCCTTGTAGAACCACTGAAGGATTAGGGATACAAAGTTTACATGAACAACAATTATAACTCTGTATCCCTGTGTGAATGCCTACGTGTGTGGGACCCTATGCCTGGCATTAGGAGCACCAAAGTGGCTGCAGGACATTGCCAGGACCAAGAACATGCCAGAGGGGGTCATGGCAGTGATGCACAAGGATAATGTGATAGTGCTGCTGTGGAAGGACAAACGCATCATCAACATGGTCTCCACTTCCACAGCACAAGCACAGTCCAGAAGCAGGTTAGAGGGACGACCAGGGGTCCTGACAATAGGACAACCTATGTCCAGAAGACCGTGGACAAGTCTGTCATGATGGAGGATTACAATTGACACATGGGCGGGGTGGACCACTTTGACCAGATGTTCCAGTACTACCCCATCCAGCAGCACACCATGAAATGGACCAAGAAGAAAACCTTCTATTTCATCCAGATGGTCATTTTCAATGTGTTCGCCCTATACAAGAAGTGCTCATGTGGGTCAGTCAGTCTGCTGGAATTTGTAGAGGAGATAGTGGACAAGCTCCTCCACTTTGATGAAGCAGAGTGGCCCGCATCAGGGCCCCTGACCTTCCAAACCCGACAGCCAGCAGGACCTCCGTCACTTGCAGCACCTGCAGCAGCACAGGTGCCATCACCACCATCTCCAGGAGGAGGACCAGCACAGGACCCAATGCCACCATCGCCTGCAGGACCAGCAAAGGTGCCGAGATGACCATCTGCAGTTCGTGGTCCATCGGGAGAACCTGCTGCTGCTGCCATGCCCAGCCCTGCAGCTGCACCTCCAGGACAACAGGACCAGGGAAGACCAGGAGGACATCCAACCAAGCGTTGGAGAGTCATCAACGGCAGAGTGTGGTTGGACCACACACTGGGCCATTGACAGAAGAGGATCCCCAACCAGAGGAGGCTTCGGTGTGCCCTGTGTTCCCTGGTGAAGATGAGGAGGGACACAAGTCACATGTGACCTGTTTGTGATGTGCTGCTTTGCATGGGTGATTGCATCGAACAGTACCATACCGAGCGAAGTATTCCCTAGTGGAGCATACACACACACACACACACACACACACACACACACACACACACACTACATAACTCCTCATCTTCAAATACTACAAGTCCTTCAGGCCCCTCAACAATCCTGAAGGAAGTGAGTTTTCCGATTTTTTTTTTTTTTTTATATGTACATTGACATATTATCAATGCCCCTATATTCTTCACACAAATAACCATTTTCTGCTACATATTACACATATGACAGAAAGCACAGCTTCATTAGCAGTAACTAGAAAAAAGTAGTGTTCATGTCTAGAAGGTCTATCTATCTATTGCCAGACGCCTCAATCTCGTTTGGGGTGGCCACAAACAAATCGCCTCCAAGTCACCCTGTCCCCTGCCATTTCACTGCCCTGCTCCCAACTCACACCCCCCTCTCTCATATACCTCTCCACCCCATCCCTCCATCTCATCCTCGGCCTCCCCCTCCCTCTTCCCCCCTCCACCTCACTCACATACACTCTCTTCGTCAGTCTTTCACCCTCCATCCTCTCCACATGGTCAAACCACCTCAGTGTGTTCCTCATAACGCTTCCTATCACATCCACATCAACACCACAACGCTCCTTTATATCCTCATTCGTCAGCCTGTCTCTCCACATGACTCCACAGGCTCCTCTTAAATAACTCATTTCCATTACTCTCACTCTTGACTTATGTCCTTCCAACAATGTCCAAGCTTCACTTCCATACGTTAGAGTTGGTATCACAATACTGTCATGTAGTAACTTTTTCACTTCCATGCACACTTCCCTGTTTATCACTGCTTTCAAAGAACCAGCAACCTTTCTTCCCTGCTGTACCCTTTCAAGCACTTCACCCTCCAAACCTCCATCCTTACTCATCACACTACCCAAGTACTTAAACGTACTCACATTTTCCAATTCCTCACCATCCAACCGTGCTGTACATTCACTGACTTCACCTCTCTCAAAGACCATCACTTTACTCTTCCCTACATTCACCTTTAGATTCCGTTTCTTACACACTCTCTCAAACTCATCCACCAAGCCTTGCAGCTCCCCTCGTCTTCACTCA
The DNA here is from genome assembly GCF_032717465.1 of Coenobita brevimanus. Classification (NCBI taxonomy): domain Eukaryota; kingdom Metazoa; phylum Arthropoda; class Malacostraca; order Decapoda; family Coenobitidae; genus Coenobita; species Coenobita brevimanus. The sequence goes on from NC_136986.1 coordinate 23,665,845, forward strand.
ACAACACAGTATCATCTGCAAACAACAGTACAGGGAGTTTCCAAACAATATCCTCTCTCACCAGGGCCACTCCAACATCCACTACCCTACCTTGTACCTCATATATTACCCCAACCATGTACAGATTGAACAACCATGAAGACATGACACATCCCTGTTTCAACCCAACTTTCAAAGAGAAAAATTCACTTAGTTCACCATCCACACGCACTGCAGCCTTTGCACCATCGTACATACTCTTCACAGCATTCAACAACTTCCCATCTGCTCCATATATTCTTAACACTTTCCACAATCCTTGTCTATCCACCCTGTCATATGCTTTCTCCAAATCCATGAAAGCCACATACAACTTCTTTCCCTTCTCTGAAAACTTTTCCATTAAAGATCTAAGAATGAATATCTGATCTACACAACCTCTTCCCTTCCTAAAGCCTCCCTGTTCTTCTCCGACTAATTTCTCTGTTCTTTCTCTAACTCTGTCTATAAGTATCCTACCATACACTTTTCCTATTATACTAAGAAGACAAATGCCCCTATGATTACCACACACTTCTTTTTCCCCTTTTCCTTTCTACAAGGGAATAATTATACCTGACTTCCAATCCTCCGGGACTCTACCTTGCTCCCAGGCCAATCTGCACATCTTCCACATCCATTCTACTACTATCTCTCCCCCATGCTTCAGCATTTCACCACACACTCCATCAATTCCTGGGGCTTTCCCCAATTTAACTTTCTTCATTGCTTCCACAACTTCTATCCTACTGATTTCTTCCTGTCTTCTCACCTCCCTCCTTCTCCCAGCCATTCCTCAGCCACGTATACTCGCATTAATTCATCCTCTACGTTCAACAATTCCTTAAAGTGTTCTCTCCATCTGCTCACTTTTTCTCCATTCTCCACTATGGTCCTTTCACCGCAAGAAGTCCGTTCAGGGTGTGGCAGAATTTGGAATTCCCCGAGTGCTGACATTGCCAATTTGACCACCAATTATCGGATTATCACTACCTACCCCCATCACACCTGTTTCTCTGTGTGTGTGTGTGTGTGTGTATATATATATATATATATATATATATATATATATATATATATATATATATATATATATATGTACAGTATATATATTATTTATTTCTAATTTTTTTTCCACACCACTTATGAGGTAAAAGTCTAGGCGCGTTTTATTTTTAAAAGGTTTCCCCTGTCGGCCTAATCCTCTCTCTGATCTTTAATCATAATTTTCTTCGTCATCATAACTTTCTGTTATATTGACGAGAGAGAGAGAGAGAGAGAGAGAGAGAGGGAGGGAGAGGAACAAGTGGGATGGGGGTAGGTGATAATCCGATAATTGGTGGTCAAATTGGCAATTCTACGGCGTGGGAACATGGGAAAAAAGCACTGCCACGTGTCATAGAATTCATTCAAATCGTTATTATAATTCTAAAAAGTGATACTCAGTGTACTATATAGCTTCCTTTGCTATATACAGAATATAAAAAACAATTTCAAATAGCACATAGATAGGAAATAAGAGAGAGAGAGGCATGTACTACGGTTGATTTGGCAGCATCGCTAGAGGTGATTCACCAGGTGGGCCCCACCCTGAACGGACTTCTTGCGGTGAAAGGACCATAGTAATCTACCATTTTTATCTTTCACTTCCCTGCTAACTTCACTTCCACCCTGTCTTACTCTTTTCACCTCTCTCCAGAACATTTTCTTACAGTCCCTCCACTTTACACTCAAATTCCTTCCAAATTTTTCTTATTCTTTCTTACTAATCTTTTCACCTCTCTCTTTCCACATGTAACTCTCTCTTCCGCCTCTCAACTTCTTCCACGCCCCTATTTCTCATCCATTATTTGTATGCTTTCTTCTTTTCTGCCACAGCCTGTTTCACCTCTTCAGTCCACCACGCTGTTCCTTGCGCCCCCCCTCCGTCTTCTCTTCCTTCCACACACCACATCACATGCTGCACATATTTCTTCTGTAAATATCTTACACACACCTTCCACGTCTCCCATCTGCTCCAATTCATATTTGCCCAATCGTTCCTCCACTTCTTTCTTATACTCTGCCTTTTTCTCATCCTCTTGTAACCTTTCCACTCTCCTTGCAACTACTCCTTCCTCTCGTCTTTCCCTTCTTCTATTCCTCCATCTTACTTGCATTCCTAATTCTGGCCACCACCAAGTAGTGATCAGAAAGTCCACTCCCCCAACCTCTATACACTCTTGCATCCTTTACACATCTTCGCATCCTTTCATCCACACACACATAATCAATCATTGCCTTCCTTTCATTCAGTTCACCACCCACCCTTCTCATCACTCGCCACGTATACCTGTGGATCATTTTATGCCTGAAGAGGGTATTGGCTATCACCAACCCCCTCCCAGCACAAATGTCCACTAACGCACTCCCATTCTCATCTATCTCGGCAGGCACACCCCACTCACCAACTATTCCATCCACCTTCACATTCCCAACTTTACCATTCATATCACCAATCAAAAACACTCTCTCATTCCTTCCAAACTTTTCCATGCACACTTCTACATATGTCCAGAACTCTTCTCTCACTCTTCTAGCACGATCTTGCGTTGGTGCATACACACACACAATCGCCCACATTTGTATTCCAACTTTCAACTTTACCCACACAATCCTTGACCCAACTGATCCATACTGTCTTATGCTCCTCTTCCATCTTTTACTCACAACTATACATACCCCTTCCTTTGCCCTCTCATTCTCACCTACTCCTGCACATATACCCCATCCGTACTCCCATTCTCTCACACTTTCTCCTCTCCATTTTGTTTCAGTTATTCCACCTACATCCACTTTCACACCCTCAAGCACCTGGACAATCTCTCTCTCTTTCACCTCATCATTCGCTCACCTTACATTCCAAGTTCCAATTACCATGTCCTTTGTCCGGTCCTTGGTCGTCATCGTTTGGTCAGTCCTTGTCCGAGGCTTATTGTTTGTTTTTTTAGTTAGTTGTTTTCCGGGAGGGGCACTAACCCTCTGCCAACCCTTTTAGTCGCCTTTTACGACAAGCAGGGATACTCGGGGAGTATTCTTGAAACCCCCCCCTACCCCCAGGGGGGTAATGACACTAAAAAAACAACCCTGAGATTCTACGGTCTGGACATAAAAGAAAAAAAAGAAAAAAGGCTTTGGAAGCATAGTCTTCAGGCAAAGAGGGGAGATGACAGTGATTTTTTTTTTTTGCTTGTGGTAAAAGTAGGTAACGATCGGAAGAGTAATCTAGCTTTGTTGTCCTATTACTCGAAAACTATTGGACTTATCAACTTCCTGTAAAAACCATGAAAAAGATCAGTGATTTATATGTATGTTCAATACCAAAATAAAAGCCTTTGGGAGCATATTTTGTAGGAAACAGCGGGGGAAGAGTGTGTGTGTTTTTTTCTCGCTTGCGGTAAAGTAACCAGCACTTGGAAGAGTAATCTCACTTTGTCGGCCAAATACTTGAAAACTATTAGTCATAACGATTTTCTTTAACAACCATGAAAAAGAGCAGTAAATTCTACATATGTACAGGACATAACAATGCACTATCTCTAATAAAAAGTCGTTGTTAAATGGGTGGGAATATAGTGTTTGCTGTGTGGCATGACAAAAGTGACGCACAGCCGAGAGTACCCAGTCGTTTTTTGCGATTTACTAGGGAACTGTGAGGCGTATAAAAAATCTGCATGGACTATGAGAAAGCTCATGAAATTCTATACAATACTATGAAATAAAAGCATAAGGTGTGTGAGAAAAGTTTTGCAGAAAAGCTCCCTGTACAAACAGATTTTTTTTTTAATAAAATGGCTTTAAGTTTTTGGCTACTTTCTCGGAAACCGCAAATCTTATCACAACCAGATATTTCTCATTAGAAAGGAAATGAAATTCTCTATCTAAATTTCACATAATATTTTGCTGTATGATGGAAAACATTCGAATGGTGATGTTGGGAAGTGAAACTGACATTGAAAAATGTTTATTCAGGGCCGCCTAATGTAGTTTCATTCGTGTTTTTCTTTTCCTTTTTTTTTTTGTTTATCAGCTAGAACAAATATCGACGAAAAAGGTGATATAGGTTTCATGGCAGTATATTGAGGTTTGGGTGTTGAAAATAAGGTGAGAATACGTGTTTTCAGTGGCATGCAGGCAGGCTGGGTGGGCGGCCAGTCGAGTAAAATCGTGTGCCGGGAAACTTACTGAAACTTGTGTGTGCACAAGAGGGTAAAGAAGGTAGTAGGGGAGTGAAAGATAAAAATGGTAGATTGCTAGTAGAGAAGGGAGAGAAAGTGAGCAGATTACGAGTACATTTTTAGAAATTATTACCCCCTTAGCTGTGGGGCGTCACTTTCGTGACGCTCGTGTGCAATGGATCATACCGTGGGGCATCACTACTGTGATTCTGTGTTATTTTGAAGTAGCCTGGGCTTTTAATTGGTTGCTTGTCTCATCTGTCTGTACTGCTAGTGTCCAACAATTGCCAGTGCTGCTAATGTCATCTGTACTCCCATCCATTGTTGACAATTTAGCCATCTTTCCCCATTCTTGACTCCCTTCCCTACCTCCTCTCCATTACCCTCTCCTCCCATCTGCCCCAGCTGTGCCACAGCCACACTACACAAATCTTGCCTGGATTTTTCCACTCATTTCATCCTTTGAAATGAGCCCTATGGCCTATTCTTATAAAAAATAATATATATAAAAAAGAAAAAAGGTAATTGGTAGTGCCATACACCTGGAATAGGCTAATTATCACCTGGCAACACCCCACGTGCACTCGTTCGCTAATTTTCCCTGTTTATTTCCCCTTGAAATATGCCATGTTACCTTTTCTCATAATAAAATATATATAAGAAAGGAAGGGGGAAGCCTAGGTAATATTTACATTCACCTGGAACTACCTAATTTATTATGCATTGTCTAGATTTCCTGCCAATCATTTCACAGCATATAAATTAGCAGCTCTCACCACGCTGACGTTGTCAACCCTTGGTAGCCCCATATCCACCTCTTCATTCAGTTCAGTGTTGTCTCCTGAGATGAAACCACGTTGCACTCGCACCCCTCCATTTCCACCACTTCTAGAGGGCCCTGTGACCTCTACCCCTACTAAACCTCATGTGGGAAGGGGTAAAGGACTAAGTGACTCTGCTGTGGAACGTGAACTGCCTAATTTATCCATGATAATGATGGACAGTGACTACAATCTTTCTGGTGAATCGCGTGATGAGCCAGTGGAGGAAATGGTGATAAACTCCCAGTACGAGTGCTTCAGTGTGCCTCGAAAGTAAAGACCTTAGTTACTGCAAGTGACTGTATAACATAGTGTAAATAAAATAGAAATGTAAATAATGTAATTAAAATAGAAAATGTTAATAGAAATGTAAATAATTACTAATGTAAGAATATGAGTACAAATGCTTGGAGTAATGGCAGTGAAAGTGGATGCTTTGCTCTCTATGCTAGTTTACTGAACGAGAAAGTGAATGCCTGGAGTGAAAATAAACTACTGTTACTGATGGAAATTTATGGATCAATACGGTAGATATATATATATGTAATAGAGTAATAGGAATATAAAGTGTGAGTGTGTTTACGAATAATATACGACAGAATACTGGTGGGGAACGAGCGCGGGTGGGAAGCTCGTACAAGGTCGTAATTTACATTGCTTTCACATTTTTTTTTTGGGGGGGGGGGAGTATGGATTCCAAACTACTTGAATATCATAGAATAGTAATTCTAGTGATAATATCAGGCTGTGGTAATCATATTATGGGGTGTCAGGAAGTGTAAAGTGGAGACTTTGTTACCAAACTTAGAAGTCTCCACAAGTCCTACGGTAGTCGGCAATGGCTCAACAAACATTCCAGGAGAAAGCTGAAGGTATGTGCCATAGGCATATTTAATTTTAATATTCTAGGGCTAATAACTGATTTTTGGCAAATATTTTTAACAAGTCAGTCAGAGCATGAATATCCCTGCGTGAGGTGCACGGACCACCTCCAACATGCCCGCACTTTTTTTCTGCGAGGAAGAAGGAACCAAAGGCCATGAGCCTGCAATAACAGTTCCCTCCAAGAGAAAAACAGAATACAATAGAGAGCCAAATGCAAGATCCGATCATTTCAAGATGCCTGGACACACTGCCTTTGAAAGACTGGAGATCATAGGCAGCAGGAAATACAGACAGAGGGAGACAGTTCCAGAATTGACCTGTTGCATAAATGAAGGACTGGAAGTAACGGTTAACTCTTGCATTAGAGAGTTGGACAGAAAAGGGATGAGAGTTTGCTGCTAAGTGGGTGCCTCGCGCCCGTCGTAGAGGTGGAAGAATGCATGCAGACAGTTCTGAGGAGCAGTGACCATTAAAGTAGCGATAGAAAAGAGATAAAGATGCAACAGTGCAGCGAAGAGACAGAGGTTGAAGGGAGCCAGTAAGAGGAGGAGAGTTAACCCGCGGCGTCCCGTCGACGTACTTCCACGTCCTCATGTTTTGTCACAGCTAATCCCGTCGACGTACTTCAACGTCCTGCAATTGCAAGGTTCATAATTTCCACAATTTTCAATATTTTCGTTTCGCCCGGGTACCCAAGCCTCCCCTACCTGCCGCCAGGCGGGCAGCGTCCTAGACCCCGCATAACCCGCGCTCGCCCTTGTCTCGGTCACTCACCTGCTAGCAGTGACCCAGGTCAGACATGGCGCGGAAAGGTCTCTCAGACGAGGAAATCGCATCCGTCCTGGAAGCCTTCACTGGAGACAGTGATTCTCCACTCGATGATGATGTGGTGGATCGCGATTACGTCCAGCCAGAGGAAGAAATAAGTAGCAGTGATGGGGAGGTCCCTTCGCCCCGAAAAATGCGGTATGTGACATACCGTAAGGCAAGGGAAGGCCAGCCTGCTCCCCAACCACGTGCACAGCTATCTCTCCATCCCGAATCTGATGAGGACGAGGATGAGGATGATGTGGATGACGGAGGCCTAGGACGTGATATCGCCGCATGGTTGGGAAAAGAGAAAATATTACCACGAGGATCAGAAGGTGGGGCGAGACGACACATAAGGTATGGTGAATGTACTTTGTCTGGGGAAGTGGCAATTGGTGTGGTGGGATTGCTGGGAGAAAGGGAAAGTGTTGTGGCGGCAGCGCGGGGTGAAAGTGAGAGTGGTGTGGGGGTAGTGCGGGGTGAAGAGGCAAGTGGTGTGAGGGAGGCAGCAGGAGCACGTGGTGCTCGTAGGCCTAGGGGAGAGGAGGTTGAGTCACTCCCCAGCACTTCTTTCGCCCATGAATATTCCCAAACTTCCTCCCCTAAGCCCCAGGATGTGTGGAAAGGAAAGAAAGGGAAGGGAAAGGGTAAAGGAAAAGGGAGAGGGAAGAGAAGTGCGAGTGATGAGAGGAGCCGCTCTCCACCTCCCCAACCTCCCCCACCACCCTCACCTCCCCACCCTGACGAAGGGGACGATGGTAACGTGGCTGGAGACGGTGGTGTCACGTGGAACTGGGAAGATGGGAGTAATTTTACTCCCATCATTCACCCTTTCACTGAGGAGTGGTGGTCAGGTTGCACGGCTCCAGGTGTAAATGCAGGTTCGTCACGGTTCGATTTTTTCAACTTGTTCTTTGGTGAGGCGTTTGTGGGGTGCATAGTTGAACAAACTAATATTTTTTCACAATCACAGCGCCGTGAAAGTGAACGTTTGGGAACCACGAGCAGGCATTCCCAACAGTATGACTATCCCGTGATTATTTCAGAGATGTTCCTATTTTTGGCCCTGGTTATCTTGATGGGTGTGGTAAGGAAAAACCAAATTCCTGCCTACTGGACAACGGACCCAATCATCCTCACACCTTTCTTTGGAAAGGTGATGGGTCATAACCGATTTCAGTATATTCTCGCCCGCCTCCACTTTTTTGATGCAGATGATCCAGCCAATGCAAATAACACCGATAAAATGAGGAGAATTAGGCTGGTATTTGATCATTTACGGGAAATGTTCCGCTCCTCATTTTATCCCTACAGAGACCTCGTCATAGACGAGAGTCTTGTGTTGTGGAGAGGCAATATTTCCTTTAGGCAGTACATACCCAGCAAGAGACACCGTTTCAGGTTCAAGATCTTTGTTATGTGTGACTGTAAGACTGGTTATGTGCAAGACATAGTCTTGTACACGGGCGCACAGACGGATATAATAGAAGATCAGAGTATAGGACTCTCTGGGGCCGTGGTGAAGACAATGATAGAAGAGTACCTTCATCGTGGTCATGTGTTGTACCTGGACAACTGGTATACTAGCCCTCTTCTCGCTAGGTTCCTCCACCAACACGACACCGGAGTCTGTGGTACAGTCAAGAGAAACAGTCGCCATATGGTCAAGATGGGGAGGAAACTTGACAAGAACGAGGTGGTTTTCTTCCAGGCCAATAACATCCTTGCAACCCTGTGGAACCACAACAGGGAAGTTTGCCTCCTATCAACTGTTCACAGCCCCCTGATGCACCGCACAGACTCCGTGGATCACCGTAGCGAGAGGAGGCGCAACGTATGGAAACCAGAGTCTGTACTTGCCTATAATCTGAACATGAGGCAAGTTGATCAGTCAGACTCGATGATTTCAAGTGTTGACTGTGCCAGGACCATGATGAAGTTTTACAAGAAACTCTTTTTCCACTTGCTCGACATCACGGTCCTGAACGCCCACTACCTGCACGCAATGACCACCGGAGTATCCAAGACCTTTGAGGGGTTCGTGAGGGAGCTGGCACGTGAAATAATCGCCAAGCATGCCCAGGACAGACCCACACACCGCACCCACACCCCCATGGCTGCTCAGACTCCCCCACGTCTTGCAGGACGCCACTATCCCAGCGCAATCCCTTCCGAAGCAAACCGTCGTAAACCCCAGCGTCGCTGCCATGTATGTAGGCACTCGACAGTCAGACCATCCACTCAGAGAAAAGACACAAGATACGAGTGTGTCGAGTGCAATGTTGCGTTGTGCCTTCAGCCTTGTTTCAAGGAGTATCATAATTTCCTACACTACTGAAACTGTGTGGGAAGGCGAAATGACGCTCATGATAATGGTAAGGCCAGTCAGTAGATGCTAAGTCAAATATAAAGTTGAAACGGGTGTTATTTTTTCAGAAAAGTAATGTATAAGTTGAGAATTAGTGTAAGTGGAAAGAATTGTTATCAAAACTACACCCACTGTGTAAATCTGGTCAGTAAATATGTGATAGGAAGGAAATAAAGTGGAAACGGGTGTAATGTTAGCATGAATAAAACGTATAAGTTGAACATTACTGTAAGTTGTCATAATTGATGTCACGAGTACACCCACATTCTGGTCAGTAAGTATGTGATAGGAATTATATACAGTGGAAGATGTTGTAATGTTAGTAGTAAGGTATTTTATAAGTTGAATACTAGTGTAAGATGAAACAAATGATATCGCGATAACACTCCCTGTAGTACGCGCAAATATGACGCTCATTTCCATCGTAAGTTCAGAAATGATGTGATATCAATTATATCAAGTGTAAACATGTGCAATGTTAGTGGAGAATTATTATATAAGTACAAAAATTGGTTGTAAGTTGAAATAGTTGTCATAGCGACTTCACCGTGTTTGTTATTATGCGCTATTATTACGCTTATATATTTACATAAGGCCTGAAATAATCTCAAAACAGTTCTATAAAGTTGAAAAGTGTATAATAATATTAGAAAAGTATTATGTTAGTAGAAAAAGCACAATACGAGTTGAAACAACAGTCACAGCGAGTTCACTCACTACATAAATAAGCGCTAACATTACGCTAAATGTTATCAAAAGGCCTGTGAATACGTAAAAACAGTTCAATAAAATGTAAAATGGTATAATGTTATTGTAGAAGTATTATGTAAGTAAAGAAAATTATATGTATCATAATTTTATAATGTTAGCGATTCATCGTGACCAAGTTGGCCGATTTTGCTCAAGTTTCGCACGATGGTACAATGCTTATTTCTGCTCTATTTTTGTATAAAATCCAATATACTCTTTTATCACATGTTTTTATGTTTGTAATAAATTCATTTCTACTTACTTTCATTGGTTTCCCAGACTTATAATACCATAGAAAACGTTTGAGGCTCAGACCTCCTAGGGAGAACACGGGGCCAGGTGGGACCAAGGCATACCTGGTTAAGCTAATTAGGGACCCGGGGACCAATTTCTTTGCCACCGACCATTGTTTCTGACCAAAAGCGAAAGTTTAAGCAAAAAAAAAAAAAAAAAAGGTCGAAAAATGGTCGGGATTGGGGGGTACCAGTGGTCGAAAAGTGGTCGGGACGGGGAGGGTTAATGAGATGAAAAGCCTTTGACTCTACCCTATTGAGAAGAGCTGTATGAGGGGAGCCTCCCCACACGACGGATAAAACTCCTGTATAGAGTCAACAATTGTGCATGGGTAAAGAAAGAACAGAGTCGGCTTAGCACACCTAATCTCTTGGAAGCAAATTTTACAAGAGATGTAATATGATCTTTCCAAGATAAGTCCCGAGTAAATGAAACCCCAAACTTAAGGGGTTAAACACAGGGAATGAAAGTAAGGCAAGTATAAGTACCTGGGGAGTGGCTGGGATGAGGAGCGAGATAAGGGAGGAAATGATCAGGAGAGTGGAAGTAGTGGAAGCAATGAAGAAAGTCAAAATGGGGAAAGCCCCAGGCCTGGGAGGAAGGGAGAGTCCCGGAGGATTGGAAGTCAGTATTTTTATTCCCCTGTATAAAAGAAAAGGAGAAAAAGAAGTGTGTTTTATTCATAATGGTATTTGTCTTGCTATTGTAATAGGAAAAGTATATGTTAAGATACTTATTGACATTGTTAAAGAAATGACAGAGGAATGAGTTTGAGAAGAACAGGGAGGTATTGGGAAGGAAGGGGTTGTGTAGATCAGATATTTGTCAGTGTCAAAGTTTCTACAAATGGAAAAGAAGTTGTGCCCCTCGTGGATTTGGAGAAACCATATTACAGGAGTAGATAGACTAGGAATGTGGAAAATATTTAGAATATAATAATGGAGTAAGTGGGAAGTTATTGAATGCCATGAAGAGTATGCATGACGGCACCAAGGCTATAGTGCATATGGATAGTGAATTGAAGAGAATTTTTATACCTCAATGTTGGATTGAAGCAAATATATATCATGTATCCATGGTTGTTCAGTCTGTACATGGATGGAATTATAGAGATACAAGGTAGGACAGTGGATGTTGGAGGTGTCCTAATGAGAAGGGGCAGCTTCTGGAAACTTCTTGTTCAGTTTCTTGGAGATTATCCTGTATTATTAAATGTGAACGAAAGGGAATTGCAAGGTTTGGTTAATGAGTCTGGGACAGTGTGTAAGAAACGGAATCTAAAGGTGAATGCAGGGCAGAGTATAGTTGTGGTCTTCAAGAATAATGAAGTCACTGAATGCACACAGAGGCTTGATGATGTGAAAATAGAAAATGCGGGTATATTTAACCCACCGCGTCCCGGAGACGTGAATTCACGTCCTCACATGATGTGCACTCATATCCTGGAGACGAGAATTAATGCAGCAACATTGCAAGGTCCCTAATTTGCACAATTTTCAATTTTCGCGAGTGATTTCGTGAGTAATTTTTGGTACGTATACACGGGACACCTGCCTCTATTCCTGTACAAGATGCCAAGCAGGTACAATGCCTTACACCACATAACCTCTCCCCCCCCCCATGCATGCCATTGTCTCGGCAATTCACCTGTTACCAGTGACCTGGCCAATAAAGACATTCAGGGCCAGAGTGATTCCCCAATCAATGACAATGTGGAGGACAAAGTTTACATTGCATTAGAGGAAGAAACAGTCAGAAATGATGATCAGGTAATGTGGGTAAAAAAGGTCATGAATGGTGATGAGTTAGTGAAACAATGCTTATAATTTTTTTTTTTTTTTTTTTAATGTGTCCGACTCTGGGCAAAGGCTTAGGGCCTATATCTCGGGGACAGTAGCCTATCCCAAGGCCCAGTAGTCCACCTACACCTCCACATGTCACCACTTCGGTGCTAACACCCACCGTCCATATTGAATACATCCTAGGGCTGTCTCATACAGGACTGGTGTATTGTTATTAGCGGGGGTACTTTTACGAGATGTCGGCGGGTCATTTGGTAGATCAGGAAAGTCTGCTTTTATGAAATTCAAATCCTCAAACTGTTCCCTGCCCCAGCCGGGATTCGAACCTGGGTCCATCAGGACTGCAGGCCGCCTCTCTACCGATTCAGCCTATATTACTGTTTGAAAACCAATATACTCTTGTACTACATATAAATTCGTACCAAATAAATAAATAAATACTATTTATGAGTGGATAAAATAGTTACCCAACCATAGAACTCGTTTTCTTTAGTGCCAGCCTGTTAGAAAACCCAGTCAGATAAGGAGGTACTCGTACCTAGATCGAGTATTTTAAACCTCAGGTGAGCGATTTCTCTATGAATTTTCAATGTTTCTCACCAAAAGCGGATGTTTGAGCCCCCCCCAAAAAAGGTCCAAAAATGTCGGGACTGGGGTGTACCACTGCCCGGAAAACGTCGGGATGGTGCGGGTTAAGTACTGGCTAGTGTGATGAGTATGGATGGAAGTTTAGAGTATGAAGTTGATCAAAAGGCACAACAGAGAAGGGAGGTTTCTGATTCTTTGAAAGCAGTGATAAGGAATAGGGAAGCGAGCATGGAAGTAAAAATGCCGCTTTATTAACCCCTACACCGCAGGCATGTTTACCGATGTTTTGCATGTGCCGCGGGGTTATTCGGGCTCCGACAGACTCTCAAAAAATATTTGCCAAAAATCAGTTATTAGTCCTAGAATATAAAAATTAAATATGCTTATGGCACATACTTTCAGCTTTCTCCTGGAATGTTTGTTGAGCCTTCGTCAGTTACCGTAGGACTTGTGAAGACCTCTGAATTTGGGTAACGAAGTCTCCACTTTACACTTCCCGACAACCCGTAATATGATTACCACAGCCAGATTTTAACATTATAAACACTACTCTATGATTTTCAAGTAGTTTGGGATCCATACTCAAAAAAAAAAAAACACTGTCAAAGCAATAAAAATTATGAGTGCCTCTGACCGTCGCACTTGCACTAGTTCGCTCTTGGTACTCTGTCATTTATTATTCATAAAACCCCTCACATTTTATATTTCTATTACTATATAACACTTATATATATCTACAGTCTTTATCCATAAGTTTCCTTCAGTAGTATTAGTTTATTGTCACTGTAGGGATTCAATTTCTTTCAGTAAAATACGTAGCATTCACTTTCTCGTCCTGTATACTAGCATTGAGAGTGAATGTCACTTTCATCTTCACTCTCATAACTCATAGTATTCAGACATGCTAGAGTGAAACTTTCTCTTTCATTACTCCTAGGGTATATACTCGTATTCTTATAATACTACTCATTTACATTTCTATTTACGTTCTCTATTTTATTCACATTATTTACATTTCTATTTTATTTACACTGTGTTATGCACTGTCAGTTGAAGTAACTTATAAAACTATTTTCCATTGTTCACGTATATTTACATTCATTACTTTCACTTGCTGTTTACACATTATTTACAATTCCACTTGCACTGTTTTACTCAATAGAAAGATCGTAGTCATCTTTTATCAATTGTCAGCCCTTTACCTCTTTCCACACGAGGTTTAGTAGGGGGTAAAGGTCACATGGCCCTTTGTATGGGGGTGAAAAAGTCCCTGAAGTCAGCAAGACGAAACTGACGTACCTCCACTTCGGAAGATGAGAGTAACCTGATAAGGGAGGGCCAGGTGGAGGCCTACTTAGGGGATATTCGGTACTACCAATGTTAGCTCTTGAAACAGCTATGTATAGCACTGAAATGATTGGCAGGAAATCTAGACAATACATTATAAATTAGGTAGTTCCAGGTGAATGTAAATATCACTTAGGCTTCTCCCTTCCCTCCTTATATGTATATTTATTACGAAAATAGATTATACAGCATATTTCAAGGGGAAAAAAACAGCGAAAATTAGCGAACGAGTGCACGTGAGGTGTTGTCAGGTGATAATTAGCCAATTCCAGGTGTATGGCACTCTCACTTACCTTATTTCTTTCTTGTATATATTATTTGGTATAAGAATAGGGCATAGGGCTTATTTCAATTGATGAAATCAGTGAAAAATTCCAGGGAAGATTTACTTAGCGTAGCACGGCCGGGCAGGCGAGAGGATAGGGTAATGGAGGGGGGGTAGGGAGGGGAGTCAAGAACGGGCAGAAATGGCTAAATTGTCAACAATGGATGGGAGTACAGATGAGATTAGGAGTGCTGACTAGTGTTGGACATTGGCAGTACTGATAGATGATACAAGCCCCCACTTGCAAGCCCGGGTGAATTCAAAATAACATAGAATCACAATAGCGACGCCCCGCGGTATAATCCCTTGCTCCCAAGCGTCACGAAAGTGACGCCCCGCGGTTAAGGGGTTAAGGCCGTTCCACACTGGCTGCGATGCTACGCGAACCATGTTATGCTGCGGATGCAAGCTCGCGATGTTTGCTATGCGAGTGTTCACACCAGAAGCTATGTCTGCTAACACACACTCAGTTTCTTGGCTGCAGCGATGGGAGATGGTACTCTGTGGTCCCCTGAGGTGGTGGAGGAGGAGGAGAAGGAGGAGGAGGAGTTAGTAATATTCACTGTAGCCATGAGCTATAAGAGAAAAAAAGAAATGGGTGATGAAACAAATATGAAAAAACTAGAATGTGGTGAATATCACCATCTTGTTCAAGAGTTGGAAATGGATAAAGAGAAATTTAGACAATATTTCAGACCGTCTCCCGCTCAGTTCACTGAAGCTCTCTCACTCATAGAACAAGACAACAAGAAGCAGGACACCAACTACAAAAACAGTCTTCATGTCTTCGGCCAGAAGTGGTTAACCTCTTTACAAGTTTCTGTCATGTTTAACCGTCTCATGGTCGAGACTACTCATCCATTCTGTTCTAGCTGACCCAGACGATTAAATTCACCTGAGTATGTCAAAAGAGCGTGTGAATGATAACTGTCACCGCTGACTATTTCATGGCCGAGACAACTCTCCAATTGACGCCAGACAACTTTGTTCAGCTGAGAGTGAGTCATAGGGGCCTGAGAGTGTTGATATAATTGCGTGGTTCCAGCAGGGGTATAACCTACAGTATATGTGATGCTCATGGTGAATATGTTACTGGCAGTGGCCTTTGCTATCATATTCCCCCTCACAGCACTTCCTTTGCTTCCCCCTCTTCCGTTTCAGCCTCTTTCCCCCCTTCCATCCTCTTTCTTCACATTCTTCTCTTACCCTCCATTGTTTCCTTTTACTCCCTTTCATCTCTCTCTTCCTTTCCCTCCCCTCCCTCCATCCCTATCTCGTATTCTTCCTCCTCACCCTCTCGCGTATCTCTTCCCTCTCACTCTCTCCCTCTTCTCTTCCCTTTCAACCTTTCTCATCTTTCTCTCACTCTTTATCTCCTGTTTTCTCTCTCTTTTCCTCCTCTCTTCCTACCCATTCTTTCTCTCCCCTCTCACTTTTTCCCTTCCTCTCCTCCCTCTTGCTCTTTTCCTCTTCTCTTTCCTCTCACTTTTTTCCTCCTCTCTTCCCTTTCACTTTCCCTCCTCTCTTTACCTTCTCACTTTCCCACCTCTTCCCTCTCACTTTTACTCTCCTCTCTTCTTTCTTCTCGCTGGCATGAGTCCCAAAGTGACCAAGTGCGCATGCGTGAGCAAAGCTATGCCGGGAAAAATCGCTGCCCTGGCAACCAGGAAAGCTAAGCGAGCGGTGTTGCAGGCATCGCTCGCGTAGCTTCACATCCAGTGTGATCTGCCTCATTTAAAACAACGCAAGCGATTGAAAGCCACGTGGCTCGGCATTGCCAGCATAACATGGCTCGCGTAGCATCGTAGTCAGTGTGAAACGGCCTTTAAGTGGCTCGTGTAGCATCGCAGCCAGTGTGAAACGGCATTAATACTGCAATTTAGGAACAAAATTTATTAACACTTCAACTTATCACTATTGTGTTGTTCCTCTTGTCCTCTTGGTGTCTTCTTACTGATAAGTAAAATAACTTTCTGGATCCTTCTTGTATGAACTAAAATAATTATCGTATTCTTTTCTTTTAAACTTATTTACTCCTTTTGTACTATTTGAACTATTTTTTTATATCACTGTATTTACAAATTTATGTTGTCCAATAGGTTTTTCTTTTCTTTATCCAATTCATCATTTCTGTAGACTGAAGATCATAGTTTAGCATTGACTCTGTAGGTTCAAATGATGAGCAGCAGGTCCCATTTAGTTCAAGCCTTGTTTTTATTCTTAAAATTGATGTTAAGAGCTCTAACCCCATTCTGTTCCTCAACTTAGTTTTAACTGATGTAACTCGGGAAAATACCCGTTCAACCAAGACATTATTTATTGGCATGCTGTATGCCTTTAGTGCAAATTCTGCAAGATCTTTTATTACCAGTTCTCTAGCATTTTTCACAGTCATTGCTTTTGCCCAAAATGATGACCTAGTTGCTGGTATATAAGATCTGATGCCGTTAGCTCCCATTTCACTTATCTTCGACTGATCTGCTAGTTCAAGTGGCAGCGTTGAAAATGGAGGCCGTGTGTGACTTAGACAAACAGTTGGTGACAGGTCCTTTACTTCTTTGAAGTCTGAACATTTTCTGACATGCGAGCAAGAAATTCCTTACATGCTCTAATAAGGACTTTGTGGCATCTAGACTTCACAATCAGTAAGTCTTCTTCAGAAATTATATTATCCTTTCTCTTGCTGGCAGAGAGGACAAAAAATTCATGACCAAAGTGAACTCTTTCAAGTGGAAGAAAAACTGAAGTGAAACCCATGTCCACTTCAAGCTTCACATTGTCAAGATATAGGATGATGAAGTAAAATTTTCCAGCTCTTCCTTTTCAAAAAGCAAATTCACTTCTTCAAAATCATTCAAGATTGGTCTAAAAAATGTTAAATAATAAAATACATGCTAGAGTAGGAAAGTAGCCCAATCGTCAAATAAAGAGCCGAAACGTAATTTGTAGTAGCCCAAAAAGTAGCAAGTAACGGATTTCAAATTTTGGTAGCACACCCCCCCAAAAATTAGCCCAGTCCGCTACGTTTTGCCCAATCTGGCGACCCTGAGTCAGTTTGAACTATGAGCCTCCGAGGTACCTCATCTCGTAACACTGGCATGCTATGTTTACTCCTTCAATAGTAGATTTATTTGTCACTTTAAAGCGACATACTTTTTTTATGTAGAAGAATCACTTACCTGACGACTAATGAAAGATTAGTTTAATTCAGAATGAGGACAACATGAAAAATTTTAATGAAAACTGAGTAACTTGGCAACACAGCAAGGTCGCCAC
>NC_136986.1:23688345-23736165 GCF_032717465.1 Coenobita brevimanus
TATATATATGTGTGTCTGTGTGTGTGTGTGTAGGTGTGTGGCACACACCCACGGACGTCAGTATACAGGTATTACACCACGCAAAGACACTGTTCGTAAATGGTGCAGCTACTGGTCGTAACGGGAAAATATAACATCACTTGTGTAGTGCTACTCTCAATAGAAGTTATTGTGTGACAGTGAATAATATCTCTTGGTTTTCAGCTGAGAACCCAAACAGCTCATACTGGATTTTCTGTGTGTCAGTGCTTGCCACAATGGAAAAGGTGGGTTTGTCTTCTGAGGAGGGGCAGAAAATTCTCTTCGAGGAGGAGACTGTGGGCGATGAGGGAGTAACTGCTGAGTGACGCTTCAAGTGAGGAGGACTGGGACAATGTCGAATGCCGTTCCCGTCGGGAGGCTTTACCCCAATCCCTACCACGATGGGAGCAGACACCATCTGCACCAGTGTCTGGACTATCAAACCAGCCATCATCTTCACTTGGACGACAGGCATCGCCTTTGCTCGGGCCTCTCGCTCCTGCAGCCATTGCGGTCTCTCCACTTCTAGCCTCCAATTTCCCCTTGGCCGAGCCCATGTCACCGGTAGTAGAGACTAGTTACGTGACACTGGCACCTTTACACGTTGCAGTGTCTGTGGCGCAACTGGTGGAGGATGCGACTGTCATCGTCCCCTGCCCGGTCGACAAGGGCGCTGTCTCTGACAGCATTCAAACCCCCCTCCGACGTTTGGTAGCAGCAGGAGACAGTCACGTCATCCTCATCATCGGAACCCTCTCCACCTCGACGAGGTCAGCGTGGTCCATGGCCCGGCTTTGAGGGGCGGCCAAAGGGTGTCTGAGGAGGCAGAATGGTGTCGGTAGGCCGACCCACTGCCATCACTGCGGAAAGTGTTGCTGCAGAGGATCCAAGGTGGAGCAGTGGCCCATTCACACCAGCTAATGGGCCCTTCACAGGATCCCTAGGAATAAGGGTGGATCCACCAACAACACCTCTCCAGTTCATCCAGCTGTTTTTCACCAGGGAGTTGTTAATGTATTTCACCCACAAGACCAACAATTACACGTCATTCCTGGGGACTGTGTTGGACGCATGGTTCATCTGTAATACAAAGGAGATGGCCAAGTTTCTGGGGCTCTACTTCTTTATGGGGGTGGTGAATATGCTGACCATAAGGCATTATTTGAGGAGATCCTGTCTCCATAACTACCCTCTTTTCCAGCAAGTGATGAGTGGAAGGCGTTTCAGGGCCATCCTGAACACTTCCACGCCTTCAACTCACTTGCTAAACCCTAGGACAATCGCGACAGGCTCATCAGCGTTCACACGGTGATGGAGTACCTCCTTCAGCGGTTCCAGGACACCCACTTACCCAAGGAGCACCTCAGGCTGGACGAGGGCTCAGTGGCGTGGAAGGAGTGCCTCAGCTTCCACGTCTACAACCCCATGAAGCCCTTGAAGTATTTCATCAAGTTTTATATCCTGGCTGAGGCTTCCTTGGGGTACTGTACGTCTGGAATTTTGAGGTGTATAGAGGGCAGAAGAAGGCTCTGGAGACCACCGTTTGGAGCCTTGTAGAACCACTGAAGGATTAGGGATACAAAGTTTACATGAACAACAATTATAACTCTGTATCCCTGTGTGAATGCCTACGTGTGTGGGACCCTATGCCTGGCATTAGGAGCACCAAAGTGGCTGCAGGACATTGCCAGGACCAAGAACATGCCAGAGGGGGTCATGGCAGTGATGCACAAGGATAATGTGATAGTGCTGCTGTGGAAGGACAAACGCATCATCAACATGGTCTCCACTTCCACAGCACAAGCACAGTCCAGAAGCAGGTTAGAGGGACGACCAGGGGTCCTGACAATAGGACAACCTATGTCCAGAAGACCGTGGACAAGTCTGTCATGATGGAGGATTACAATTGACACATGGGCGGGGTGGACCACTTTGACCAGATGTTCCAGTACTACCCCATCCAGCAGCACACCATGAAATGGACCAAGAAGAAAACCTTCTATTTCATCCAGATGGTCATTTTCAATGTGTTCGCCCTATACAAGAAGTGCTCATGTGGGTCAGTCAGTCTGCTGGAATTTGTAGAGGAGATAGTGGACAAGCTCCTCCACTTTGATGAAGCAGAGTGGCCTGCATCAGGGCCCCTGACCTTCCAAACCCGACAGCCAGCAGGACCTCCGTCACTTGCAGCACCTGCAGCAGCACAGGTGCCATCACCACCATCTCCAGGAGGAGGACCAGCACAGGACCCAATGCCACCATCGCCTGCAGGACCAGCAAAGGTGCCGAGATGACCATCTGCAGTTCGTGGTCCATCGGGAGAACCTGCTGCTGCTGCCATGCCCAGCCCTGCAGCTGCACCTCCAGGACAACAGGACCAGGGAAGACCAGGAGGACATCCAACCAAGCGTTGGAGAGTCATCAACGGCAGAGTGTGGTTGGACCACACACTGGGCCATTGACAGAAGAGGATCCCCAACCAGAGGAGGCTTCGGTGTGCCCTGTGTTCCCTGGTGAAGATGAGGAGGGACACAAGTCACATGTGACCTGTTTGTGATGTGCTGCTTTGCATGGGTGATTGCATCGAACAGTACCATACCGAGCGAAGTATTCCCTAGTGGAGCATACACACACACACACACACACACACACACACACACACACACACACACTACATAACTCCTCATCTTCAAATACTACAAGTCCTTCAGGCCCCTCAACAATCCTGAAGGAAGTGAGTTTTCCGATTTTTTTTTTTTTTTTATATGTACATTGACATATTATCAATGCCCCTATATTCTTCACACAAATAACCATTTTCTGCTACATATTACACATATGACAGAAAGCACAGCTTCATTAGCAGTAACTAGAAAAAAGTAGTGTTCATGTCTAGAAGGTCTATCTATCTATTGCCAGACGCCTCAATCTCGTTTGGGGTGGCCACAAACAAATCGCCTCCAAGTCACCCTGTCCCCTGCCATTTCACTGCCCTGCTCCCAACTCACACCCCCCTCTCTCATATACCGCTCCACCCCATCCCTCCATCTCATCCTCGGCCTCCCCCTCCCTCTTCCCCCTCCACCTCACTCACATACACTCTCTTCGTCAGTCTTTCACCCTCCATCCTCTCCACATGGTCAAACCACCTCAGTGTGTTCCTCATAACGCTTCCTATCACATCCACATCAACACCACAACGCTCCTTTATATCCTCATTCGTCAGCCTGTCTCTCCACATGACTCCACAGGCTCCTCTTAAATAACTCATTTCCATTACTCTCACTCTTGACTTATGTCCTTCCAACAATGTCCAAGCTTCACTTCCATACGTTAGAGTTGGTATCACAATACTGTCATGTAGTAACTTTTTCACTTCCATGCACACTTCCCTGTTTATCACTGCTTTCAAAGAACCAGCAACCTTTCTTCCCTGCTGTACCCTTTCAAGCACTTCACCCTCCAAACCTCCATCCTTACTCATCACACTACCCAAGTACTTAAACGTACTCACATTTTCCAATTCCTCACCATCCAACCGTGCTGTACATTCACTGACTTCACCTCTCTCAAAGACCATCACTTTACTCTTCCCTACATTCACCTTTAGATTCCGTTTCTTACACACTCTCTCAAACTCATCCACCAAGCCTTGCAGCTCCCCCTCGTCTTCACTCAACAACACAGTATCATCTGCAAACAACAGTACAGGGAGTTTCCAAACAATATCCTCTCTCACCAGGGCCACTCCAACATCCACTACCCTACCTTGTACCTCATATATTACCCCAACCATGTACAGATTGAACAACCATGAAGACATGACACATCCCTGTTTCAACCCAACTTTCAAAGAGAAAAATTCACTTAGTTCACCATCCACACGCACTGCAGCCTTTGCACCATCGTACATACTCTTCACAGCATTCAACAACTTCCCATCTGCTCCATATATTCTTAACACTTTCCACAATCCTTGTCTATCCACCCTGTCATATGCTTTCTCCAAATCCATGAAAGCCACATACAACTTCTTTCCCTTCTCTGAAAACTTTTCCATTAAAGATCTAAGAATGAATATCTGATCTACACAACCTCTTCCCTTCCTAAAGCCTCCCTGTTCTTCTCCGACTAATTTCTCTGTTCTTTCTCTAACTCTGTCTATAAGTATCCTACCATACACTTTTCCTATTATACTAAGAAGACAAATGCCCCTATGATTACCACACACTTCTTTTTCCCCTTTTCCTTTCTACAAGGGAATAATTATACCTGACTTCCAATCCTCCGGGACTCTACCTTGCTCCCAGGCCAATCTGCACATCTTCCACATCCATTCTACTACTATCTCTCCCCCATGCTTCAGCATTTCACCACACACTCCATCAATTCCTGGGGCTTTCCCCAATTTAACTTTCTTCATTGCTTCCACAACTTCTATCCTACTGATTTCTTCCTGTCTTCTCACCTCCCTCCTTCTCCCAGCCATTCCTCAGCCACGTATACTCGCATTAATTCATCCTCTACGTTCAACAATTCCTTAAAGTGTTCTCTCCATCTGCTCACTTTTTCTCCATTCTCCACTATGGTCCTTTCACCGCAAGAAGTCCGTTCAGGGTGTGGCAGAATTTGGAATTCCCCCGAGTGCGACATTGCCAATTTGACCACCAATTATCGGATTATCACTACCTACCCCCATCACACCTGTTTCTCTGTGTGTGTGTGTGTGTGTGTATATATATATATATATATATATATATATATATATATATATATATATATATATATATATGTACAGTATATATATTATTTATTTCTAATTTTTTTTCCACACCACTTATGAGGTAAAAGTCTAGGCGCGTTTTATTTTTAAAAGGTTTCCCCTGTCGGCCTAATCCTCTCTCTGATCTTTAATCATAATTTTCTTCGTCATCATAACTTTCTGTTATATTGACGAGAGAGAGAGAGAGAGAGAGAGAGAGAGAGGGAGGGAGAGGAACAAGTGGGATGGGGGTAGGTGATAATCCGATAATTGGTGGTCAAATTGGCAATTCTACGGCGTGGGAACATGGGAAAAAAGCACTGCCACGTGTCATAGAATTCATTCAAATCGTTATTATAATTCTAAAAAGTGATACTCAGTGTACTATATAGCTTCCTTTGCTATATACAGAATATAAAAAACAATTTCAAATAGCACATAGATAGGAAATAAGAGAGAGAGAGGCATGTACTACGGTTGATTTGGCAGCATCGCTAGAGGTGATTCACCAGGTGGGCCCCACCCTGAACGGACTTCTTGCGGTGAAAGGACCATAGTAATCTACCATTTTTATCTTTCACTTCCCTGCTAACTTCACTTCCACCCTGTCTTACTCTTTTCACCTCTCTCCAGAACATTTTCTTACAGTCCCTCCACTTTACACTCAAATTCCTTCCAAATTTTTCTTATTCTTTCTTACTAATCTTTTCACCTCTCTCTTTCCACATGTAACTCTCTCTTCCGCCTCTCAACTTCTTCCACGCCCCTATTTCTCATCCATTATTTGTATGCTTTCTTCTTTTCTGCCACAGCCTGTTTCACCTCTTCAGTCCACCACGCTGTTCCTTGCGCCCCCCCTCCGTCTTCTCTTCCTTCCACACACCACATCACATGCTGCACATATTTCTTCTGTAAATATCTTACACACACCTTCCACGTCTCCCATCTGCTCCAATTCATATTTGCCCAATCGTTCCTCCACTTCTTTCTTATACTCTGCCTTTTTCTCATCCTCTTGTAACCTTTCCACTCTCCTTGCAACTACTCCTTCCTCTCGTCTTTCCCTTCTTCTATTCCTCCATCTTACTTGCATTCTAATTCTGGCCACCACCAAGTAGTGATCAGAAAGTCCACTCCCCCAACCTCTATACACTCTTGCATCCTTTACACATCTTCGCATCCTTTCATCCACACACACATAATCAATCATTGCCTTCCTTTCATTCAGTTCACCACCCACCCTTCTCATCACTCGCCACGTATACCTGTGGATCATTTTATGCCTGAAGAGGGTATTGGCTATCACCAACCCCCTCCCAGCACAAATGTCCACTAACGCACTCCCATTCTCATCTATCTCGGCAGGCACACCCCACTCACCAACTATTCCATCCACCTTCACATTCCCAACTTTACCATTCATATCACCAATCAAAAACACTCTCTCATTCCTTCCAAACTTTTCCATGCACACTTCTACATATGTCCAGAACTCTTCTCTCACTCTTCTAGCACGATCTTGCGTTGGTGCATACACACACACAATCGCCCACATTTGTATTCCAACTTTCAACTTTACCCACACAATCCTTGACCCAACTGATCCATACTGTCTTATGCTCCTCTTCCATCTTTTACTCACAACTATACATACCCCTTCCTTTGCCCTCTCATTCTCACCTACTCCTGCACATATACCCCATCCGTACTCCCATTCTCTCACACTTTCTCCTCTCCATTTTGTTTCAGTTATTCCACCTACATCCACTTTCACACCCTCAAGCACCTGGACAATCTCTCTCTCTTTCACCTCATCATTCGCTCACCTTACATTCCAAGTTCCAATTACCATGTCCTTTGTCCGGTCCTTGGTCGTCATCGTTTGGTCAGTCCTTGTCCGAGGCTTATTGTTTGTTTTTTTAGTTAGTTGTTTTCCGGGGAGGGGCACTAACCCTCTGCCAACCCTTTTAGTCGCCTTTTACGACAAGCAGGGATACTCGGGGAGTATTCTTGAAACCCCCCCCTACCCCCAGGGGGGTAATGACACTAAAAAAACAACCCTGAGATTCTACGGTCTGGACATAAAAGAAAAAAAAGAAAAAAGGCTTTGGAAGCATAGTCTTCAGGCAAAGAGGGGAGATGACAGTGATTTTTTTTTTTTGCTTGTGGTAAAAGTAGGTAACGATCGGAAGAGTAATCTAGCTTTGTTGTCCTATTACTCGAAAACTATTGGACTTATCAACTTCCTGTAAAAACCATGAAAAAGATCAGTGATTTATATGTATGTTCAATACCAAAATAAAAGCCTTTGGGAGCATATTTTGTAGGAAACAGCGGGGGAAGAGTGTGTGTGTTTTTTTCTCGCTTATGTAAAGTAACCAGCACTTGGAAGAGTAATCTCACTTTGTCGGCCAAATACTTGAAAACTATTAGTCATAACGATTTTCTTTAACAACCATGAAAAAGAGCAGTAAATTCTACATATGTACAGGACATAACAATGCACTATCTCTAATAAAAAGTCGTTGTTAAATGGGTGGGAATATAGTGTTTGCTGTGTGGCATGACAAAAGTGACGCACAGCCGAGAGTACCCAGTCGTTTTTTGCGATTTACTAGGGAACTGTGAGGCGTATAAAAAATCTGCATGGACTATGAGAAAGCTCATGAAATTCTATACAATACTATGAAATAAAAGCATAAGGTGTGTGAGAAAAGTTTTGCAGAAAAGCTCCCTGTACAAACAGATTTTTTTTTTAATAAAATGGCTTTAAGTTTTTGGCTACTTTCTCGGAAACCGCAAATCTTATCACAACCAGATATTTCTCATTAGAAAGGAAATGAAATTCTCTATCTAAATTTCACATAATATTTTGCTGTATGATGGAAAACATTCGAATGGTGATGTTGGGAAGTGAAACTGACATTGAAAAATGTTTATTCAGGGCCGCCTAATGTAGTTTCATTCGTGTTTTTCTTTTCCTTTTTTTTTTTTGTTTATCAGCTAGAACAAATATCGACGAAAAAGGTGATATAGGTTTCATGGCAGTATATTGAGGTTTGGGTGTTGAAAATAAGGTGAGAATACGTGTTTTCAGTGGCATGCAGGCAGGCTGGGTGGGCGGCCAGTCGAGTAAAATCGTGTGCCGGAAACTTACTGAAACTTGTGTGTGCACAAGAGGGTAAAGAAGGTAGTAGGGGAGTGAAAGATAAAAATGGTAGATTGCTAGTAGAGAAGGGAGAGAAAGTGAGCAGATTACGAGTACATTTTTAGAAATTATTACCCCCTTAGCTGTGGGGCGTCACTTTCGTGAAGCTCGTGTTCAAAGGATAATAACGTGGGGCATCACTACTGTGATTCTGTGTTATTTTGAAGTAGCCTGGGCTTTTAATTGGTTGCTTGTCTCATCTGTCTGTACTGCTAGTGTCCAACAATTGCCAGTGCTGCTAATGTCATCTGTACTCCCATCCATTGTTGACAATTTAGCCATCTTTCCCCATTCTTGACTCCCTTCCCTACCTCCTCTCCATTACCCTCTCCTCCCATCTGCCCCAGCTGTGCCACAGCCACACTACACAAATCTTGCCTGGATTTTTCCACTCATTTCATCCTTTGAAATGAGCCCTATGGCCTATTCTTATAAAAAATAATATATATAAAAAAGAAAAAAGGTAATTGGTAGTGCCATACACCTGGAATAGGCTAATTATCACCTGGCAACACCCCACGTGCACTCGTTCGCTAATTTTCCCTGTTTATTTCCCCTTGAAATATGCCATGTTACCTTTTCTCATAATAAAATATATATAAGAAAGGAAGGGGGAAGCCTAGGTAATATTTACATTCACCTGGAACTACCTAATTTATTATGCATTGTCTAGATTTCCTGCCAATCATTTCACAGCATATAAATTAGCAGCTCTCACCACGCTGACGTTGTCAACCCTTGGTAGCCCCATATCCACCTCTTCATTCAGTTCAGTGTTGTCTCCTGAGATGAAACCACGTTGCACTCGCACCCCTCCATTTCCACCACTTCTAGAGGGCCCTGTGACCTCTACCCCTACTAAACCTCATGTGGGAAGGGGTAAAGGACTAAGTGACTCTGCTGTGGAACGTGAACTGCCTAATTTATCCATGATAATGATGGACAGTGACTACAATCTTTCTGGTGAATCGCGTGATGAGCCAGTGGAGGAAATGGTGATAAACTCCCAGTACGAGTGCTTCAGTGTGCCTCGAAAGTAAAGACCTTAGTTACTGCAAGTGACTGTATAACATAGTGTAAATAAAATAGAAATGTAAATAATGTAATTAAAATAGAAAATGTTAATAGAAATGTAAATAATTACTAATGTAAGAATATGAGTACAAATGCTTGGAGTAATGGCAGTGAAAGTGGATGCTTTGCTCTCTATGCTAGTTTACTGAACGAGAAAGTGAATGCCTGGAGTGAAAATAAACTACTGTTACTGATGGAAATTTATGGATCAATACGGTAGATATATATATATGTAATAGAGTAATAGGAATATAAAGTGTGAGTGTGTTTACGAATAATATACGACAGAATACTGGTGGGGAACGAGCGCGGGTGGGAAGCTCGTACAAGGTCGTAATTTACATTGCTTTCACATTTTTTTTTTTGGGGGGGGGGAGTATGGATTCCAAACTACTTGAATATCATAGAATAGTAATTCTAGTGATAATATCAGGCTGTGGTAATCATATTATGGGGTGTCAGGAAGTGTAAAGTGGAGACTTTGTTACCAAACTTAGAAGTCTCCACAAGTCCTACGGTAGTCGGCAATGGCTCAACAAACATTCCAGGAGAAAGCTGAAGGTATGTGCCATAGGCATATTTAATTTTAATATTCTAGGGCTAATAACTGATTTTTGGCAAATATTTTTAACAAGTCAGTCAGAGCATGAATATCCCTGCGTGAGGTGCACGGACCACCTCCAACATGCCCGCACTTTTTTTTTTATGCGAGGAAGAAGGAACCAAAGGCCATGAGCCTGCAATAACAGTTCCCTCCAAGAGAAAAACAGAATACAATAGAGAGCCAAATGCAAGATCCGATCATTTCAAGATGCCTGGACACACTGCCTTTGAAAGACTGGAGATCATAGGCAGCAGGAAATACAGACAGAGGGAGACAGTTCCAGAATTGACCTGTTGCATAAATGAAGGACTGGAAGTAACGGTTAACTCTTGCATTAGAGAGTTGGACAGAAAAGGGATGAGAGTTTGCTGCTAAGTGGGTGCCTCGCGCCCGTCGTAGAGGTGGAAGAATGCATGCAGACAGTTCTGAGGAGCAGTGACCATTAAAGTAGCGATAGAAAAGAGATAAAGATGCAACAGTGCAGCGAAGAGACAGAGGTTGAAGGGAGCCAGTAAGAGGAGGAGAGTTAACCCGCGGCGTCCCGTCGACGTACTTCCACGTCCTCATGTTTTGTCACAGCTAATCCCGTCGACGTACTTCAACGTCCTGCAATTGCAAGGTTCATAATTTCCACAATTTTCAATATTTTCGTTTCTGCCCGGGTACCCAAGCCTCCCCTACCTGCCGCCAGGCGGGCAGCGTCCTAGACCCCGCATAACCCGCGCTCGCCCTTGTCTCGGTCACTCACCTGCTAGCAGTGACCCAGGTCAGACATGGCGCGGAAAGGTCTCTCAGACGAGGAAATCGCATCCGTCCTGGAAGCCTTCACTGGAGACAGTGATTCTCCACTCGATGATGATGTGGTGGATCGCGATTACGTCCAGCCAGAGGAAGAAATAAGTAGCAGTGATGGGGAGGTCCCTTCGCCCCGAAAAATGCGGTATGTGACATACCGTAAGGCAAGGGAAGGCCAGCCTGCTCCCCAACCACGTGCACAGCTATCTCTCCATCCCGAATCTGATGAGGACGAGGATGAGGATGATGTGGATGACGGAGGCCTAGGACGTGATATCGCCGCATGGTTGGGAAAAGAGAAAATATTACCACGAGGATCAGAAGGTGGGGCGAGACGACACATAAGGTATGGTGAATGTACTTTGTCTGGGGAAGTGGCAATTGGTGTGGTGGGATTGCTGGGAGAAAGGGAAAGTGTTGTGGCGGCAGCGCGGGGTGAAAGTGAGAGTGGTGTGGGGGTAGTGCGGGGTGAAGAGGCAAGTGGTGTGAGGGAGGCAGCAGGAGCACGTGGTGCTCGTAGGCCTAGGGGAGAGGAGGTTGAGTCACTCCCCAGCACTTCTTTCGCCCATGAATATTCCCAAACTTCCTCCCCTAAGCCCCAGGATGTGTGGAAAGGAAAGAAAGGGAAGGGAAAGGGTAAAGGAAAAGGGAGAGGGAAGAGAAGTGCGAGTGATGAGAGGAGCCGCTCTCCACCTCCCCAACCTCCCCCACCACCCTCACCTCCCCACCCTGACGAAGGGGACGATGGTAACGTGGCTGGAGACGGTGGTGTCACGTGGAACTGGGAAGATGGGAGTAATTTTACTCCCATCATTCACCCTTTCACTGAGGAGTGGTGGTCAGGTTGCACGGCTCCAGGTGTAAATGCAGGTTCGTCACGGTTCGATTTTTTCAACTTGTTCTTTGGTGAGGCGTTTGTGGGGTGCATAGTTGAACAAACTAATATTTTTTCACAATCACAGCGCCGTGAAAGTGAACGTTTGGGAACCACGAGCAGGCATTCCCAACAGTATGACTATCCCGTGATTATTTCAGAGATGTTCCTATTTTTGGCCCTGGTTATCTTGATGGGTGTGGTAAGGAAAAACCAAATTCCTGCCTACTGGACAACGGACCCAATCATCCTCACACCTTTCTTTGGAAAGGTGATGGGTCATAACCGATTTCAGTATATTCTCGCCCGCCTCCACTTTTTTGATGCAGATGATCCAGCCAATGCAAATAACACCGATAAAATGAGGAGAATTAGGCTGGTATTTGATCATTTACGGGAAATGTTCCGCTCCTCATTTTATCCCTACAGAGACCTCGTCATAGACGAGAGTCTTGTGTTGTGGAGAGGCAATATTTCCTTTAGGCAGTACATACCCAGCAAGAGACACCGTTTCAGGTTCAAGATCTTTGTTATGTGTGACTGTAAGACTGGTTATGTGCAAGACATAGTCTTGTACACGGGCGCACAGACGGATATAATAGAAGATCAGAGTATAGGACTCTCTGGGGCCGTGGTGAAGACAATGATAGAAGAGTACCTTCATCGTGGTCATGTGTTGTACCTGGACAACTGGTATACTAGCCCTCTTCTCGCTAGGTTCCTCCACCAACACGACACCGGAGTCTGTGGTACAGTCAAGAGAAACAGTCGCCATATGGTCAAGATGGGGAGGAAACTTGACAAGAACGAGGTGGTTTTCTTCCAGGCCAATAACATCCTTGCAACCCTGTGGAACCACAACAGGGAAGTTTGCCTCCTATCAACTGTTCACAGCCCCCTGATGCACCGCACAGACTCCGTGGATCACCGTAGCGAGAGGAGGCGCAACGTATGGAAACCAGAGTCTGTACTTGCCTATAATCTGAACATGAGGCAAGTTGATCAGTCAGACTCGATGATTTCAAGTGTTGACTGTGCCAGGACCATGATGAAGTTTTACAAGAAACTCTTTTTCCACTTGCTCGACATCACGGTCCTGAACGCCCACTACCTGCACGCAATGACCACCGGAGTATCCAAGACCTTTGAGGGGTTCGTGAGGGAGCTGGCACGTGAAATAATCGCCAAGCATGCCCAGGACAGACCCACACACCGCACCCACACCCCCATGGCTGCTCAGACTCCCCACGTCTTGCAGGACGCCACTATCCCAGCGCAATCCCTTCCGAAGCAAACCGTCGTAAACCCCAGCGTCGCTGCCATGTATGTAGGCACTCGACAGTCAGACCATCCACTCAGAGAAAAGACACAAGATACGAGTGTGTCGAGTGCAATGTTGCGTTGTGCCTTCAGCCTTGTTTCAAGGAGTATCATAATTTCCTACACTACTGAAACTGTGTGGGAAGGCGAAATGACGCTCATGATAATGGTAAGGCCAGTCAGTAGATGCTAAGTCAAATATAAAGTTGAAACGGGTGTTATTTTTTCAGAAAAGTAATGTATAAGTTGAGAATTAGTGTAAGTGGAAAGAATTGTTATCAAAACTACACCCACTGTGTAAATCTGGTCAGTAAATATGTGATAGGAAGGAAATAAAGTGGAAACGGGTGTAATGTTAGCATGAATAAAACGTATAAGTTGAACATTACTGTAAGTTGTCATAATTGATGTCACGAGTACACCCACATTCTGGTCAGTAAGTATGTGATAGGAATTATATACAGTGGAAGATGTTGTAATGTTAGTAGTAAGGTATTTTATAAGTTGAATACTAGTGTAAGATGAAACAAATGATATCGCGATAACACTCCCTGTAGTACGCGCAAATATGACGCTCATTTCCATCGTAAGTTCAGAAATGATGTGAT
Source organism: Coenobita brevimanus (assembly GCF_032717465.1). Classification (NCBI taxonomy): domain Eukaryota; kingdom Metazoa; phylum Arthropoda; class Malacostraca; order Decapoda; family Coenobitidae; genus Coenobita; species Coenobita brevimanus. The sequence continues at coordinate 23,701,612 of NC_136986.1, forward strand.
ATCAATTATATCAAGTGTAAACATGTGCAATGTTAGTGGAGAATTATTATATAAGTACAAAAATTGGTTGTAAGTTGAAATAGTTGTCATAGCGACTTCACCGTGTTTGTTATTATGCGCTATTATTACGCTATATATTTACATAAGGCCTGAAATAATCTCAAAACAGTTCTATAAAGTTGAAAAGTGTATAATAATATTAGAAAAGTATTATGTTAGTAGAAAAAGCACAATACGAGTTGAAACAACAGTCACAGCGAGTTCACTCACTACATAAATAAGCGCTAACATTACGCTAAATGTTATCAAAAGGCCTGTGAATACGTAAAAACAGTTCAATAAAATGTAAAATGGTATAATGTTATTGTAGAAGTATTATGTAAGTAAAGAAAATTATATGTATCATAATTTTATAATGTTAGCGATTCATCGTGACCAAGTTGGCCGATTTTGCTCGTTTCGCACGATGGTACAATGCTTATTTCTGCTCTATTTTTGTATAAAATCCAATATACTCTTTTATCACATGTTTTTATGTTTGTAATAAATTCATTTCTACTTACTTTCATTGGTTTCCCAGACTTATAATACCATAGAAAACGTTTGAGGCTCAGACCTCCTAGGGAGAACACGGGGCCAGGTGGGACCAAGGCATACCTGGTTAAGCTAATTAGGGACCCGGGGACCAATTTCTTTGCCACCGACCATTGTTTCTGACCAAAAGCGAAAGTTTAAGCAAAAAAAAAAAAAAAAAAGGTCGAAAAATGGTCGGGATTGGGGGGTACCAGTGGTCGAAAAGTGGTCGGGACGGGGAGGGTTAATGAGATGAAAAGCCTTTGACTCTACCCTATTGAGAAGAGCTGTATGAGGGGAGCCTCCCACACGACGGATAAAACTCCTGTATAGAGTCAACAATTGTGCATGGGTAAAGAAAGAACAGAGTCGGCTTAGCACACCTAATCTCTTGGAAGCAAATTTTACAAGAGATGTAATATGATCTTTCCAAGATAAGTCCCGAGTAAATGAAACCCCAAACTTAAGGGGTTAAACACAGGGAATGAAAGTAAGGCAAGTATAAGTACCTGGGGAGTGGCTGGGATGAGGAGCGAGATAAGGGAGGAAATGATCAGGAGAGTGGAAGTAGTGGAAGCAATGAAGAAAGTCAAAATGGGGAAAGCCCCAGGCCTGGGAGGAAGGGAGAGTCCCGGAGGATTGGAAGTCAGTATTTTTATTCCCCTGTATAAAAGAAAAGGAGAAAAAGAAGTGTGTTTTATTCATAATGGTATTTGTCTTGCTATTGTAATAGGAAAAGTATATGTTAAGATACTTATTGACATTGTTAAAGAAATGACAGAGGAATGAGTTTGAGAAGAACAGGGAGGTATTGGGAAGGGAAGGGGTTGTGTAGATCAGATATTTGTCAGTGTCAAAGTTTCTACAAATGGAAAAGAAGTTGTGCCCCTCGTGGATTTGGAGAAACCATATTACAGGGTAGATAGACTAGGAATGTGGAAAATATTTAGAATATAATAATGGAGTAAGTGGGAAGTTATTGAATGCCATGAAGAGTATGCATGACGGCACCAAGGCTATAGTGCATATGGATAGTGAATTGAAGAGAATTTTTATACCTCAATGTTGGATTGAAGCAAATATATATCATGTATCCATGGTTGTTCAGTCTGTACATGGATGGAATTATAGAGATACAAGGTAGGACAGTGGATGTTGGAGGTGTCCTAATGAGAAGGGGCAGCTTCTGGAAACTTCTTGTTCAGTTTCTTGGAGATTATCCTGTATTATTAAATGTGAACGAAAGGGAATTGCAAGGTTTGGTTAATGAGTCTGGGACAGTGTGTAAGAAACGGAATCTAAAGGTGAATGCAGGGCAGAGTATAGTTGTGGTCTTCAAGAATAATGAAGTCACTGAATGCACACAGAGGCTTGATGATGTGAAAATAGAAAATGCGGGTATATTTAACCCACCGCGTCCCGGAGACGTGAATTCACGTCCTCACATGATGTGCACTCATATCCTGGAGACGAGAATTAATGCAGCAACATTGCAAGGTCCCTAATTTGCACAATTTTCAATTTTCGCGAGTGATTTCGTGAGTAATTTTTGGTACGTATACACGGGACACCTGCCTCTATTCCTGTACAAGATGCCAAGCAGGTACAATGCCTTACACCACATAACCTCTCCCCCCATGCATGCCATTGTCTCGGCAATTCACCTGTTACCAGTGACCTGGCCAATAAAGACATTCAGGGCCAGAGTGATTCCCCAATCAATGACAATGTGGAGGACAAAGTTTACATTGCATTAGAGGAAGAAACAGTCAGAAATGATGATCAGGTAATGTGGGTAAAAAAGGTCATGAATGGTGATGAGTTAGTGAAACAATGCTTATAATTTTTTTTTTTTTTTTTTTAATGTGTCCGACTCTGGGCAAAGGCTTAGGGCCTATATCTCGGGGACAGTAGCCTATCCCAAGGCCCAGTAGTCCACCTACACCTCCACATGTCACCACTTCGGTGCTAACACCCACCGTCCATATTGAATACATCCTAGGGCTGTCTCATACAGGACTGGTGTATTGTTATTAGCGGGGGTACTTTTACGAGATGTCGGCGGGTCATTTGGTAGATCAGGAAAGTCTGCTTTTATGAAATTCAAATCCTCAAACTGTTCCCTGCCCCAGCCGGGATTCGAACCTGGGTCCATCAGGACTGCAGGCCGCCTCTCTACCGATTCAGCCTATATTACTGTTTGAAAACCAATATACTCTTGTACTACATATAAATTCGTACCAAATAAATAAATAAATACTATTTATGAGTGGATAAAATAGTTACCCAACCATAGAACTCGTTTTCTTTAGTGCCAGCCTGTTAGAAAACCCAGTCAGATAAGGAGGTACTCGTACCTAGATCGAGTATTTTAAACCTCAGGTGAGCGATTTCTCTATGAATTTTCAATGTTTCTCACCAAAAGCGGATGTTTGAGCCCCCCCCAAAAAAGGTCCAAAAATGTCGGGACTGGGGTGTACCACTGCCCGGAAAACGTCGGGATGGTGCGGGTTAAGTACTGGCTAGTGTGATGAGTATGGATGGAAGTTTAGAGTATGAAGTTGATCAAAAGGCACAACAGAGAAGGGAGGTTTCTGATTCTTTGAAAGCAGTGATAAGGAATAGGGAAGCGAGCATGGAAGTAAAAAAAAAGAAAAAAAGAAAAAAAGAAAAGATGCTGCATTATAGGATTGTGATACCAACTCTAACTTATGGAAGCAATGTTTGGACCATGTTGGAAAGGTACAAGTCAGGAGTGAGAGCAGTGAAAATGGGTTACTTGAGATGACTATGAGGAATTACATGAAGAGACAGACTGACAAATGGGGAAGTGAAGGAGCGTTGTGGTGTAGATGTGGATATGCTATAAAGCTTTAGGAGAAATGTCTTAACGTCATTTGGCCACGTGGAGAGCATGAAGAGTGAGAGACTGACGAGGAGTGTATGCATGTAAGGTGAAGAGGGGGTAGACGAAGGGGGTGACCGAGGATGAGATGAAGGGATGGACTGGAAATGTATACGTGAGAGTAGGTGCGAGTTGGGTGAGGGCAGCAAAATGGCCAGGAATAGAGCGACATGGAGCCGATTTGTTTGTTGTCTTCCTTTATGGGATTGAGACATCTGGCTATATATAAAGAGATAGATAGATTTTTAGGGAGAAATTTTGAAGTAATAAACATTCTTCACTGGCTTGTTAACCCTATGAAAATTAATTTACTCTGCGTAATTATGTACTGCTTTTTGTCAGAGTATTGGTGATGTTGGAGCGGCATGGGGTGTGGGTGTGTTTGAGGTGGGTGTGAACGCCCAGGACGCCAACGTGACGCAGGCACAGCTCTCCCCAGTGGTTAACCTGGCTCGTCGGGTAGGTCACTCTTATATTTCTGCTCAGGTGGGAAGATCACTCTATTATTGCTACTGTGGAGGAAAGGTCACTCTCACATTCATGCTGAGGTGGGTACATCATTATAACATTACTGTTGTGGTGGGTAGGTCACTCTCACATTACTGACGAGACTGGCTGGTACTCTCTCACTGTTACTGAGGCGGGTATGCCACTCTCACACTATGGTTTAGGTGGGAGGTTCACTCTCACATTACTGATGAGGTGGGTAGGTCATTCTCACATTGCTGCTGAGGTGTATAGGTCACTTTCACATTAGTGCAGAAGCAGGTAGGTCACTCTAACTTCACTGCTGAGGTGGGTAGGTTATTCTCACTTTACTGCTGAGGTGGATTGGTCAGTCTCGCATTACTGCTCAGGTGGGTAGGTCACACAGCTAACTTGTACCATGATGACGTCAGCAGCTACGGCAGGTTTCGTGGTGCGTGATGGTGGTGGTGGTGAGTGACGACCCAGTCTTCCTCAATGCCTTTGCCGATTGGTCCCTCAATGGCCGCCTCCTGGTGTGGTCGACGAGGCTCCTGGTGGTCACTCACCTGCCCAGGAAAGCCGTCAGGGCCCTATTCATTCCCCACTGGACATTTTCCATGATGAACACCTTGGTGATCAATGCTGAAACCTCAGCATCTAACAAACGGTAAGTTATTCAGCAAACAAGAACGTACCTCTAATGCCATTATTGTAATTTGCAATTGTTTTGTAGGATGTCAAGTACAGTGGAGTCTTTTTTATCCGGAAATCATGGGACTTTCAAAGTTTCGTTTAATCGATTTTTTCTGATAAAAGATACTGTAATAATATGTAGGATACAAAGGAACAGTATTGTACTCACCCATCACCCATTTCTAGCGACGTCTAGCCCACCACTACCACCAGCACCCCAAAAGCCACTCAACCATCACCAAAACACTTAATACACTGTAGTAACTACGTATGTAACTGCACTTTTGTATTATTGGGTGGGAGGTAAATTGCCGTTAACTAACGCTAGTGGCGTAAAACAAGCCCGCCATGTTAGAATTTTGGATAGATTTCAGATTTTTGCAGTTAATCGAAATGAGAACGTTTTAGTAAAACTTACGGTTAATGGCATATTATGGTTAAAAGAACTTCGGATAAAAGAGACTCCACTGTATTTGAAAGTGGCATTTGCTTTTTTTTTTTTTTTGCCTAAAAAATAAAATTGTTTAAACCCTTCGCCAAGCTTATACTAACACTCAATCATTCTAATCTTTTATATTCATTCGTCTCTGCTCACACAACCCTTTTTGGTCTCCAGTGCCTTACAAAGAATTTCTATTCAAATCTTATTTCCACTGCCAGTGCTACCTGTCCTACAGTATCAACGTACAAAAGGTGTAGATCTACTCAAACCCCCCAAACATGGCTTCCATCACCGTTGGTACCACTCCTATTCATAATCATATGTCCAACAGCTTCAGAATGTAATTACTCAAGTATTATGCTCACTTCAATCGTAACTCCTAAAACTTGGGGGCCTAACAAGATTAGCCCTTCTCGTATGCATTTTTTTCCTGAAAGTAGGCTTTGTCAACCTGTCAAAGCTGCATAATTACAGCACACTGAACTTTCAATAAAAGACCAGATTATCCATTTATCATTCATTTCTCTGCTGTAAGTGTCCACAGGTCTACTCTAGATGAAGGCATTGTGGAGGTAGGAGGTGATTAATAGAGGGAATTTAGGGAGTCACAAAAGACTGTGTTCGTACAGGGGTGAGTTGGTAGTTACAGCCCACTAGCCGGGGACAAAGAGCGATTCTGTGCTCGTTTACACTCATTGCCACCCCCCTTGCCCTACTTGACCTTAACTCTCCTCTCCACTGCCCCCGGCCATCACCACATGAATGAATCATCACCCCTTGTACGTTTGGCTAACTCAGTTTATTTGCCCAAATTTTCTGGCCTGTCAAGAGTGACATTGTGCATTAAAATGTGTTCGATGGAAGAAAAGAAATTCCAAGGTTTATTACACATGACTTGTCATTGCAATTACTTTACCTTCTCTGAGAGATAAGTATGTTTTCTGTGTCGCATAAGATCACTTGGACAATCCCTGTGGTCCTGTCAGTATCAGATACACGTTTTTTTTTTTTTTTTTCTGAATCACTTCTTTGGCTAAGTTCTTATTGCACAACAGGACCTGCACAAAAAACAATACTAGCATACTATCGCAACAAAGCCAGTATGTTGCACTAGTTTTTCAGCAATTATTTTTTAAATGGAAGTAAAAGAAAATAAATCCTACAAGCTTGTAATTTGCTCCCACTACGCAAAAATAACTACACGAATAGGGAGCCAAATTCAAGATCTGATCGTTTCAAGATGCTTGGACAGTGGACACACTGCATTGAAAGGACTGGAGGCCATTGCCAGCAGGAAATACAGACAGAGGAAGACAGATCCAGATGTCCTGCTGCACACATAAAGGCCTGCCATTAACAGTTAACTCTTGCATTAGATGGGTGGACACAGAAGAGATAAGAGTTTGTTGATAAACGAAACGGATGCTATGTACCTGCAGTAATGGTTGAGGGATGCAAGCAGATAAATCGAGGAGCATACTGTAGATCATTGAACTAACGATAGAAAACAGACAAAGATGCAACAGCATGATAAAGAGATAGAGGTTGAAGGGAGCCAGTTAGAGGAGAAGAGTCAATGAAACGAAAAATATTTGACTATATCTTGTTGAGAAGAACTGTATGTGGCAAGTCTCGGCACAAATTAGAGTAGTAGTCCACACCGGGGCAAATAAAACCCTTATTTAAAATCAAGAACTGTGTAGGTGTAAAGAAGGTACAGAGTCAATTTAGCACACGTAATCTCTTTGAAGCAGATTTTGAAAGAGAGATAATATGAACTTTTCCAAGATAAATTCTGAGAGAATGAAACCCCAAGTATGTTTAAAGATGATGCAGGATGGAGTTGGGTATTGTTTAAAAATAGTGGATATTCCTGTGGTAGATTTTGATGGGTGGACAGATATAAGAACTGAGTTTTTGATGCCTTGAAAACAACAAAATTACTTTTGCCAGAATTAGAGATATGAACCAAGTCAGACAAATGCGAAATAGTCTCCTCTCATATTTACTGAAGTAACAGCTGAGGTGGGTGCTGCGGGAAACGGATGGAAAGATGAAGGCTGGAGTCATCAGCGTATGAGTGAATAGGGTTAAATGTAAACCTTAGTAGGTCATTGCTGAATTAAAAGAAGAAAGTTGATGATAGGCAAGACCCCTAAGGAAACACCATTGTTGATAACCCAAGGAGAAGAACAGTGATAGTCTACAACAGCAGCTATAGAACGGCTAGAGATATAGGCACATATAGGACAAAACACGTAAGAGGGACAGAGATTAAGGATCTATGCCAAACTCGATCGAAAGCCTTTGAGATGTAAAGTGCAGTGACTAATCTTTCACCAAAGTCCCAAGAGAAGGATGACCAGGAGTTTCAAAGGAAGGTGAGAAGATACCCAGTGGAGCACCCCTGCCTGAACCCATACTGGCAATCAGAAAGTAGGTTATGATAGGAGATATGCTTTAATTGTTTTATTAAAGAATATATTCAAACACTCAATAAATACAATATAGTGTAACTGAGTGATAATTAAAAGCCTGGGAATGACCATTCTTCTGTGAGAACAAAATTCCGGCAAGAAAGAACGGTACTAGTTAACTGACAAAAGCTAAAGAATTTTCCTAGGCAGGGTGTATGCACAGATGCATGGTTCTTGAGGACAACTGGAGAGACCCCATCAGGCCCATATGCCTTGACAGTATTAATGCCAGTGATGGCAGTGTCATGAATTTGCGCGAGTGCCTTTATATAAATTCGTGACATTGTACTTTGGTGAGAAAGCCACGAACTCTAGTGGATCTCCCACTGGGCATCACTCAGTTCAACCGTCCTCGTATTTACTTCGATCGGGATGGTTTTCAGAACATTTGTCATTGTTTCACAAGTGACCATTCTTATCCACGACATTAGTGGTTTCACTGAGTGATTTATTGCATTTTTATATCGTTTGCTCTCTTTCCGTTGGCCGTTGAAGTTAGGCCAAGCCTACTTCCGGCGAACACGACCAACTCTTGCCTCTGTTCCCCATTTGAACTCAGTCAGCTTTGAGTCACCTCGAGGATAGGATCGTTTGTGCCCAGAGTAGAGCAGCACCTCGGTTGCACAGTGAATTCCAGAATCTTCACCTAGACGGTGAATTGGCGAAGCGGACTTTGCGAATGGCAGTGTTTGGTATTCATCACGCAGGTGTCCAGACTTTTCGATCGGCTTCCCTCCACTGACCAGTATTTCTGTTCGTTTTTCTAGGCTTAAGTTTGATTAGCTTTTGAATGAGTGAGTGAGTGTATTCTCATTGTTATTTGAATTCATGAGTCCCCCAGTGACTGTGAATTCCCCTTTTGAATTCATTTTTTAGATTCATATAACGTAAATTTATTTTATTGTAATCAATAAATTTACAGTTCTTTTCTTTGAGCTTAACCCTTTAACCGTGGGTATTGTTTTGCCCCAACTGTCCTCTCCCGCGGGGGTTTCAGCCAAAATGTAAACAAACTTTAAACCTTTATAACTCTGCACAGAATAAATCTAGAGCAAAAAATAAGGACTATCTATCTATCTATATACCTAGGCTGCTTCCCCCAAGGAAAGGGAGGTAGCTGAGACAGGACGACTCACTTTCCATTTACTCATCCATTCAAACACATTCATTCGCATCTTAGCCCCAAAGGGGAGAACGGACAGATCCTCACCGCATCACACCGCACAAGGGTCAACTGCGCAATGCAATCAGTGACATCCGCAGCAGGGCCCGACAGAAGAACTGGTTTACCCCTGCCACATCATAACAGACCCATCCCCTTACCCGCACCTGAACTGACTAGCTGATCAGACCAAATGCGGGAGAATATCCCCTCAGGGCTGCATCATCACTTATTCATTCACAATTTCTCTCCATTTATTTCTGTCACGCACAGCCACATTTCCTTGCTCAACAGACATCCCTCTCGCATCCAGCGCTCTCTTCACACTGTCCATCCATCCTATTCGTGGTCTTCCTCTCAGCCTTACACCTCTCACATCAGATCTAGTTATCTTTTTCACCAATCGCTCATTATCCATTCTCTCCATATGCCCAAACCATTGCAACACCCTCTGCTCAGCTCTGCCAGCCATCTCCCGAACAACTCCAGTTCTCCTTTGCACTTCATCATTTCGCACTCGATCCATACGCGTCACTCCACACATACTCCTCAGACATCTCATCTCCATTACATTCAAACTTTTCCTCTCTGCTACACCCATATTCCATGTTTCAGCCCCATATAATGCAGTCGGTACCACAACACCCTCATACAGCCTTCTCTTTACATCCATTCTAAGCGAACGACATTTAAACACTTTTTTCATTCCAGGTACCATAAGAAAGTACCAACCTTCGGCTTTGCAGTGATGTAGGTTTCATGATTTCGTTGACTATCACTGGATGGGCAGTGCCGTTAGAAGTGAGCGATCTAATATCACTATTTTTCGCTCACACACCATTACCAAATGCCAACCTCATTCTGATAATAATACTATAAACATATATGAACACTGCACATACGATAAACACCCACTCTGTGTTCACTGAGGCAGGTAAAAGGCACTGTAATTGCCCGCACTTCACTGCCACATCAGCGGTGTTGTAATCACTATTTTTCGTTCACACACCATTACCAAATGCCAACCTCATTCTGATAATAATACTATAAACATATATGAACACTGCACATACAATAAACACCCACCCTGTGTTCACTGAGGCAGGTAAAAGGCACTGTAATTGCACGCACTTCACTGCCACATCAGTGGTGTTGTAATCACTATTTTCTCGCTCACACACCATTACCAAATGCCAACCTCATTCTGATAATAATACTATAAACATAAATGAACACTGCACATACGATAAACACCCACTCTGTGTTCACTGAGGTAGGTAAAAGGCACTGTAATTGCCTGCACTTCACTGCCACATCAGCGGTGTTGTCACTCACACAGCTGGACAGATACTGATGCGTGTTGGTCAGGGGAGGGGTGGGGGGCCCGGGGGGTGGGAGGTGGGGGCCCGGGGGGTGAGAGGAGGGAGGTGGGGGTCGGCTGGAGTGAAAGAACTTAATAGCTACTCTCCCTTGAAACAATTGGCGCACGGAAAAAACACAGGGTATTCAAAATATTCACAAACCTTCGAGAATGACACCCGCGGTTTGGTCCAGTTTTTGCAATGTCATTCTGAGATGACACCCGCGGTTAAAGGGTTAATGTAATTAGACCCGTGTTCTATTTCTCCACATTAAGCTTATTTTAGTTGCCGCTCCTAGTTTGGCCAAACTCCTTACATTATTCATAACTGGTACTTAGGCCAGTTCTTTAGTATCATTATGAAAACCGTTGTGCCAGCCAGGAGTTAAGCACCGGCAGGAACCTGTCTATTATTATTAGCATTAGGTATTGATTGTCAGGGGTAGAGTCACTTTCTCGAGAGGCTAACAGTACTAACAAACAGCATTCGTGAATAATTAGGCTCTGCTGTGTACTGTTGAGAAAGTTTATAAATTCTCGTCCTTAGAGAATCGGCGAAGTAAGTCAGTATAAAGTAAAACTTACTACTTAATTTCCACAAGTCAATTCCTTGTCTCTACTTTCGAGCAATATTTAGGATTTTTAATTCATAAATTCACACCCCCCGTGACATCTATCAAGAAACTGAACAGCAGTCTCCTTTTCTTGTAGATGCGCACACATAAACTGACTCCTGGCGTTGTCAGCTGTGAGACTGTAAATTCTGTTGAGTGCGGCCTTCATCATTTCAAACGTGAGATTGTCTCCACGAATTCTGGGAAGAATATCAAGGGCAGTGCCCTCAGACAAGCTAAGAAACTGGAGCCGCTTAGCTGCCTCATCCAGCTGGTAGAGCTGCGCCATGTCTTCGAAACGAGCTATGAATGGCTCGATTCGCTTGCCTTCCTTGTATGAAGGAAGCTTGAGGTGTGGAGTTGCCAGAACATGTTCAGGGATAGCGCTCGTGGAACTTGGGTTAGCTGCACCACATGTGTCTGAAGCCGAGGAGTCTTGCTGAGCTTCAGCATCTCAAGTTCATCTTTCTCATGTGCCTCACACTCGGCACGCTCGTGTTCACGCTCTCTCTCGCGTTGTTCTCGCTCGTGTTCATGTTCTCTCTCTCATTGTTCTTACTTGTATTTGCGTTCTCTCTTGCTTTGTTCGCATTGTTTTTGCTCGTTTTCACGTTGTTCCCGCTCGTATTCGCGTTGAATTCTACACTTTTCACAGGCATCATTCTCATCCTGTTGTTCGTAACTAAACCGTGAGAGCACACATGCTTTAATTTGTTGGGGATCGGTAAGCCCCATATCTGGCTTCCTGTATATATATATCAATGGTCATGATGCCAACTTAACTAAGGTTGAGTGGACTAAAGACTGAGTACTGACTGCTATTTTGCAGAGAAATACTAATAGTCAAAAGTAAAGAATATAGGCACAGGCTGGTGGTGACCAGTTTTATCTGGTTAAACTGATAAAGAAAATAAGAGGGGAAAACAATGCAACTGACAGAGAAAACGTAAAATTAATGGAGATGAATCAATAACTACCAGTAAGATAGTGCCTAATCTCTTTATTGATAACAAATACCTAGGTGTGAGTATTATTTTGCAAATAACTTTAGAGCTAGGAATTAATATCCTGGAATGAGGTCGCCAGATGTCACAGGGGGAATGTGAATTTATGAATTAGAAATGCTAAATATTGCTCAAAAGTAGAGACAAGGAATTAACTTGTGGAAAACAAGTAGTAAGTTTTATTCTATGCCGGCTTACTTCGCCGATTCTCTAAGGACGAGAATCTATAAACTTTCTCAACAGTACACAGCAGAGTCTAATTACTCACAAATGCTGCTTGTTACTACTCTTACCCTCACAAGAAAGTGACTCCACCCCTGACAATCAATAACTAATGCTAATAATAATAGACAGGTTCTTGCCGGTGCTTAACTTCTGGCTTGCACAACGTATTTAAGTATGTTACAAAAGATCTGGCCTAAGTACCAGTTATGAATAATGTAAGGAGTTTGTGCAAACTTGGAGCGGCAACTAGAATAAGCTTAATGTGGAGAAATATAACACGGGTCTAATTACATTAAGCTCAAAGAAAGGAACTGTAAATTCATTTATTACAATAAAATAAATTTACATTATATGAATCTCAAAAATGAATTCAAAAGGGGAATTCATGGTCACTGGGGGACTCATGAATTCAAATAACAAAGAGAATACACTCACTCACTCATTCAAAAGCTAATCAAACTTAAGCCTAGAAAAACAAACAGAAATATTGGTCAGTGGAGCGAAGCTAAATGAAAAGTCTGGACACCTGCGTGATGAATACCAAACACTGCTATTCGCTAAGCCGTCTAGGTGGAGATTCAGGAATTTGCTGTACAACGGAGGCGCCGCTCTACTCTGAGCACAAACGATCTTATCCTTGAGGTGACTCAAAACTGACTAACTTCAAACGGGGAGGCAAGAGCTGGTCGTGTTCGCCGGAAGTAGGCATGGCCTAACTTCATCGGACAACAGAAAGAGGGAGAACAATATAAAAATGCAATAAATCACTCAGTGAAAACACTAATGTCATGGATAAAAATGGTCACTTGTGAAACAGTAACAAATGTTCTGAAAACCATCCCGATTGAAGTGAATAAGAGGACGGCTGAACTGAGTGATGCCCAGTGGGAGTTCCACTAGAGTTCGTGGTTATCTCACCAAAGTACAATGTCACGAATTAATACAAATACACTCGCGCGAATTTGTGACAGGTAGAAAACACATCAACTGATGAAATTGTAATGTCAACCATGAGGAAGTAAGACAGAGGAAGTGATGGAGGAACACCACCAGAAATGCCTACGGTGGAATTAGAGGAGAAAGTCTGAGCAAAGAGTGCTGCTTTTTCATTAGATGAAACAGTTACAGAGTCATTACAATGAAAGAAAGGAAGAAAGGATGATGAAGCAGAGTTGTAAGAAAGGTTTTTGGTAAGCACCAGAAGGAGCAGGAAGAATTTGAGTTACCCCAACTGAAATTATGCAAAAACTGTAATGAATCTCGTTAAATCAAATTTTCTTCAAAATCAAACATAAAAGCTACTTAACAACCCTAATGATATAGAATATTCTGGCCAACTCTCAGTTCTTTCAATAATAACTTTAACAGTCATCATCCATTCCCCCACTAAAATCTTCAGAAGGCAGCATTACAAATGACCCACATGGGAAAGCGAATATCATTGCCAGTACATTTGCCAGAAATTATTCCATAAAGGAAGCCGGCCAGAATGTCCCAGTACTAAAACTTGACTTTCCCAAAATTGTTCCACTTAGAATACAGACAAGGTACGTACAATCCATCCTTGACCAGGCCCAGATGGAATTCCTCCAATTGTTTTGAAAACGTGTTCCCCAGAACTTGCCTTTGTTCTAGCTAAATTATTCAGACTATGCATTCGTACTTCTTCATTCCCTAACCCATGGAAAGAAGCTAATATCCACCCAATTACAAAGAAAGGAAGTTCCTCTGACCCTTCTGATTACAGACCAAAAGCTGTCACATCTTCTTTTGGTAAAGTATTTGAAATTTTTATTAATAAGGACATAATTAAGAATCTTGAATCCACGAACTTAACTACTGATAGACAATATGGTTTTCGCCACGAAAGATCCGCCATTGATATACTCAATCTCCTGACTCATACAATCCATCAATCAATTGACCAACATGGAGAAACTCATGCAGTAGCCCTTGATATTTCTAAAGCTTTTGACAGAGTGTGGCACCGTTCCCTGCTATGCAAACTCCCTTGCTATGGACTAAATTCTTTTGTTCCTCTGCTTTCTTCATATTTCAGCAACAGAAAATTAAAGGGAAATGTAGATGATGTATATTCCAATATAACTTCAATTAATGCCGGTATGCCACAGGAATCAGTTCAGGCACCAACCCTGTTTCTGGTTCATATAGATGATCTCTTATGTCACCCACAATGTCATCCATTCATATGCATATGACTCAACACTTCACAATTCATTCACACTCTAACACCCATTTACTAAGTACAGCCATCTCCAAAAATCAAGACTCGTCTATGATCAATGAATGAGGACAAAACAACCTTGTCTCAATTAATGTTAGTAAAACCAAGTATATACAGTTTTCTAGTAGGCAGATAATGCAATTCGTATGTTACCTTTATTGCTACTAATATTCCCATCTCCAAAAGTAATGAAATTCTCGGTGTCTTACTTAAGAATGCCCTCAGCTGGACCTCTCACGTCAGATCATTTGCTAAAACCGCCTCAAAGAAACTTCAGTGATTGTACAGAGTCCGTAACATCTTCACTGACGAGCATTTAGCTATAATTTATAAGTCATGTGTGCTCCCAGCTTGAATATTGCTTACATTTTGGAATGGATGTGGAGAGGTTGCAGTCAAACTACTAGACAAAAACCAGAAAAAAGCTGTTGGAATTAGTATTAACCCTGCTATTATAAATAAACTACCTCCCCCACATAGAAGAAGGAATGTTGCCTCCCTTGAATTATTTCACAGACATTTTTATGGCAAATCCTCAGACAAAGCTGCATCCATTCTGCCACCACTCCATGCCTTCCCTTGTGCTACACGGGCATTTGGTAGCGCTCCTAACGGGAATGTGACACAGCCATATTTCAAAACTTCTGCCTATCAGAACTGTTTTATTCCCCGAACTACATCTTTCTGAAACTCGTTTCTCCAGAGTTGTTTCCCCCCAAGACATCATCCTACGGCTGTTCAAGTCCAAATGTTACAGATATTATATGAGCGGAGGACTCAAGTAATCTGTTGCATGGATATTGTTTTTATTCATTTGTTTTTCCTTCCTTTGTTCATTGTTATATATATATATATATATATATATATATATATATATATATATATATATATATATATATATATATAGAATGGATGTGGAAGAAGTGCAGATTGGCCTGGGAGGAAGGTAGAGTCCCGGAGGATTGGAAGTCAGGTATAATTATTCCCTTGTAGAAAGGAAAAGGGGAAAAAGAAGTGTGTGGTAATCATAGGGGCATTTGTCTTCTTAGTATAATAGGAAAAGTGTATGGTAGGATACTTATAGACAGAGTTAGAGAAAGAACAGAGAAATTAGTTGGAGAAGAACACGGAGGCTTTAGGAAGGGAAGAGGTTGTGTAGATCAGATATTCATTCTTAGATCTTTAGTGGAAAACTTTCTAGAGAAGGGAAAGAAGTTGTATGTGGCTTTCATGGATTTGGAGAAAGCATATGACAGGGTGGATAGACAAGGATTGTGGAAAGTGTTAAGAATATATGGAGTAGATGGGAAGTTGTTGAATGCTGTGAAGAGTATGTACGATGGTGCGAAGACTGCAGTGCGTGTGGATGGTGAACTAAGTGAATTTTTCTCTTTGAAAGTTGGTTTGAAACAGGGATGTGTCATGTCTCCATGGTTATTCAATCTGTACATGGATGGGGTAATAAAATAGGTACAAGGTAGGGTAGTGGATGTTGGAGTGGCCCTGGTGAGAGAGGATAGTGTTTGGAAACTCCCTGTACTGTTGTTTGCAGATGATACTGTGTTGTTGAGTGAAGACGAAGGGGAGCTGCAAGGCTTGGTGGATAAGTTTGGGAGAGTGTGTAAGAAACGGAATCTAAAGGTGAATGTAGGGAAGAGTAAAGTGATGGTCTTTGAGAGAGATGAAGTTAGTGAATGTACAGCCACGTTGGATGGTGAGGAATTGGAAAATGTGAGTACGTTTAAGTACTTGGGTAGTGTGATGAGTAAGGATGGAGGTTTGGAGGGTGAAGTGCTTGACAGGGTACAGCAGGGAAGAAAGGTTGCTGGTTCTTTAAAAGCAGTGATAAGAAACAGGGAAGTGAGCATGGAAGTGAAGAAGTTACTACATGACAGTATTGTGATACCAACTCTAACGTACGGAAGTGAAGCTTGGACATTGTTGGAAGGACACAAGTCAAGAGTGAGAGCAGTGGAAATGAGTTATTTAAGAGAAGCCTGTGGAGTCACGTGGAGAGACAGGCTGACGAATGAGGATATAAAGGAGCGTTGTGGTGTGGATGTGGATGTGATAGGAAGCGTTATGAGGAACACACTGAGGTGGTTTGGCCATGTGGAGAGGATGGAGGGTGAAAGACTGACGAAGAGAGTGTATGTGAGTGAGGTGGAGGAGGGAAGAGGGAGGGGGAGGCCGAGGATGAGATGGAGGGATGGAGTGGAGAGGTATATGAGAGAGGGGGGTGTGAGTTGGGAGCAGGGCAGTGAAATGGCGGGGGACAGGGCGACTTGGAGGCGATTTGTTTGTGGCCAGCCCAAAAGGGATTGAGGTGTCTGGCAATATATATATATATATATATATATATATATATATATACACACACACACACACAGGTAAGAATAAGGAGGGAAGCCCCCAAAAAGTTTGAGGAGGATATCATAAATAAAAGTACTGATCAACCAAAGCTATTTTACAGCTACAACAGAAGCAAAACCAAGGTAAAAGATAAAATACAATCCATTACGGATGATGGAATCACCTATACACAAGAGAAGGATATTTGTGAAGCACTAAACAAGAATTTCCAATCAGTTTTTACAGAGGAAAAAAATTTTGAAGGGATTATGTGGAACATGCATGCCCACACATACTACCGGATATACAAACATTAGAAAAAGAAATACAAGAGGAGCTAAGTAAATTAGACCAAGGAAAAGGAAATGGTCCTGATGAAATTTCATGTTGGGTGCTACGTGAATGTGCAAAGGAGTTAAGTAAGCCATTATTTTTAATTTTCAAGAAATCCTTGAGTCAAGGTAAACTACCTGATACTTGGAAGAAAGCAAACATTGTTCCCTTATTCAAGAAAGGGAATAGACAAAATCCACTTAACTAGCGACCAGTATCACTAACCAGTGTTGTAAGCAAAGTATTAGAAAAGCTTATAAGAAAAGCTTGGGTAAATCATGTAGAAGAACACAGTATGATAACAGAAAGATAGTTTGGTTTCAGAAAAGGAAAATCATGTGTTGCTAATCTGTTGAGCTACTATGACAGAGTAATAAACACATTACAGGAAAGAGAAGGATGGGTGGACAGTATATAGATTTCAAGAAAGCATTTGTCAGTACTACACCAGAGACTTTTATGGAAACTTTACCATCAAGGAGGAATTCGAGGAAAACTGTATTGTTGGGTGCAAGATTTTTTCATGAAAAGAAAAATGAGAACAGTACTAAGGGGAAAATACTCATCATGGAAAGAAGTGACTAGTGGAATACCACAGGGCTCAGTGCTGGCACAAATCATGTTTTTAGTGTATATAAATGATATAGACAGTAACACTGGAAATGAAAGATATCTAAATATGTTTGCAGATGATGCAAAAATACAAAGGAGAATTACTAACACAGACTCTTGTAAAGAGCTACAAGAAGAATTAAATAAAGTTCATGAATGGAGTAATACATGGCAAATGGAATTCAGTGTGGACAAGTGTCATGTAATCAAGTTTAGTAAAAGTGGAAAAAGACCTGATTGGGATTATACATTAGGAAATAAAACCCTACACACATCAGAAAGAGAGAAGGACCTAGGTGTGGTTGTCAATAACAGACTATCTCCGGCTGACCACATCAGTGAGAAGGTACGGACCATGTATATCCTGCTTGCCAATATGAGAATAGCGTTTACATACATAAATGGAGACATGTTAAGAAAGATAATAACATCATTCATCAGACCAACCCTAGAATATGGATCTGTAGTCTGGAGTCCTCATCTCAAGAAACACAGACAAGATTAAAAAGTTCAAAGGGCCACTACAAGATGGGTATCAAGCTTAAGGGATCTAAGCAACGAAGAAAGACTAAATAAACTAAATCTACCAACACTAAAGGAGAGAAGGAAAAGAGGTGACATGATTATGCTATATAAATGCATATCAGGGAAGGAGAAAATAGACATAAATGATTACTAACGTATGGGGAAGCATCAGCAAGAGGACACTGCAAAAAACTGCATAAAAAGAGAGGTGATAAAGACGTAAGGAAATTAAGTTTCCCAAATAGAGCAATTGATCAGTGGAATGCACTACCGAATGAAATAGTGTGTGCCAAAACAATTCAAAAATTTAAGGATATGTACGATAAATATGGTTTAAGACACGGGACAGTACGAGCTTGACTCATTCCTGTAAAGATACAGTTAGGTAAGACCAATTAGGTAAGAACACACACATACATACATACATTATATATATATATATATATATATATATATATATATATATATATATATATATATATATATATATATATATATATATATATATTTGTATATATATATATATATATATATATATATATATATATATATTTGTATATATATATATATATATATATATATATATATATATATATATATATATATATATATTTGTATATATATATATATATATATATATATATATATATATATATATATATATATATTTGTATATATATATATATATATATATATATATATATATATATATATATATATATATATATATATATTTGTATATATATATATATATATATATATATATATATATATATATATATATATATATTTGTATATATATATATATATATATATATATATATATATAATATATTTGTATATATATATATATATATATATATATATATATATATATATATATAATATATTTGTATATATATGTATATATATATATATATATATATATATATATATATATAGAGTATACACCCTCACTCATGATAAGTTTCGGTAAGTTTTCCAGTGCATGATTTTTTCTGAGAGGCCGCCCGGCCTGGCTGCCCGCACGTGGCAAATAACACGTATTCTCGCCTTATTTTCACCGCTCAAACATCAATATACTGCCATGAAACCTATATCATCTTATTCGTCGATGTTTGTTCTAGTAGATTAGCACCACAAAAAAACAGGATAATATGTATAAAACAACATTAGGCGGCTGTGAATAAACTATTTGCTATGTCAGTTTCACTTCCCAACATCACCATTCGAACGCTTTCCATCATACAGGAAAATGTTATTTGATGTTTTGATGGAGAATTTCATCAGCTTTCTAAACAGATAAATCCTGTTGTGATATGATTTGTAGTTTTCGAGAAAATAGGCAAAAACTGAAAGCCCTTTTTGAAAAAATTCAATGAGCTCTCATTCAGAACTTTTCTTGCACACCTTATGTTTTTATTGCATAATATTATGCAGAATTTCACAAGCTTTCTAACGAGCAAAGATGGTTTCGATACACCTCATAATTTTCGAGTAAATCGACAAAAACGACTGTGAACTCACGTCCGTGCGTCACTTTCGTGATGAGCGCACAGCATACGCAGCATTCCCGCCTACGTAACAAGAAATTTTTATCATAGATATTATATTGTTATGGCTTTTACATTCATATTATTTACTGCTCTTTATCAGGGTTCTTACAGGAAATCAATATGTCCAATAGTTTTCGAGTAATTGGCCAACCAAGTGAGATTATTCCTTGGGGTGCTTTCGAGTTTTACCTCAAGAGAGGAAAAAAAAAAACATAGTCTGTTCCCCCGCCTTTTCCTACAAAAAAATGCTCCCAAAGGTTTATATTCTGCAAATGACCATGTGTAGAATTTACTGCTCGTTATCATGGTTCTTATGGGAAATCAATATGTCCAATAATTTTTGAGTAATTGGATGACAAACGGAGAATACTCCTCACCAGCACGTGAGATAAAAAACATTCTTTCCCTGCCTCACCCACGGCTACATATTTTCGCTCGTTACGTTTTATTATTTTCTTTTTTTACTCAAAGTATACATGTAAAATATCATAAGGTTTTTGATAGTGCTCTCAGAAACTCGACATGACCACTAGTCTTTTTGCTAGGTTCTGATATTGAAGCTGAACTTTCGTCCATCTCATATGTGTGTATGTTGTTACGGAACAGAGAAAGATAATGTACACTTTAAGTGAGAATACTAATAATCACTACTGTCCCGTAAAGGTCCAGGTTCAAAATAAAAGAATTAGGTAAAATTCCAAGTTAAAGTTTAATGCTCAAACTAACAATAAAACATTCAGGACTCATAAGGATAATGTAATGGCAAAAACAGGTTAAATATCTGGTTAACTGCAATAGCCTCTATTAACACGAAATTAGCATGAGTAAATTTATCTAAGTCAGCCCTGTTAAAATGAGATACCAGATAATACTCAGTGAATGCCAGATATATTATTACAGATACAAAATAATATTAATGATGGCTGACAACAAGAACCTTACGTAAATTACAAAAACCTTACTAGGCCCAAGAATTAACGTTATGCTACACAATACAAGAAAAATGCAACAACAGTTATACTCAAATTACACACAGCTGCTAGATGGATGGAGACTTCCTGAGCACTCACAATAATAATAACTGTACAGGGGAGGACAGAGATGTGAGCAAAATGAGGAGTAGATCTAAGTGGCAATGATGCAGAGACTGAGCTGATTATATAGGGGCCAGCAGAGCTTGATACAACTTGTAAGAAGGACACGCAAATGAAGCCATAGGGGACAAAGAGCTGACAATCCTGCTCTGAACAACAGAAAGGACGACTTACTCTACTATAACGGTAGAAGGGGGACTGAGGCAGAACACGCTCGTGATCAAACATGCAGCATACTGTGCGTTAAAATTACACAAAGGATGATGAAATCATAGGCTATGTAACACCTCCTCACAAAGAAAAAGATATTTACAAAGGAAATTTCTTATTACTCTAAAACAATCTGTCTAAAGTCTAGATAAGCAATCTGCAATAACATTTTCTTTCCCCTTGACATGTTGTATGTCTAATGAATACTCCTGAAGAAGTAGACTCCATCTTGTCACTCTCTGATTTTTATCTTTAAACTTACAAAGGAATTTCAGTGGGTTATGATCGGTATAAATGACTATGGGGTCAAAACCAGAACACAAATAAAATGAAAAATGCTGTAAACCCAAAATCAAGGCCAAAAGCTCTTTCTCAATAGTTGAGTAGTTCTTTTGAGGTGGAGTGAACTTCTTACTGTAATAAGATACAGGGTGTTCAATACCCTGATCATCCTCTTGCAGCAAAACAGCCCGAGTTCTTGTTTCACTTGCATCAACAGCCATCTTAAAAGGCTTAGCAAAATTTGGAGTAAAGAGCACTGGCTGACTTAATAGGATAGCTTTGAGTTTGTTGAAAGAGGATTCGCAGTTATCGGTCCAGACAAATTTAACTCCCTTTTTCAGTAGGTCTGTAAGTGGTGATACAAAAATAGAAAAGTTAAGAACAAATCTGTAATAACCTACCATTCCCAAAAATCTTTGTAGCTCTTTCCTACTTTTAGGTCTGGGAAGATCACTTATAACCTGAACCTTAGCTCCTGGTGGTGCAACATGTCCATCACTAATTACATACCCAAGGTACTGAACTTTAGCTTGACCAAACTCACACTTTGATAAATTAGCTACAAGATTAGCATGAACCAAACGCTCAAGAAATTTACTGACATGGCATAGGTGATCTTTCCAGTTGTCACTGAAGATCAATACATCATCAATATAAATAACACACCCTGCCAAACCCTCTGTTACAACGTTCATGAGCTTCTGAAATGTGGCTGGTGCATTCTTCATACCACATGTCATTACGGAACATGCAAAAGTCTTTCCTAGTGTTACAAAACATGAGATCTCCTTAGCACGTTCAGTCATAGGTACTTGCCAGTATCCCTTTAACAAATCAAACTTACTTATGTACCTAGCCTTTCCGATCTTGTCTATGCAATCTTCCACACGAGGGAGAGGGTAAGTGTCTGTTTTGGTTATCTCATTAACACGTCTGTAGTCGATGCAAAGCCGCTGTGACCCACCCGTCTTAGGGACCAGAGTGACAGGAGAACTCCACTCGCTCTGACAGGGCTCAATCATCTTGTGGTCCAACAGGTAGCCAAGCTCCTTCTAGATGAGAGGAACTTTCACTAGGTTCACAAGGTAAGGAGGCAATTTAATTGGCTTTGCGTCTCCAACATCGACATCATGCATCAACACAGTGGTTCTTCCTGGAGTGGCACGGAACACTTGCGGGTACTCCTGCAGTAATGCCGAAAACTCCTGCCTTTCCTCGGGAGGTAGGTGAGAAAGCTTAGTCTGGAGATCATTCATGATATCAGGATTCTTCCCCAAACTATCACTCAGGGTCATACTGCATGGGAGAACTTCACTTGCAGACTCGGGTGGAACAGCTACAGTGCACTCTGGATTATTTTCGTCCCACCTGTGATATATCTTTAGCATGTTGATGTGACAAAGTTGCTTGTTCTTTCTACGACCTGGTGTGGCGATGACATAGTTGACATCACTGAGTTTCTTCTCCACGAAATAAGGACCACTAAACTTGGCTTGAAGAGGTTGCCCATGCACTGGTAGCAGAATCAAAACCTGATCTCCTGGCTGAAAGTGGCGTAACCTGGACTTCTTATCATACCAAGTCTTCATCTTCTCCCGAGCAGCTCCTAAATTCTCTCTCGCCAGCTGTAAAGCAGTGGATAGCCGTTCTTTGAACTTCATCACATACTCCAGCAGGTTGACGTCATCTTCCTCCGACAGCCAGCATTCCTTGAGTAACTTAAGGGGTCCTCTTACTTCATGGCCAAACAGTAGTTCAAAGGGTGAGAAGCCCAGTGATTCATTTGGAGATTCTCTTGCGGCAAATACAACAAATGGAAGACCTTTATCCCAGTCTTTCTGATGTTCCAAACAGTATTTCTTGAGCATCGATTTGAGTGTTTGATGATATCTCTCCAACGCTCCTTGGTCTGGGGATAGTAAGCTGAAGACGTGATCTGGGTGATGCCCAACTCTTTCAGAGACTGCTTGAAAACATTTGACATGAAATTACTTCCCCGGTCTGACTGTACCTCCTTGGACAGACCAAACTTTGTGAAGAACCCTAGCATTTCCTTAACCACTTTCTTTGCTGAGATATTTCTAAGTGGAATGGCTTCAGGATAACGAGTAGCCATATCAATCAGGGTCAACACATAAGAAAATCCTGAAGAAGTCTTAGGAAGAGGGCCCACAATATCCACCAACACACGGGTGAATGGCGCCTCAAAAGGAGGAATGGGAACTAGAGGTGCAACCTTTTCGGTCTGATTACACTTCCCCACAACTTGACAGGTGTGACAAGACTTACAATACCAGGAAACATCCCTGAAGATACCTGGCCAGTAGAAGTGTTTCAAAATGCGTGCCACAGTCTTCCTCACTCCAAGGTGTCCTGCCAAACTGGAATCATGAGCCACTCAAATGATATCCTGCCTACAAACACGAGGGATGACAACTTGATGTACAACCTCCCATTCACAGTCGGCTGATGTTGTTGGGGGTCTCCACTTCCTCATAAGTACTCCTGACTTTATATAATAACAAGTAGAAGCACCAGCTGACTCTTCCTCACTGCAAGCAGAGTTAGCTAGACCTTTCAACTCAGGGTCAGCAACCTGCAACTCAATCAACTCTTGACGAGACAAATTATCAACACTACGGGGTACTGCCTCATCTGGTGAGTGGTCCAAATTAGCAAGAAAAGTGTCATCTACGATAACATCATCATCATTATTATCCTCTAAATCACCAGTAACTTTAGACTTAGCCCTAGTGACAGCACATGCAGGGAACACATCAGGGACATCACAATCCTAGGTCGCAGCCACTGGCTCACTAGACAACTGAGGAGCTGGACACACTTGACTTCCACCAATATCATTTCCAAGTAAGAAAGTTACACCTGACATTGAGAGTGTCTCAACCAACCCAACCATAACGGAACCATTAACAAAACCAGACTCTAAATTCACTCTGCACAGAGGGACAGAGAAGTAATCATTCCCTACACCTTGTAAGACTACAGTTTCATCAGAGGAATTAACATTAGAGCCTAGAACACTGGTCAGCATAAAGGATTGGCAAGCACCTGTATCACGATATATTTTAACTGATTTCCTGTCATTACTGTCCAGAGGACTGACAAAACCCTCAGACAGGAAATTAGCACATGAACTCTTGAGAGTGTCACCCACGTTACTGCTCAAAAGAGGAGCTCCATCATGAGAATTTAAGTTACCCCTCAAAGCAGGTTCAGTTAACTCAGATAAAGAATTCTGGGAACTCTCAAGAGTGGACACTAGACCAATTGACTGAATATTTAAAGACTCCTTTTTGTTCACATCACGCTGTCTCCTGAAACATTTCTCCGTAGTATAACCAAGCTTACTACAATAAGTACATTTACTTTTCTGAAATCTAGAGGTGAAGCTGGTATTTACTTCCTGAGAATCATCATCTTTATTCTCTTTCCTGTTACGTGTACTCTGAGTAGAGGCAACGTACTTACTCTCAGCTTTCCCTTTTTCACTAGAATATCTCTTGTGAATGAGAACATATTCATCAGCTAAAACTGCAGCATCAGACAAATTATCTATTCTTTTCTCATCAAGATATAGGCTTACATCTTTATAAATACACCTCTTGAAGTCCTCCAGCAAAATCATCTGCTTAAATTTACCAAAATCAGAATCCACATTCTTAGAATTTAACCACTGCTCTAACAGATCTTCTTTGATTTTTGCATACTCAACATGGGATTGCTTATCTTGCTTGTAAGTTGTCCTAAATTTTACTCTATAGGCTTCAGGAACAAGCTCATAGGCCTTAAGAATCAAGCTCTTAACTACATCATAATTATCAGATTGATCCTGAGGCAAAGATGCATAAGTTACTTGAGCTTTACCAGTGAGAACAGTTTGAAGGAGTACTGGCCAATACTTTTTGGGCCAATTAAAACCTGTAGCTACCCTCTCAAACAACTGAAAATACTTTGTTAAATCAGATTCATTAAAAGGAGGGACAAGTTTAACATTTTTAGCCACATCAAAATCATCAGAGCTAGATGATCCAGTTCCACCTTGTTTCATGCGATACTCATGGTCTGCCTGAATCCTGGCTAGTTCAATTTGTGCCTGTATCTGTGCCTCCTGAATAGGAGCCTGAGACTCCGCCTCCTTGGCATTTGCCTGAAATTCAGCCTCCTGAATACGAGCCTGAGACTCCACCTGCTTAGCATTTGCCTGAAATTCAGCTTCTTTAGCACGAGCCTCCTGCAGAGCTAGCTGTAACTTAGCTAATTCAATCTGCGTTTGCTCATTTCGAGGAGTTACATTAAACAAGCTTTTATTAATCATGCCAACAATTTGATCTTTAGAATGATGAGAGTGAGCTGCAATTCCCAATTGTTGAGCAACAAGCTCAAGTTCATTCTTTGTTCTGTTTTCTTCATCACACACTGTTTGCAAATTTGACAAAAAATCTTTGGCTTCATCAAGCGTAGTAATAGTAGACATCGTCAATAAATCACAATCACAAAATATCAAGCAATATCCTTATGATAATATCCTGAATATCCTGATAAGAGGTCGCCAAATTTATGTTACGGTCAGAGAAAGATAATGTACACTTTAAGTGAGAATACTAATAATCACTACTGTCCCGTAAAGGTCCAGGTTCAAAATAAAAGAGTTAGGTAAAATTCCAAGTTAAAGTTTAATGCTCAAACTAACAATAAAACATTCAGGACTCATAAGGATAAGGAAATGGCAAAAACAGGTTAAATATCTGGTTAACTGCAATAGCCTCTATTAACACGAAATAAGCATGAGTAAATTTATCTAAGTCAGCCCTGTTAAAATGAGATACCAGAGAATACTCAGTGAATGCCAGATATATTATTACAGATACAAAATATTATTAATGATGGCTGACAACAAGAACCTTATGTAAATTACAAAAACCTTACTAGGCCCAAGAATTAACCTTATGCTACACAGTGCAAGAAAATTGCAACAACAGTTATGCTCAAATTACACACAGCTGCTAGATGGTTGGAGACTTTCTGAGCACTCACAATAATAATAACTGTACAGGGGAGGACAGAGATGTGAGCAAAATGAGGAGTAGATCTAAGTGGCAATGATGCAGAGACTGAGCTCATTATATAGGGGCCAGCAGAGCTTGATACAACTTGTAAGAAGGACGCGCAAATGAAGCCATAGGGGACAAAGAGCTGACAATCCTGCTCTGAACAACAGAAAGGACGACTTACTCTGCTATAACGGTAGAAGGGGGACTGAGGCAGAACACGCTCGTGATCAAACATGCAGCATACTGTGCGTTAAAATTACACAAAGGATGATGAAATCATAGGCTATGTAACAATGTAAAAAACATTACTTATTTGTGTAAAAAATATTGAACTATAGAAATAGGTCAATATACACATCAACAAAATTCGGATAACTCACTTCCTCCAGAGATGTTGAGATGCTGGCAGTAGCTTGAAGATGAGGAGTTATGTAGTGTGTGAGCGTGTGCATGTGTGGGTGAGTGTGTGGGTGTGGGGGGGTAAGTGTGTGTGCGTGTGTGTGCATGTGTGTGTGTGTGGCTGTGGCTGTGGCGTATTTTCTTCTCTGCTTGCGTTACATTTGCCTAAAACACATGCGATACACACAATAGATTTCTCCACGAACCTTCACTACACGACATACGTATGTATATGTGGCTGTGGCATATTTCTTGTCTCTGACACTTGCGTTATGTTTTAGCTAAGTCAGTCAGTGCATGAAGTATTTCCTTGTGAAAACTCGCTGCACTATTTTATATGTATATTTCACACTAAACCATACTTAACCTAAAACACTATCACATGATTCCATCCCAACCTCCTCTATTTTTCCCGACTTTATGGCATATGTGACCGCCCGTTTCCTTAGCGACTGTTGCATATCTCCATGCCGTTCATAATGCTTGCTATGGTAGGTCAGTTACTTCACCAATCCAGGCACGATATGTTTCACAAATATAAGTATTGGCTTCACTATATAAAGGTAAAATACTCACATCATTTACGGGCAGCGTGAAGCAGAGTGGAAACCCAGTTATAACAAACCACACTCCTGCCTGTAGGCTTATCGGCTGATAATGGGCCACAATGATTTACAGACACTATATCTATGTTCCATAGACACAATCACTTCACATTATAGTAATAATCACTGTACAATCACAATATTTCAATAATGGCTTCTGCCTCAGAGGGGAGGGGGAAAATGGTGGGTTTAAATGGATGCTGACAGCTGCGCTACTCTTCTGCCTGGCTGTTGTGAGATACTGAGATATTTCTGCTACGCATTGTCTCATCAGAGCAGTCACAGTGTTGCCAAATGCTTACCTCGGAAAAGAGATGCACACACAAAAACTCACCAAAATTTGACGCAAATCGGCCAAAAACTTTTCTTTTGACAGCGTTTTTTCTGCTTAGGAATGCGATTCACGTGACTGTGCTTCTTTGTAACCACATGGAACGTGAATCACGTGACTGTGCCTGAGAAGGTACAGTATATACTGTATGTATATATATATATATATATATATATATATATATATATATATATATATATATATATTGTTACATAGCCTATGATTTCATCATCCTTTGTGTAATTTTAATGCACAGTTGCTGCATGTTTGATCACGAGCGTGTTCTGCCTCAGTCCCCCCCTTCTACCGTTATAGTGGAGTAAGTCGTCCTTTCTGTTATTCAGAGTAGGATTGTCAGCTCTTTGTCCTCTATGGCTTCATTTGCGCGTCCTTCTTACAAGTTATATCAAGCTCTGCCGGCCCCTATATAATGAGCTCAGTCTCTACATCATGGCCACTTAGATCTACTCTTCATTTTGTTCACATCTCTGTCCTCCCCTGTACAGTTATTATTGTGAGTGCTCAGAAAGTCTCCAACCATCTAGCAGCTGTGTAGTATTCTCACTTAAAGTGTACATTATCTTTCTCTGTTCCGTAACATAAATTTGGAGACCTCGCCAGGATATTCAGGATATTATCATAAGGATATTGCTCGATATTTTGTGACTGTGATTTTTTCATGATGTCTACTATTACTACACTTGATGAAGCCAAAGACTTTTTGTCAAATGTGCAAACAGTTTGTGATGTAGAAAACAGAACAAAGAATGAACTTAAGCTTGTTGCTCAACAATTAGGAATTGCTGTTCGCTCTCATCATTCTAAAGATCGAATTGTTGTCATGATTAATGAAAGCTTGTTTAATGTAACTCCTCGAAATGAGCAAACGCAGATTGAATTAGCTAAGTTACAGCTAGCACTGCAGGAGGCTCGTGTTAAGGAGGCTGAATTTCAAGCACGTGCTAAGGAGGCTGAGTCTCAGGCTAAGAAGGCGGAATCTCAGGCTCGGATTCAGGAGGCACAGATACAGGCACAAGTTGAACTTGCCAGGATTCAGGCAGACCATGAGTATCGCATGAAACAAGGTGGAACTGGATCATCTAGCTCTGATGATTTTGATGTGGCTAAAAATGTTAAACTTGTCCCTCCTTTTAATGAATCTGATTTAACAAAGTATTTTCAGTTGTTTGAGAGGGTAGCTACAGGTTTTAATTGGCCCAAAAAGTATTGGCCAGTACTCCTTCAAACTGTTCTCACCGGTAAAGCTCAAGTAACTTATGCATCTTTGCCTCAGGATCAATCTGATAATTATGATGTAGTTAAGAGCTTGATTCTTAAGGCCTATGAGCTTGTTCCTGAAGCCTATAGAGTAAAATTTAGGACAACTTACAAGCAAGATAAGCAATCCCATGTTGAGTATGCAAAAATCAAAGAAGATCTGTTAGAGCAGTGGTTAAATTCTAAGAATGTGGATTCTGATTTTGGTAAATTTAAGCAGATGATTTTGCTGGAGGATTCAAGAGGTGTATTTATAAAGATGTAAGCCTATATCTTGATGAGAAAAGAATAGATAATTTGTCTGATGCTGCAGTTTTAGCTGATGAATATGTTCTCACTCACAAAAGATATTCTAAAGAAAAAGGGAAAGCTGAGAGTAAGTACGTTGCCTCTACTCAGAGTACAGGTAACAGGAAAGAGAATAAAGATGATGTTTCTCAGGAAGTAAATACCAGTTTCACCTCTAGATTTCAGAAAAGTAAATGTACTTATTGTAGTAAGCTTGGTCATACTACGGAGAAATGTTTCAGGAGACAGCGTGATGTGAACAAAAAGGAGTCTTTAAATATTCAGTCAATTGGTCTAGTGTCCACCCTTCAGAGTTCCCATAATTCTTTAACTGAGTTAACTGAACCTGCTTTGAGGGGTAACTTAAATTCTCATGATGGAGCTCCTCTTTTGAGCAGTAACGTGGGTGACACTCTCAAGAGTTCATATGCTAATTTCCTGTCTGATCGTTTTGTCAGTCCTCTGGACAGTAATGACAGGAAATCAGTTAAAATATATCGTGATACAGGTGCTTGCCAATCCCTTATGCTGACCAGTGTTCTAGGCTCTAATGTTAATTCCTCTGATGAAACTGTAATCTTACAAGGTGTAGGGAATAATTACTTCTCTGTCCCTCTGTGCAGAGTGAATTTAGAGTCTGGTTTTGTTAATGGTTCCGTTATGGTTGGGTTGGTTGAGACACTCCCAATGTCAGGTGTAACTTTCTTACTTGGAAATGATATTGGTGGAAGTCAAGTGTGTCCAGCTCCTCAGTTGTCTAGTGAGCCAGTGGCTGCGGCCCAGGATTGTGATGTCCCTGATGTGTTCCCTGCATGTGCTGTCACTAGGGCTAAGTCTAAAGTTACTGGTGACTTAGAGGATAATGATGATGATGATGTTACCCTAGCTGACACTTTTCTTGCTAATTTGGACCACTCACCAGATGAGGCAGTACCCCTTAGTGTTGATAATTTGTCTCGTCAAGAGTTGGTTGAGTTGCAGGTTGCTGACCCTGAGTTGAAAGGTCTAGCTAACTCTGCTTGCAGTGAGGAAGAGTCAGCTGGTGCTTCTACTTGTTATTATATAAAGTCAGGAGTACTTATGAGGAAGTGGAGACCCCCAACAGCATCAGCCGACTGTGAATGGGAGGTTGTACATCAAGTTGTCATCCCTCGTGTTTGTAGGCAGGATATCATTTGAGTGGCTCATGATTCCAGTTTGGCAGGACACCTTGGAGTGAGGAAGACTGTGGCACGCATTTTGAAACACTTCTACTGGCCAGGTATCTTCAGGGATGTTTCCTGGTATTGTAAGTCTTGTCACACCTGTCAAGTTGTGGGGAAGTGTAATCAGACCGAAAAGGTTGCACCTCTAGTTCCCATTCCTCCTTTTGAGGCGCCATTCACCCATGTGTTGGTGGATATTGTGGGCCCTCTTCCTAAGACTTCTTCAGGATTTTCTTATGTGTTGACCCTGATTGATATGGCTACTCGTTATCCTGAAGCCATTCCACTTAGAAATATCTCAGCAAAGAAGGTGGTTAAGGAAATGCTAGGGTTCTTCACAAAGTTTGGTCTGCCCAAGGAGGTACAGTCAGACCGGGGAAGTAATTTCATGTCAAATGTTTTCAAGGAGTCTCTGAAAGAGTTGGGCATCACCCAGATCACGTCTTCAGCTTACCATCCCCAGACCCAGGGAGCGTTGGAGAGATATCATCAAACACTTAAATCGATGCTCAAGAAATACCGTTTGGAACATCAGAAAGACTGGGATAAAGGTCTTCCATTCGTCGTATTTGCCGCAAGAGAATCTCCAAATGAATCACTGGGCTTCTCACCTTTTGAACTACTGTTTGGCCATGAAGTAAGAGGACCCCTTAAGCTACTCAAGGAATGCTGGCTGTCGGAGGAAGATGACATCAACCTGCTGGAGTATGTGATGAAGTTCAAAGAACGGCTGTCCACTGCTTTACAGCTGGCGAGAGAGAATTTAGGAGCTGCTCAGAAGATGAAGACTTGGTATGATAAGAAGTCCAGGTTACGCCACTTTCAGCCAGGAGATCAGGTTTTGATTCTGCTACCAGTGCATGGGCAACCTCTTCAAACCAAGTTTAGTGGTCCTTATTTCATGGAGAAGAAACTCAGTGATGTCAACTATGTCATCGCCACACCAGATCGTAGAAAGAACAAGCAACTTTGTCACATCAACATGCTAAAGTTATATCACAGGCGGGACGAAAATAATCCAGTCTGCACTGTAGCTGTTCCACCCGAGTCTGCAAGTGAAGCTCTCCCATGCAGTATGAGCCTGAGTGATAGTTTGGGGAAGAATCCTGATATCATGAATGATCTCCAGACTAAGCTTTCTCATCTACCTCCCGAGGAAAGGCAGGAGTTTTCGGCATTACTGCAGGAGTACCCGCAAGTGTTCCGTGCCACTCCAGGAAGAACCACTGTGTTGATGCATGATGTCGATGTTGGAGACGCAAAGCCAATTAAATTGCCTCCTTACTGTGAGAACCCAGTGAAAGTTCCTCTCATCCAGAAGGAGCTTGGCTACCTGTTGGACCACAAGATGATTGAGCCCTGTCAGAGCGAGTGGAGTTCTCTTGTCACTCTGGTCCCTAAGCCAGGTGGGTCACAGCGGCTTTGCATTGACTACAGACGTGTTAATCAGATAACCAAAACAGACACTTACCCTCTCCCTCCTGTGGAAGATTGCATAGACAAGATCGGAAAGTCTAGGTACATAAGTAAGTTTGATTTGTTAAAGGGATACTGGCAAGTACCTATGACTGAACGTGCTAGGGAGATCTCATGTTTTGTAACACTAGGAAAGAAAATGTCATTGCAGATTGCTTATCTAGACTTTAGACAGATTATTTTAGAGTAATAAGAAATTTCCTTTGTAAATTTCTTTTTCTTTGTGGGGAGGTGTTACATAGCCTATGATTTCATCATCCTTTGTGTAATTTTAACGCACAGTTGCTGCATGTTTGATCACGAGCGTGTTCTGCCTCAGTCCCCCCCTTCTACCGTTATAGTAAAGTAAGTCGTCCTTTCTGTTGTTCAGAGTAGGATTGTCAGCTCTTTGTCCCCTATGGCTTCATTTGGGCGTCCTTCTTACAAGTTGTATCAAGCTCTGCCGGCCCCTATATAATGCGCTCAGTCTCTGCATCATGGCCACTTAGATCTACTCTTCATTTTGTTCACATCTCTGTCCTCCCCTGTACAGTTATTATTGTGAGTGCTCAGAAAGTCTCCAACCATCTAGCAGCTGAGTAATTTGAGTATAAGTGTTATTGCATTTTTTCTTGTGCTGTGTAGCGCAAGGTGTTAATTTGTAAGCCTGGTGAGGTTTTTGTAATTTATGTAAAGGTTCTTATTGTTAACCATTGTTCATAATAGTTTGTATCTGTAAAAATTTATCTTGCATTAACTGAGGATTACCCAGTGTATTTTCATTTTTTCAGGGCTGACTTAGATAAATTTACTCTTGCTAATTTCGTGTTAATAGAGGCTATTGCAGTTAACCATATATTTAACCTGTTTTTGCCATTACATTATCCTTATGAGTCCTGAATGTTTTGTTGTTAGTTTGAGCATTAAACTTTAACTTGTAGTTTTACCTAACCCTTTTGTTTTGAACCTGGAACTTTACGGGACAGTAGTGATTTTTAGTATTCTCACTTAAAGTGTACATTATCTTTCTCTGTTCCGTAACAATATATATATATACACACACACAGACACACACATATATACAGGATCCCACTTCTACCTGGCGCATCCCTGGGTGGCGGATAGGGGAAGGCCTTGTAGATATACAAGCTACCTTCTTAGTCGGCACGGACCATGGGACCCCCTATAGATATATAGGGCTCCACCGAATATAACGAATCATGTGGCACAAAAATTCCATCTCACCAGAAACTATGTGGCAGGGAGGTGAGATTATTTGCCACAATCATCCCAACCAAACATGAGTTCTTTCGCAAATGATTTGACGGGCATTCTGGTTGGATCATCGTCTACTAAAGGTCCAACCTCACTCCCTCCTGTGCTTATGGGCAGTGTGCCACCAAGAGTGAGTAGGCACTGTGTTGGAAAATTAGACTCTTGGATGTTAAACAAACTGAAATCAGTGGAGATCTATGCATACAATGAAAGAAGGCTCGCAGAAGATTGCAAACTTGATAACCTGATGACTGAACTGGAAAACATTAGTTGGGATATTGTAGGTTTGAGTGAGATCTGCAGAAAAGAAAAAGTAATTCAGCTCGAAGACAGCAAACACCTATTTTACTATAGAGGAAAGGAAAATGAAAGAGTTAGTGGTGTAGGATTTCTAATTAACAGAAATATTGCAGACACCATTGTTAAATTTTGCAGTATATCTGTCAGAGCAGCATTTGTTGTCATTAGACTATGCAAAAAATATACCATGAAAGCCATACAAGTATATGCACCAACTTCTCACAGCCCAGATGAAGAAATAGAAACATTCTATGATGGCATCACCCAGATTATGGAAGAAGAAAAGACAACATATACTATCCTCATGGGAGACTTCAATGCAAAAGTTGGGAAATCGAAAAATGGAGAAACATGTATGGGAAAATTTGGAGTGGGAGAAAGGAATGAAAGAGGAGAAATGCTTGTAAATTTTGCTGAAATGTTTAACATGAGAATGAAGAACACAATCTTCCAGAAAAGAACAGGAAGAAAGTGGACCTGGAGAAGCCCAAATGAAGAAACAAAGAATGAAATCGACTTCATTATAGCAGATAAGAATAACACGATCACAAATGTCACGGTTATCAACAAAGTAAATATAGGTTGTAATCATAGAATGGTGGGTTGCACAGCCAGATTCAGTTTCAGAAATGAAAGAAAGAAGATGATTAAAGATAAAAAGATATGCCCTATAATAGTAAACGAAAACAAAGCAGCCTTTCAGTTGGAAATAAGGAACAGATTTCAGGCTCTAAGTAATGCTGAATGTGACATTGATGAGCTGAATGACAGACTAACAAAAGTGCTAAGGGAATCAGCAGAGGTATTAGGAAAGCCTAATACAACCAAAGCAAAGAAGTATTCAGAAAAGACACTCGAGCTTATGAAAAAACGAAAGGAAATGAAAGCAAAGACAAAGAAAGACGAAACAGAAAAAGCAGAATTAAATAAGCTTATCAACAAAAGGCAAACAGAAGAAAAAAAAAAAGAGAAACATGGATCAGATCAAAGAAACCATCAAAAGTGGAAAAAGTCTGAAACAGGTCCGAAGCAAAATGGCACTAAGAAAGCAACAAATGACATCACTGAAAGAAAAAAACGGTGAAATCATTTAATGCACAGATAAGATGGTGAAGAGAGTTGAAGAACTTTACAAAGAACTGTATGCGTCAAAGACAATAGTACCAATAGTTAACTTTTCAGTTGACACAAGTGAAATACCTGAGGTAACACCA
>NC_136986.1:23736265-23971265 GCF_032717465.1 Coenobita brevimanus
GAAATATCCCAGTTCTCTCCAATACTCTGGACACTGTGATCCAATGGGTTAAGGAGACCGAATGGTTTGCCAGTCATTAACCCATTTGATCCCAGGGGTGCTGCGTGAGGCATTGCACTGGGAGGGCACTAGGTGTACTGCCCTAAACCTATCGGCTCAGGGTCGCGAAACTCATACGTCCCTAACCGGGGTTTCCCTACTTTATAAAGACTTGAAAAATCCCAGATCTTTAAAATACCCTGGATACACGGTTTCAGTGGGTTAAAGAGACAGGTTTGCGAGCCATTTACCATGTCGAATCCAACGGAGCTGGGTGAGGCATTTCACTGGGAGGTCACTAAGCGTACAGCCTTCTGCCTTTCGACTCATAGTCGTGACGCTCATAAGTCCCTACCAGGGGGTTCCCTGCTTTATAAAGACTTCAAAAATCCCATTTCTCTCCAATACTCTGGACACTGGGCTCCAGTGGGTTAAAGAGACTGATAGGTTTGCCAGCCATTAACCCATTGCATCCCACGAGAGCTGGGTGAGGCATTGCACTAGGAGGGCACTAGGCGTACCGCCCTCCGCCTCTTGGCTCAAAGTCGCGATGCTAATAGGTCTCTACCCAGGGATTCCTTGTTTTTTAAAGACTTGAAAAATCCCAGTTCTGTCCAATGCTCGACATTGGGCTCCAGTGAGTTAAAGAGAATGATAGGTTTGCCAGCCATTAACCCATTCGATCCCACGGGTGCTGGGTGAGGCATTGCACTGGGAGGGCAATTGGTGTAGTGCCCTCTGCTTATTGGCTCATAGTTG
Source organism: Coenobita brevimanus (assembly GCF_032717465.1). Lineage (NCBI taxonomy): Eukaryota > Metazoa > Arthropoda > Malacostraca > Decapoda > Coenobitidae > Coenobita > Coenobita brevimanus. The sequence continues at coordinate 23,737,064 of NC_136986.1, forward strand.
TGACGCTCATACGTCCCTACCTGAGTGTTCCCTGCTTGACAAAGACTTGAAAAATCCAAGTTCTGTCTAATACTCTGGAAACTAGGTGCCAGTGGGTTAAAGAGACTGATAGGTTTGCCAGCCAGTATCCCATTGAATCCCAGGAGTGCTGGGTGAGGCATTGCATTGGCAGAACACTATGCGTACCGCCCTCCGCCTATCACCTCATAGTTGCTGCGCTCATAGGTCCCTACCTGGGTGGACCCTGCTTTATAAAGACTTCAAAAATCCCAGTTCTGTCCAATTCCCTGGACACTGGGTCCAGTGGGTTAAAGAAACTGATAGGTTTACCAGCCATTAACCCATTGGATCCCAGGGGTGCCGGGTGTGGCATTGCACTAGGAGGGCTCTAGTCATACTGCCCTCCGCCTCTTAGCTCATAGTCGCTACCCTCATTGGTCCCTACCCAGGGGTTCCTTGCTTTATAAAGACTTGCAAATCCCAGTTCTGTCCAGTAGTCTGGACACTGAGTTCTAGTAGGTTAAAGAGACCGATTGGTTTTCCAGCCATTAACCCATTGGATCCCAAGGGTGCTTGGCTAGGCATTGCACTTTGATGGCTCTAGGCGTAGTGCCCTCAGCCTATCAGCTCTTAGTCGTGAAACTTATAGATTCATACCTGGACGTTCCCTGCTTAATGAGGACTTGAAAAATCCCACTTCTGTCTAATACTCTGGACATTGGGTTCTAATGGGTTAAAGAGACCGATACCTTTGCCAACCATTAACCCTTTGGATCCCAGGGGTGCTGGGCGAGGCATTGCACGGGGAGGAAACTGTGTGTAACGTCTTCTGCCTATTGGTTCAAATTCGCGAATCTCATACATCACTACCCGGGAGTTCCCTGCTTGTAAGAGATTTGAAAACTCCCAGTTCTGTCTGGACACGGGGCTCCAATGGGTTAACCCTTTAAACGCGGCCGCGATCAGTCGACCCCCCGCCCAGAGTGGTGGGGATGTATAACGGTCTGCGTACCTGTTGGAAAATATTAGCCAAAAATCAGAGATTAACCCTAGAACATTATACTTGGTATGGCAGATAGTACTTACATTCAGCTTTCTCCAGAGACATGTGCTGAGCCTTCGTGGACTACCCCAGGACTTGTGGAGACTTGTAAATTTGGGTAACCAAATCTTCACTTTCACACTTCCAGCAACCCGGTTTCACCTCTACCACAGTCTCATTCTGTCACAGTAAACTTTATACTACAACGTAAATGTAGTTTGGAATCTGTATTTGTACAATAAGCACTAAAAATAAGGCTAAAATCAATGAAGCGTACGGCCGACTTGCAGCGCGGCGGCGGTCTTTCTGTCACTCAACAAACATTTCCATTTTCACTGCTAAAAACATGTATAATACATTATTTTCAATCATATTACTTCCAAAAAGATCACCGCGGCGCGCTTTTTATTCTGCCTTACGCCCGTTACTTTATTCTCGTTCCTGTCGGCCGCTTGCACTGACTCGGAAGAGCTAGAACTCACCATAATGTCACTTTGAAAGCCTGCGGGAAACTGACGCTAAACAGGGCCAACCTTGAGAAAACAAGCTAGTGTTACAATTGGGGAAACAAGCATTTCCTATTAGCATAAACTCCTTGTGAGAGGAGAGTGCAGATTTACAGTTCTGAGCACTCAGAGTGCTGCCATGTATCACAACCAGGCTGACCGGGCCGTGGGGGGGGGGGCCGGGGGGAATAACGCGATACATTTCAACAACGGAGGTCAGTAGTACAAAGGTAAAGTATGCTAACTGTAGCTAAAGGGTGGTGGTACTGATAGACAATACCAGCTGGAACCTGCTTGCCCGCGGATATTCAAAATTTATTAGAATCGTAAACGTAACGCTCCACCGTTATGTCCTTTTCGCCGAGCGTCCCATACTTCACGCTCCGCGTTTAAAGGGTTAAAGAGACCAATAGGTTGGCCAGCCATTAACCCATTGAATCCCACAGGTGCTGGGCGAGGCATTGCACTGGGAGTATACTAGGTGTATCGCCCTCTGCTTATTGGCTAATAGTCGCGAAGCTCATAGGTCCCATCATGGGGGTTCCCTGCGTGATAAAGGCTTGAGAAATCCAAGTTCTGTCCAATAATCTGGACACTGGGCTCTAGTGTGTTAAAGAGACCGATTGTTTTGCCAGACATTAACCCAATGGATCTCAGGGGTGCTGGGCAAGGTATTATACTAGAAGGGCACTAGAAGTACCACCCTCCGCCTATCGGATCATAGTCGCGAAGGTCGTAGGTTCCTACCAAGGTGTTCCCTACTTTATAAAGACTTGTAAAATCTCAGTTCTATCCAATACTCTGGACACTGGTCTCGAATGGGTTAAAGAGACCAATAGGTTTGTCAGTCATTAACCCATTGGATCCCAGGGGTACTGGGGGAGGAATTGCAATGATAGGGCACTAGGTGTACCGCCCTCCCCCTTTTGGCTCATAGTCATGACCCTCATAGTTCCCTACCCGGGGGGTTTCCTGCGTTATACGGACTTAAAAAATCCCAGTTCTGTCCAATTCTCTGGACACTGGGCTTCAGTGGGTTAAAAAGACTGATAGATTTGCCAGCCATTAACCCATTGGATCCCAAAGATGCTGGGCAAGGCATTACACTGGGAGTTCACTAGAAATATTGGCCTCCGCTTTTCGGCTTATGCTCGCGAAACTCATAGGTCCCTACCCTGGGGTTCCCTGCTTGATAAAGACTTGAAAAATCCCAGTTTTCTCCAATTTTCTGGACGCTGGGCTCCAGTGGGTTAAACAGACCGATAGGTTTTCTATCCATTAACCCATCGGTCCCATTGGTTCTGGGTGAGGCATTGCACTGGGAGGACACTAGGCGTACCGTCATCCGCCTATCGGCTCATAGTCGCAAAGTTCATAGATCCCTAACTGGGGGTTCCCTGCTTGTTAGAGACTTGAAAACTCCAAGTTCTGTCCAATTCTCTGGACACTTGGCTCCAGTGGATTAAAGAGACCGATTGGTTTGCCAGCCATTAACCCATTGGATCCCAGGGATGATGGCCTAGGCATTGCACTGGGAGGGCACAAGGCGTACCGCCCTCTGCCTAGGCTTATGGTTGCGAAACTCAAAGGTCCGTACCAGGGGGTTCCCTGCTTGATAAAGGGTTTAGAAATCCAAGTTTTGTCAACTACTCTAGACACTGGGCTCCAGTGGGTTAAAGAGACCGATAGGTTTGCCAGCCATTAATCCATTGGATTCCAGGGGTGCTGTGAGAGCCATTGCACTGGGATGGCACTAGGCATACCGCCCTCCATCTATAGGCTCATAGTCTCGAAGCTCATTGGTCCCTACCCGGAGGTTACCTGCTCGATAACGACTTGAAAAATCCCTGTTCTGTCTAATCCTCTGGACACTGGCCTCCACTGGGTTAGAGACCGATAGGTTTGCCAGTGATTAACCAGTTGGATCACAGGGGTTCTGGGTGAGGCTTTTGCACTGCGAAGGCACTAGGTGTACTGTCCTACTCGTATCGGCTCATAGTCGTGAAGTTCATAGGACTGTACCCGAGGATTCCCTTCTTTATAAAGACTTGAAAAATCCCAGTTCTGTCCAATACTCTGGACACTGTGATCCAATGGGTTAAAGAGACCGAATGGTTTGCCAGTCATTAACCCATTTGATCCCAGGGGTGCTGCGTGAGGCATTGCACTGGGAAGGCACTAGGTGTACTGCCCTCAACCTATCGGCTCAGGGTCGCGAAACTCATACGTCCCTAACCAGGGTTTCCCTACTTTATAAAGACTTGAAAAATCGCAGATCTTTACAATACTCTGGATACACGGTTCCAGTGGGTTAAAGAGACAGGTGTGCGAGCCATTAATCATTTCGAATCCAATGGTGCTGGGTGAGGCATTTCACTGGGAGGTCACTAAGCGTACAGCCTTCTGCCTCTCGGCTCATAGTCGCGACGCTCTTAAGTCCCTACCAGGGGGTTCCCTGCTTTATAAAGACTTCAAAAATCCCAGTTCTCTCCAATACTCTGGACACTGGACTCCAGTGGGTTAAAGACACTCATAGGTTTGCCAGCCATTAACCCATTGGATCCCACGAGAGCTGGGTAAGGCATTGCACTAGGAGGGCACTAGGCGTACCGCCCTCCGCCTCTTGGCTCATAGCCGCGATGCTAATAGGTCTCTACCCAGGGGTTCCTTGTTTTTTAAAGACTTGAAAAATCCCAGTTCTCTCCAATGCTCGACATTGGGCTCCAGTGAGTTAAAGAAACTGATAGGTTTCCCAGCCATTAACCCATTCGATCCCACGGGTGCTGGGTGAGGCATTGTATTGGGAGGGCCCTAGGTATACCACCATCTGTCTATTGGCTCATAGTCACGAAACTCATAGGTCCCTACATGGGGGCTTCCTGCTTTATAAAGACTTGAAAAATCCAAGTTCTGTCTAAAACTCTGGACACTGTGCTCCAGTGGCTTAAAGAGACCGATTGGTTTTCCAGCCATTAACTCATTGGATCCCAGGGGTGCTAGGCAAGGAATTGCACTGGGAGGGCAATTGGTGTACTGCCCTCTTCTTATTGGCTCATAGTTGTGACGCTCATACGTCCCTACCTGAGTGTTCCCTGCTTGACAAAGACTTGAAAAATCCAGGTTCTGTCTAATACTCTGGAAACTAGGCACTAGTGGGTTAAAGAGACCGATAAGTTTGCCAGCCAGTATCCCTTTGAATTCCAGGAGTGCTGGGTGAGGCATTGCATTGGGAGAAAACTAGGCGTAACGCCCTCAGGCTATCACCTTATAGTTGCTGCGCTCATAGGTCCCTACCTGGGTGGACCCTTGTTTTATAAAGACTTCAAAAATCCCAGTTCTGTCCAATTCCCTGGACACTGGGTCCAGTGGGTTAAAGAAACTGATAGGTTCACCAACCATTAACCCATTGGATCCCAGGGGTGCCGGGTGTGGCATTGCACTGGGAGGGCACTAGTCATACTGCCCTCCGCCTCTTAGCTCATAGTCGCGACCCTCATAGGTCCCTACCCAGGGGTTCCTTGCTTTATAAAGACTTGCAAATCCCAGTTCTGTCCAGTAGTCTGGACACTGAGCTCTAGTAGGTTAAAGAGACCGATTGGTTTTCCAGCCATTAACCCATTGGATCCCAAGGGTGCTTGGCTAGGCATTGCACTTGGAGGGCTCTAGGCGTAGTGCCCTCCGCCTATCAGCTCTTAGTCGCGAAACTTATAGGTTCGTACCTGGAGGTTCCCTGCTTAATAAGGACTTGAAAATCCCAGTTCTGTCCAATACTCTGGACATTGGGCTCTAATGGGTTAAAGAGACCGATAGGTTTGCCAACCATTAACCCTTTGGATCCCAGGGGTGCTGGGCGAGGCGTTGCATTGGGAGTGCACTAGGCGAACCGGCCTCCGCCTTTCGGCTCATACTCGCGAAGCTCATAGATCCCTACCCGGGAGTTTCCTGCTTGATAAACACTTGAAAAAACCCAGTTCTCTCCCATACTATGGACACTGGGCTCCAGTGGGTTAAAGAGATCGAAATGTTTGCCAGTCATTAACCCATTGGGTCCCAGGGGTTCTGGGACTGGCATTGCACTGAGAGGGAACTAGGCGTACCACCCTCCGCCAATTGGCTCATACTCATGAAACTCATACATTACTACCCGTGGGTTCCCTGCTTGTTAGAGACTTGAAAACTCCCAGTTCTGTCCAATACTTTGGACACTGGGCTCCAGTGGGTTAAAGAGAGCGATAGGTTTTTCAGCTGTTAACCCATTGGATCCCAGGGGTGCTGGGCGAGGCATTGCACGGGGAGGACACTGGGTGTACCGCCCTCTGCCTATTGGTTCATAGTCGCGAATTTCATACATCACTACCCGGGAGTTCCCTGCTTGTAAGAGATTTGAAAACTCCCAGTTCTGTCTGGACAAGGGGCTCCAGTGGGTTAACCCTTTAAACGCGGCCGTGAACAGTCGACCCCCCCCCCCAGAGAGGCGGGGTTGTATTGTGGTCTGCATACCTGTTGGAAAATAATAGCCAAAAATCAGAGATTAACCCTAGAACATTATACTTGGTTTGGCAGATAGTACTTACATTCAGCTTTCTCCAGAGAGATATGTTGAGCCTTCGTGGACTACCCAAGGACTTGTGGAGACTTGCAAATTTGGGTAACCAAATCTTCACTTTCACACCTCCAGCAATCCGGTTTCTCCTCTACCACAGCCTCATTCTGTCACAGTAAACTTTAAACTACAACATAAATGTAGTTTGGAATCTGTATTTGTACAATAAGCACTGAAAATAAGGCTAAAATCAATGAAGCGTACGGCCGACATGCAGCGCGGCGGCGGTCTTTCTGTCATTCAACAAACATTTCCATTTTCACTGCTAAAAACATGTATAATACATTATTTTCAATCATATTACTTCCAAAAAGATCACCGCAGATGGCTTTTTATTCTGCCTTACGCCCGTCACTTTATTCTTGTTCCTGTCAGCCGCTTGCACTGACTCGGAAGAGCTAGAACTCGCCATAATGTCACTTTGAAAGCCTGTGGTAAACTGACGCTAGACAGGGCAAACCATGAGAATAAAGCTAGTGTTACAACTGGGGAAACAAGCATTTCCTATTGGCATAAACTGCTTGTGAGATGAGAGCGCAGATTTACAGTTGTGAGCACTCAGAGCGCTGCCATGTATCACAGCCAGGCTGGCCGGGCAGTGGTGGGGGGGCAGAGGGGAATAACGCGATACATGGCAACAACGGAGGTCAGTAGTACAAAGGTAAAGTATGCTAACTGTAGCTAAAGGGTGGTGGTACTGATAGACAATACCAGCTGGAGCCTGCTTGCCCGCGGATATTCAAAATTTACTAGAATCGCAAACGCAACGCTCCACCGTTATGTTCTTTTCGCCGAGTGTCCCATACGCGACGCTCCGCGTTTAACCCCTAAACTGTGGGCATATTTACCAATGTTTTGTGTGTGCCACGGGGTTATTCAGGCTCCGACAGACTCTCAAAAAATATTTGCCAAAAATCAGTTATTAGTCCTAGAATATTAAAATTAAACATGCTTATGGCACATACCTTCAGCTTTCTCTTGGAATGTTTATTGGGCCTTCGTCTGTTACCGTAGGACTTGTGGAGACCTCTGAAGTTGTGTAACGAAGTCTCCACTTTATACTTCCCGACAACCCGTAATATGATTACCACAGCCAGATATTAACACTATAAACACTAATCTATGATTTTCAAGTAGTTTCGGATCCATACTCCAAAAAAAGAAAACACTGTGAAAGCAATGAAAATTATGAGCGCGTCTGACCGTCGCACTTGCGATAGTTCGCTCTTGGTACTCTGTCATTTATTATTAGTAAAACCCCTCACACTATAAATTTCTATTACTATATAACACTTATATATATCTAGTCTTTATCCATAAGTTTCCTTATAAATAGTTTATTATCACTGTAGGGATTCAATTTCTTTCAGTAAAATATGTAGCATTCACTTTCTCGTCCTGTATACTAGCATTGAGAGTGAATTTCACTTTCATGTTCACTCTCATAACTCATAGTATTCAGACATGCTAGAGTGAAACTTTCACTTTCATTACTCCTAGGGTATATACTCGTATTCTTATAATACTGCTCATTTACGTTTATATTTACGTTCTCTATTTTATTTACGTTATTTACATTTCTATCTTATTTACACTGTGTTATGCACTGTCACTTGCAGTAACTTATAAAACTAATTTCCACTGTTCACGTATATTTACATTCATTACTTTCACTTGCTGTTTACACACTATTTTCTCATTATTTACAATTCCACTTGCACTGTTTTACTCAATAGAAAGATCGTAGTCACTCTTTTATCAATCATCACCCCTTAACCTCTTTCCAAACGAGGTTTAGTAGGGGGTAAAGGTCACAGGGCCCTTTGCATGGAGGTGAAAAGTCCCTGTAGTGAGCAAGAGGAAACAGGCGTACCTCCACTTCGGAAGATGAGAGTGAACTGATAAAGGAGGGCTGGGATGGAGGCCTACCTAGGGATATTCAGTACTACCAACGTTAGCTCTTGAAACAGCTATGTATAGCACTGAAATGAATGGCAAGAAATCTAGACAATACATTGTAAATTAGGTAGTTCCAGGTGAATGTAAATAACACTTAGGCTTCTTTCTTTCCCTCCTTATATGTATATTGATTACAAAAATAGATTATACAGCATATTTTAAGGGGAAATAAACAGCGAAAATTAGCGAACGAGTGCACATGAGCTGTTGTCAGGTGATAATTTACCAATTCCAGGTGTATGGCACTCTCACTTACCTTATTTCTTTCTTGTATATATTATTTGGTATAAGAATAGCGCATAGGGCTTATTTCAATGGATGAAATCAATGAAAAATTCCAGGTAAGATTTACTTAGTGCAGCACGGCCGGGCATGCGAGAGGATAGGGTAATGGAGGGGGGATAGGGAGGGGAGTCAAGAACGGGGAGAAATGGCTAAATTGTCAGCAATGGATGGGAGTACAGATGAGATTAGGAGTGGTGACTAGTGTTGGACTTTGGCAGTAGTGATAGATGATACAAGCCCCCACTTGGAAGCAGGGGTGAATTCAAAATAACACAGAATCACAATAGCGACGCCCCGCGGTATGATCCCTTGCTCCCAAGCGTCACGAAAGTGACGCCTCGCGGTTAAGGGGTTAATGGGTTAAAGAAAGCAATAGGTTGGTCAGCCATTAACCCATTGAATCCCACAGGTGCTGGGCGAGGCATTGCACTTAGAGTACACTAGGTGTATCGCCCTCTGCTTATTGGCTAATAGTCGCGAAGCTCATAGGTCCCATCCTGGGGGTTCCCTGCGTGATAAAGACTTGAGAAATCCAAGTTCTGTCCAATAGTCTGGACACTGGGCTCTAGTGTGTTAAAGAAACCGATTGTTTTGACAGACATTAACCCAATGGATCTCAGGGGTGCTGGGCAAGGTATTACACTAGAAGGGCACTAGAAGTACCACCCTCCGCCTATCGGATCATAGTCGCGAAGCTCGTAGGTTCCTACCAATTTGTTCCCTACTTTATAAAGACTTGTAAAATCTCATTTCTATCCAATACTCTGGACACTGGTCTCGAATGGTTTAAAGAGATCAATAGGTTTGCCAGTCATTTACCCATTGGATCCCAGGGGTACTGGGGGAGGAATTGCAATGATAGGGCACTAGGTGTACCGCCCTCCGCCTTTTGGCTCATAGTCACGACCCTCATATTTCGCTACCCGGGGGGTTTCCTGCTTTATACAGACTTGAAAATCCCAGTTCTGTCCAATTCTCTGGACACTGGGCTTCAGTGTGTTAAAGAGACTGATAGAGTTGCCAGCCATTAACCCATTGGATGCCAAAGATGCTGGGCAAGGCATTGCACTGGGAGTGCACTAGTAGTATTGGCCTCCGCCTTTCGGCTCATGCTCGCGAAACTCATAGATCCCTACGCTGGGGTCCCCTTCTTGATAAAGACTTGAAAAATCCCTGTTTTCTGCAATATTCTCGACGCTGGGCTCCAGTCGGTTAAACAGACCGATAGGTTTTCTAGCCATTAACCCATAGGCTCCCATTGGTTCTGGTTGAGGCATTGCACTGGGAGGACACTAGGCGTACCGTCATCCGCCTATCGGCTCATAGTTGCGAAGCTCATAGATCCCTAACTGGGGGTTCCCTGCTTGTTAGAGACTTGAAAATTTCAAGTCCTGTCCAATTCTCTGGACACTTGCCTCCAGTGGATTAAAGAGACCGATAGGTTTGCCAGCCATTAACCCATTGGATCCCAGGGATGATGGCCTAGGCATTGCACTGGGAGGGCACAAGGCGTACCGCCCTCTGCCTAGGCTTATGGTAGCGAAACTCAAAGGTCCGTAAAAGGGGGTTCCCTGCTTGATAAAGGGTTTAGAAATCCACGTTTTGTCCACTGCTCTAGACATTGGGCTCCAGTGGGTTAAAGAGACCGATAGGTTTGCCAGCCATTAATCCATTGGATTCCAGGGCTGCTGTGAGATGCAATGCACTGGGATGGCACTAGGCGTACCGCCCTCCATCTATAGGCTTATAGTCTCGAAGCTCATTGGTCCCTCCCCGGTGGTTCCCTAATTGATAAAGACTTGAAAAATCCCTGTTCTGTCTAATCCTCTGGACACTGGCCTCCACTGGGTTAAAGAGACCGATAGGTTTGCCAGTGATTAACCAGTTGGATCACAGGGGTTCTGGGTGAGGCTTTGCACTGCGAAGGCACTAGATGTACTGTCCTACTCCTATCGGCTCATAGTCATGAAGTTCATAGGACTGTGCACGAGGATTCCCTTCTTTAGAAAGACTTGAAATATCCCAGTTCTGTCCAATACTCTGGACACTGTGATCCAATGGGTTAAAGAGACCGAATGGTTTGCCAGTCATTAACCCATTTGATCACAGGGGTGTTGCATGAGGCATTGCACTGGGAGGGCACTAGGTGTACTGCCCTCAACCTATCGGCTCAGGGTCGCGAAACTCATACATCCCTAACCGGGGTCTCAATACTTTATAAAGGCTTGAAAAATCCCAGATCTTTACAATACTCTGGATACACGGTTCCAGTGGGTTAAAGAGACAGGTTTGCGAGCCATTTACCATGTCGAATCCAACGGTGCTGGGTGAGGCATTTCACTGGGAGGTCACTAAGCGTACAGCCTTCTGCCTCTCGGCTCATAGTCGTGACGCTCATAAGTCCCAACCAGGGGGATCCCTGCTTTATAAAGACTTCAAAAATCCCAGTTCTCTCCAATACTCTGGACACTGGACTCCAGTGGATTAAAGACACTGATAGGTTTGCCAGCCATTAACCCATTGGATCCCACGAGAGCTGGGTAAGGCATTGCACTAGGAAGGCATTAGACGTAGCACCCTCCGCCTCTTGGCTCATAGCTGCAATGCTAATACGTCTCTACCCAGGGGTTACTTATTTTTTAAAGACTTGAAAAATCCCAGTTCTGTCCAATGCTCGACATTGGGCTCCAGTGAGTTAAAGAGACTGATAGGTTTGCCAGCCATTAACCCATTCGATCCCACGGGTGCTGGGTGAGGCATTGTATTGGGAGGGCACTAGGTATAACGCCATCCGTCTATTGGCTCATAGTCACGAAACTCATAGGTCCCTACATGGGGGCTTCCTGCTTTATAAAGCCTTGAAATATCCAAGTTCTGTCTAAAACTCTGGACACTGTGCTCCAGTGGCTTAAAGAGACCGATTGGTTTTCCAGCCATTAACTCATTGGATCCCAGGGGTGCTGGGCAAGGAATTGCACTGGGAGGGCAATTGGTGTACTGCCCTCTGCTTATTGGTCATAGTTGTGACGCTCATACGTCCCTACCTGAGTGTTCCCTGTTTGACAAAGACTTGAAAAATCCAAGTTCTGTCTAATACTCTGGAAACTAGGCGCCAGTGGGTTAAAGAGACCGATAGGTTTCCCAGCCAGTATCCCATTGAATCCCAGGAGTGCTGGGTGAGGCATTGCATTGGGAGAACACTAGGCGTACCTCCCTCCGCCTATCACATCATAGTTTCTGCGCTCATAGGTCCCTACCTGGGTGGACCCTGCTTTATAAAGACTTCAAAAATCCTAGTTCTGTCCAATTCCCTGGACACTGGGTAAAGTGGGTTAAAGAAACTGATAGGTTTACCAGCCATTAACCCATTGGATCCCAGGGTTGCCGGGTGTGGCATTGCACTGGGAGGGCACTAGTCATACTGCCCTCCGCATCTTAGCTCATAGTTGCGACCCTCATAGGTCCCTACCCAGGGGTTCCTTGCTTTATAAAGACTTGCAAATCCCAGTTCTGTCCAGTAGTCTGGACACTGAGCTCTAGTAGGTTAAAGAGACCGATTGGTTTTCCAGCCATTAACCCACTGGATCCCAAGGGTGCTTGGCTAGGCATTGCACTTGGAGGGCTCTAGGCGTAGTCCCCTCCGCCTATCAGCTCTTAGTTGCAAAACTTATAGGTTCGTACCTGGAGGTTCCCTGCTTAATAAGGACTTGAAAAATCCCAGTTCTGTCCAATACTCTGGACATTGGGCTCTAATGGGTTAAAGAGACCGATAGGTTTGCCAACCATTAACCCTTTGGATCCCAGGGGTGTTGGGCGAGGCGTTGGATTGGCAGTGCACTAGGCGAACTGGCCTCCGCCTTTTGGCTCATACTTGTGAAGCTCATAGATCCCTACCCAGGAGTTTCCTGCTTGATAAAGACTTGAAAAAAACCAGTTCTGTCCCATACTATGGACACTGGGCTCCAGTGGGTTAAAAAGATCGAAATGTTTGCCAGTCATTAACCCATTCGGTCCCAGGGGTTCTGGGACTGGCATTGCACTGAGAGGGAACTAGGCGTACCACCCTCCGCCATTTAGCTCATACTCATGAAACTCATACATTACTACCCGTGGGTTCCCTGCTTGTTAGAGACTTGAAAACTCCCAGTTCTGTCTAATACTTTGGACACTGGGCTCCAGTGGGTTAAAGAGAGCGATAGGTTTTTCAGCTGTTAACCCATTGGATCCCAGGGGTGCTGGGCGAGGCATTGCACGGGGGGGACACTGGGTGTACCACCCTCTGCCTATTGGTTCATAGTTGCGAATCTCATACATCACTACCCGGGAGTTCCCTGCTTGTAAGAGATTTAAAAACTCCCAGTTCTGTCTAAACACGGGGCTCCAGTGTGTTAACCCTTTAAACGCGGCCGTGAACAGTCGATCCCCCCCCCCAGAGTGGCGTTGTTGTATTGTGGTCTGCGTACCTGTTGGTAAATATTAGCCAAAAATCAGAGATTAACCCTAGAACATTATACTTGGTATGGCAGATAGTAATTACATTCAGCTTTCTCCAGAGAGATGTGTTGAGCCTTCGTGGACTACCCAAGGACTTGTGGAGACTTGCAAATTTGGGTAACCAAATCTTCACTTTCATACCTCCAGCAACCCGGTTTCACCTCTACCACAGCCTCATTCTGTCACAGTAAACTTTATACTACAACGTAAATGTAGTTTGGAATCTGTATTTGTACAATAAGCACTGAAAATAAGGCTAAAATCAATGAAGCGTACGGCCGACATGCAGCGAGGTGGCGGTCTTTCTGTCACTCAACAAACATTCCATTTTCACTGCTAAAAACATGTATAATACATTATTTTCAATCATATTACTTCCAAAAAGATCACCGCGGCGCGCTTTTTATTCTGCCTTGCAGCCGTCACTTTATTCTCGTTCCTGTCGGCCGCTTGCACTGACTCGGAAGAGCTAGAACTCGCCATCATGTCACTTTGAAAGCCTGCGGTAAACTGACGCTAAACAGGGCAAACCATGAGAAAAAAAGCTAGTGTTACAACTGGCGAAACAAGCATTTCCTATTAGCAAAAACTGCTTGTGAGAGGAGAGCGCAGATTTACAGTTCTGAGCACTCAGAGCGCTGCCATGTATCACAGCCAGGCTGGCCGGGCCGTGGTGGGGGGGCAGGGGGGAATAACGCGATACATGGCAACAACGGAGGTCAGTAGTACAAAGGTAAAGTATGCTAACTGTAGCTAAAGGGTGGTGGTACTGATAGACAATACCAGCTGGAGCCTGCTTGCCCGCGGATATTCAAAATTTACTCGACGCTCCGCGTTTAACCCCTTCACCGCGGGCATATTTACCAATGTTTTGTGTGTGCCATGGGGTTATTCAGGCTACGACAGACTCTCAAAAAATATTTACCAAAAATCAGTTATTAGTCCTAGAATATTAAAATTAAACATGCTTATGGCACATACCTTCAGCTTTCTCTTGGAATGTTTATTGAGCCTTCGTCTGTTACCGTAGGACTTGTGGAAACCTCTGAAGTTGGGTAATGAAGTCTCCACTTTACACTTCCCGACAACCCGTAATATGATTACCACAGCCAGATATTAACACTATAAACACTACTCTATGATTTTCAAGAAGTTTGGGATCTATACTCCCCCCAAAAAAAAACTGTGAAAGCAATGAAAATTATGAGCGCGTCTGACCGTCGCACTTGCGCTAGTTCGCTCTTGGTACTCTGTCATTTATTATTACTAAAACCCCTCACACTTTATATTTCTATTACTATATAACAATTATATATATCTACAGTCTTTATCCATAAGTATCCTTATAAATAGTTAATTATCAATGTAGGGATTCAATTTCTTTCAGTAAAATACGTAGCATTCACTTTCTCGTCCTGTATACTAGCATTGAGAGTGAATCTCACTTTCATCTTCACTCTCATAACTGATAGTATTCAGACATGCTAAAGTGAAACTTTCACTTTCATTACTCCTAGGGTATATACTCGTATTCTTATAATACTACTCATTTACGTTTCTATTTACGTTCTCTATTTTATTTACCTTATTAACATTTCTATTTTATTTACACTGTGTTATGCACTGTCACTTGCAGTAACTTATAAAACTAATTTCAACTGTTCACGTATATTTTCATTCGTTACTTTCACTTGCTGTTTACACATTATTTACACATTATTTACAATTCCACTTGCACTGTTTTACTCAATAGAAAGATCGTAGTCACTCTTTTATCAATCGTCAGCCCTTTACCTCTTTCCACACGAGGTTTAGTAGGGGGTAAAGGTCACAGGGCCCTTTGCATGGGTGTGAAAAGTCCCTGAAGTCAGCAAGAGGAAACAGGCGTATCTCTACTTTGGAAGATGAGAGTGAACTGATAAGGGAGGGCTGGGGTGGAGGCCTACCTAGGGATATTCAGTACTACCAACGTTAGCTCTTGAAACAGCTATGTATAGCACTGAAATGACTGGCAAGAAATCCAGACAATACACTGTAAATTAGGTAGTTCCAGGTGAATGTAAATAACACTTAGGCTTCTTTCTTTCCCTGCTTATATGTATATTTATTACAAAAATAGATTATACAGCATATTTTATGGGGAAATAAACAACGAAAATTAGCGAACGAGTGCACATGAGGTGTTGTCAGGTGATAATTTGCCAATTCCAGGTGTATGGCATTCTCACGTACCTTATTTCTTTCTTGTATATATTATTTGGTATAAGAATAGGATAAAGGGCTTATTTCAATGGATGAAATCAGTGAAAAATTCCTGAGAAGATTTACTAAGCGTAGCACGGCCGGGCAGGCGAGAGGATAGGGTAATGGAGCGGGGATAGGGAGGGGAGTCAAGAACGGGGAGAAATGGCTAAATTGTCAAAAAGGGATGGGAGTATAGATGAGATTAGGAGTGGTGACTAGTGTTGGACTTTGGCAGTAGTGATAGATGATACAAGCCCCCACTTGGAAGCAGGGGTGAATTCAAAATAACACAGAATCACAATAGCGACGCCTCGCGGTATGATCCCTTGCTCCAAAGCGTCACGAAAGTGACGCCCCGCGGTTAAGTGGTTAATGGGTTAAAGAGACCAATAGGTTGGCCAGCCATTAACCCATTGAATCCCACAGGTGCTGGGCGAGGCATTGCACTTAGAGTACACTAGGTGTATCGCCCTCTGCTTATTGGCTAATAGTCGCGAAGCTCATAGGTCCCATCCTGGGGGTTCCCTGCGTGATAAAGACTTGAGATATCCAAGTTCTGTCCAATAGTCTGGACACTGGGCTCTAGTGTGTTAAAGAAACCGATTGTTTTGCCAGCCATTACCCCAATGGATCTCAGGGGTGCTGGGCAAGGTATTACACTAGAAGAGCACTAGAAGTACCACCCTCTGCCTATCGGATCATAGTCGCGAAGCTCGTAGGTTCCTACCAATTTGTTCCCTACTTTATAAAGACTTGTAAAATCTCATTTCTATCTAATACTCTGGACACTGGTCTCGAATGGGTTAAAGAGAACAATAGGTTTGCCAGTCATTAACCCATTAGATTCCAGGGGTACTGGGGGAGGAATTGCAATGATAGGGCACTAGGTGTACCGCCCTCCGCCTTTTGGCTCATAGTCACGACCCTGATAGTTCGCTACCCGGGGGGTTTCCTGCTTTATACAGACTTGAAAAATCCCAGTTCTGTCCAATTCTCTGGACACTGGGCTTCAGTGTGTTAAAGAGACTGATAGAGTTGCCAGCCATTAACCCATTGGATGTCAAAGATGCTGGGCAAGGCATTGCACTGGGAGTGCACTAGTAGTATTGGCCTCCGCCTTTCGGCTCATGCTCGCGAAACTCATAGATCCCTACGCTGGGGTTCCCTGCTTGATAAAGACTTGAAAAATCCCTGTTTTCTGCAATATTCTGGACGCTGGGCTCCAGTCGGTTAAACAGACCGATAGGTTTTCTAGCCATTAACCCATAGGCTCCCATTGGTTCTGGTTGAGGCATTGCACTGGGAGGACACTAGGCGTACCGTCATCCGCCTATCGGCTCATAGTCGCGAAGCTCATACATCCCTAACTGGGGGTTCCCTGCTTGTTAGAGACTTGAAAATTTCAAGTCCTGTCCAATTCTCTGGACACTTGCCTCCAGTGGATTAAAGAGACCGATAGGTTTGCCAGCCATTAACCCATTGGATCCCAGGGATGATGGCCTAGGCATTGCACTGGGAGGGCACAAGGCGTACCGCCCTCTGCCTAGGCTTATGGTAGCGAAACTCAAAGGTCCGTAAAAGGGGGTTCCCTGCTTGATAAAGGGTTTAGAAATCCACGTTTTGTCCACTGCTCTAGACACTGGGCTCCAGTGGGTTAAAGAGACCGATAGGTTTGCCAGCCATTAATCCATTGGATTCCAGGGCTGCTGTGAGATGCAATGCACTGGGATGGCACTAGGCGTACCGCCCTCCATCTATAGGCTTATAGTCTCGAAGCTCATTGGTCCCTCCCCGGTGGTTCCCTAATTGATAAAGACTTGAAAAATCCCTGTTCTGTCTAATCCTCTGTACACTGGCCTCCACTGGGTTAAAGAGACCGATTGGTTTGCCAGTGATTAACCAGTTGGATCACAGGGGTTCTGGGTGAGGCTTTGCACTGCGAAGGCACTAGATGTACTGTCCTACTCCTATCGGCTCATAGTCATGAAGTTCATAGGACTGTGCACGAGGATTCCCTTCTTTATAAAGACTTGAAATATCCCAGTTCTGTCCAATACTCTGGACACTGTGATCCAATGGGTTAAAGAGACCGAATGGTTTGCCAGTCATTAACCCATTTGATCACAGGGGTGTTGCATGAGGCATTGCACTGGGAGGGCACTAGGTGTACTGCCCTCAACCTATCGGCTCAGGGTCGCGAAACTCATACATCCCTAACCGGGGTCTCAATACTTTATAAAGGCTTGAAAAATCCCAGATCTTTACAATACTCTGGATACACGGTTCCAGTGGGTTAAAGAGACAGGTTTGCGAGCCATTTACCATGTCGAATCCAACGGTGCTGGGTGAGGCATTTCACTGGGAGGTCACTAAGCGTACAGCCTTCTGCCTCTCGGCTCATAGTCGTGACGCTCATAAGTCCCTACCAGGGGGTTCCCTGCTTTATAAAGACTTCAAAAATCCCAGTTCTCTCCAATACTCTGGACACTGGACTCCAGTGGATTAAAGACACTGATAGGTTTGCCAGCCATTAACCCATTGGATCCCACGAGAGCTGGGTAAGGCATTGCACTAGGAAGGCATTAGACGTAGCACCCTCCGCCTCTTGGCTCATAGCTGCAATGCTAATACGTCTCTACCCAGGGGTTACTTATTTTTTAAAGACTTGAAAAATCCCAGTTCTGTCCAATGCTCGACATTGGGCTCCAGTGAGTTAAAGAGACTGATAGGTTTGCCAGCCATTAACCCATTCGATCCCACGGGTGCTGGGTGAGGCATTGTATTGGGAGGGCACTAGGTATAACGCCATCCGTCTATTGGCTCATAGTCACGAAACTCATAGGTCCCTACATGGGGGCTTCCTGCTTTATAAAGCCTTGAAAAATCCAAGTTCTGTCTAAAACTCTGGACACTGTGCTCTAGTGGCTTAAAGAGACCGATTGGTTTTCCAGCCATTAACTCATTGGATCCCAGGGGTGCTGGGCAAGGAATTGCACTGGGAGGGCAATTGGTGTACTGCCCTCTGCTTATTGGTCATAGTTGTGACGCTCATACGTCCCTACCTGAGTGTTCCCTGCTTGACAAAGACTTGAAAAATCCAAGTTCTGTCTAATACTCTGGAAACTAGGCGCCAGTGGGTTAAAGAGACCGATAGGTTTCCCAGCCAGTATCCCATTGAATCCCAGGAGTGCTGGGTGAGGCATTGCATTGGGAGAACACTAGGCGTACCGCCCTCCGCCTATCACATCATTGTTTCTGCGCTCATAGGTCCCTACCTGGGTGGACCCTGCTTTATAAAGACTTCAAAAATCCTAGTTCTGTCCAATTCCCTGGACACTGGGTAAAGTGGGTTAAAGAAACTGATAGGTTTACCAGCCATTAACCCATTGGATCCCAGGGGTGCCGGGCGTGGCATTGCACTGGGAGGGCACTAGTCGTACTGCCCTCCGCATCTTAGCTCATAGTTGCGACCCTCATAGGTCCCTACCCAGGGGTTCCTTGCTTTATAAAGACTTGCAAATCCCAGTTCTGTCCAGTAGTCTGGACACTGAGCTCTAGTAGGTTAAAGAGACCGATTGGTTTTCCAGCCATTAACCCACTGGATCCCAAGGGTGCTTGGCTAGGCATTGCACTTGGAGGGCTCTAGGCGTAGTCCCCTCCGCCTATCAGCTCTTAGTTGCAAAACTTATAGGTTCGTACCTGGAGGTTCCCTGCTTAATAAGGACTTGAAAAATCCCAGTTCTGTCCAATACTCTGGACATTGGGCTCTAATGGGTTAAAGAGACCGATAGGTTTGCCAACCATTAACCCTTTGGATCCCAGGGGTGTTGGGCGAGGCGTTGGATTGGCAGTGCACTAGGCGAACTGGCCTCCGCCTTTTGGCTCATACTTGTGAAGCTCATAGATCCCTACCCAGGAGTTTCCTGCTTGATAAAGACTTGAAAAAAGCCAGTTCTGTCCCATACTATGGACACTGGGCTCCAGTGGGTTAAAAAGATCGAAATGTTTGCCAGTCATTAACCCATTCGGTCCCAGGGGTTCTGGGACTGGCATTGCACTGAGAGGGAACTAGGCGTACCACCCTCCGCCATTTAGCTCATACTCATGAAACTCATACATTACTACCCGTGGGTTCCCTGCTTGTTAGAGACTTGAAAACTCCCAGTTCTGTCCAATACTTTGGACACTGGGCTCCAGTGGGTTAAAGAGAGCGATAGGTTTTTCAGCTGTTAACCCATTGGATCCCAGGGGTGCTGGGCGAGGCATTGCACGGGGGGGAAACTGGGTGTACCACCCTCTGCCTATTGGTTCATAGTTGCGAATCTCATACATCACTACCCGGGAGTTCCCTGCTTGTAAGAGATTTAAAAACTCCCAGTTCTGTCTAAACACGGGGCTCCAGTGTGTTAACCCTTTAAACGCGGCCGTGAACAGTCGATCCCCCCCCCCAGAGTGGCGTTGTTGTATTGTGGTCTGCGTACCTGTTGGTAAATATTAGCCAAAAATCAGAGATTAACCCTAGAACATTATACTTGGTATGGCAGATAGTAATTACATTCAGCTTTCTCCAGAGAGATGTGTTGAGCCTTCGTGGACTACCCAAGGACTTGTGGAGACTTGCAAATTTGGGTAACCAAATCTTCACTTTCATACCTCCAGCAACCCGGTTTCACCTCTACCACAGCCTCATTCTGTCACAGTAAACTTTATACTACAACGTAAATGTAGTTTGGAATCTGTATTTGTACAATAAGCACTGAAAATAAGGCTAAAATCAATGAAGCGTACGGCCGACATGCAGCGAGGTGGCGGTCTTTCTGTCACTCAACAAACATTCCATTTTCACTGCTAAAAACATGTATAATACATTATTTTCAATCATATTACTTCCAAAAAGATCACCGCGGCGCGCTTTTTATTCTGCCTTACACCCGTCACTTTATTCTCGTTCCTGTCGGCCGCTTGCACTGACTCGGAAGAGCTAGAACTCGCCATCATGTCACTTTGAAAGCCTGCGGTAAACTGACGCTAAACAGGGCAAACCATGAGAAAAAAAACTAGTGTTGCAACTGGCGAAACAAGCATTTCCTATTAGCAAAAACTGCTTTTTTTTCTTTTTTTTTTTTTTTTATGTGTCCGACTCTGGGCATAGGCTTCACAGCCTGCTATCAAGGCCCAGCAGTCCTCCTACATACCATACACCTCCACATGTCACCACTTCGGCGCTAACACCCACCGTCCATATTGAATACATGCTAGGGCTGTCTCATACAGGACTGGTGCATTGGTATTAGCGGGGGTATTTTTACGACATGTCGGCGGGTCTTCTGGTAGATCAGTATAGTCTGAAATTCAAATCCTTAAACTGTTCCCTGCCCCAGTCGGGAGAGCGCAGGTTTACAGTTCTGAGCACTCAGAGCGCTGCCATGTATCACAGCCAGGCTGGCCGGGCCGTGGTGGGGGGGCAGGGGGGAATAACGCGATACATGGCAACAACGGAGGTCAGTAGTACAAAGGTAAAGTGTGCTAATTGTAGCTAAAGGGTGGTGGTACTGATAGGCAATACCAACTGGAGCCTGCTTGCCCGCGGATATTCAAAATTTACTAGAATCGCAAATGCGATGCTCCACCGTTATGTCCTTTTTTCCGAGCGTCCCATATGCGACGCTCCACGTTTAACCCGTACACCGCGGGCATGTTTACCAATGTTTTTTGTGTGCTGCGGGGTTATTCAGGCTACGACAGACTCTCAAAAAATATTTGCCAAAAATCAGTTATTAGTCCTAGAATATTAAAATTAAACATGCTTATGGCACATACCTTCAGCTTTCTCTTGGAATGTTTATTGAGCCTTCGTCTGTTACCGTATGACTTGTGGAAACCTCTGAAGTTGGGTAACGAAGTCTCCACTTTACACTTCCCGACACCCCGTAATATGATTACCACAGCCAGATATTAACACTATGAACACTACTCTATGATTTTCAAGAAGTTTGGGATCTATACTCCCCCCAAAAAAAAACTGTGAAAGCAATGAAAATTATGAGCGCGTCTGACCGTCGCACTTGCGCTAGTTCGCTCTTGGTACTCTGTCATTTATTATTACTAAAACCCCTCACACTTTATATTTCTATTACTATATAACAATTATATATATCTACAGTCTTTATCCATAAGTTTCCTTATAAATAGTTAATTATCAATGTAGGGATTCAATTTCTTTCAGTAAAATACGTAGCATTCACTTTCTCGTCCTGTATACTAGCATTGAGAGTGAATCTCACTTTCATCTTCACTCTCATAACTGATAGTATTCAGACATGCTAAAGTGAAACTTTCACTTTCATTACTCCTAGGGTATATACTCGTATTCTTATAATACTACTCATTTACGTTTCTATTTACGTTCTCTATTTTATTTACCTTATTAACATTTCTATTTTATTTACACTGTGTTATGCACTGTCACTTGCAGTAACTTATAAAACTAATTTCCACTGTTCACGTATATTTTCATTCGTTACTTTCACTTGCTGTTTACACATTATTTACAATTCCACTTGCACTGTTTTACTCAATAGAAAGATCGTAGTCACTCTTTTATCAATCGTCAGCCCTTTACCTCTTTCCACACGAGGTTTAGTAGGGGGTAAAGGTCACAGGGCCCTTTGCATGGGTGTGAAAAGTCCCTGAAGTCAGCAAGAGGAAACAGGCGTATCTCTACTTTGGAAGATGAGAGTGAACTGATAAGGGAGGGCTGGGGTGGAGGCCTACCTAGGGATATTCAGTACTACCAACGTTAGCTCTTGAAACAGCTATGTATAGCACTGAAATGACTGGCAAGAAATCCAGACAATACACTGTAAATTAGGTAGTTCCAGGTGAATGTAAATAACACTTAGGCTTCTTTCTTTCCCTCCTTATATGTATATTTATTACAAAAATAGATTATACAGCATATTTTAAGGGGAAATAAACAGCGAAAATTAGCGAACGAGTGCACATGAGGTGTTGTCAGGTGATAATTTGCCAATTCCAGGTGTATGGCACTCTCACTTACCTTATTTCTTTCTTGTATATATTATTTGGTATAAGAATAGGGCATAGGGCTTATTTCAATGGATGAAATCAGTGAAAAATTCCTGGGAAGATTTACTTAGCGTAGCACGGCCGGGCAGGCGAGAGGATAAGGTAATGGAGGGGGGATAGGGAGGGGAGTCAAGAACGGGGAGAAATGGCTAAATTGTCAAAAAGGGATGGGAGTACAGATGAGATTAGGAGTGGTGACTAGTGTTGGACTTTGGCAGTAGTGATAGATGATACAAGCCCCCACTTGGAAGCAGGGATGAATTCAAAATAACACAGAATCACAATAGCGACGCCCCGCGGTATGATCCCTTGCTCCCAAGCGTCACGAAAGTGACGTCCCGAGGTTAAGGGGTTAATGTGTTAAAGAGACCAATAAGTTGGCCAGCCATTAACCCATTGAATCCCACAGGTGCTGGGCGAGGCATTGCACTTAGAGTACACTAGGTGTATCGCCCTCTGCTTATTGGCTAATAGTCGCGAAGCTCATAGGTCCCATCCTGGGGGTTCCCTGCATGATAAAGACTTGAGAAATCCAAGTTCTGTCGAATAGTCTGGACACTGGGCTCTGGTGTGTTAAAGAAACCGATTGTTTTGCCAGACATTAACCCAATGGATCTCAGGGGTGCTGGGCAAGGTATTACACTAGAAGACCACTAGAAGTATCACCCTCCGCCTATCGGATCATAGTCGCGAAGCTCGTAGGTTCCTACCAATTTGTTCCCTAATTTATAAAGACTTGTAAAATCTCATTTCTATCCAATACTCTGGACACTGGTCTCGAATGGGTTAAAGAGATCAATAAGTTTGCCAGTCATTAACCCATTGGATCCCAGGGGTACTGGGGGAGGAATTGCAATGATAGGGCACTAGGTGTACCGCCCTCCGCCTTTTGGCTCAAAGTCACGACCCTCATAGTTCGCTACCCGGGGGGTTTCCTGCTTTAAACAGACTTGAAAAAAACCAGTTCTGTCCAATTCTCTGGACACTGGGCTTCAGTGTGTTAAAGAGACTGATAGAGTTGCCAGCCATTAACCCATTGGATGCCAAAGATGCTGGGCAAGGCATTGCACTGGGAGTGCACTAGTAGTATTGGCCTCCGCCTTTTGGCTCATGCTCGCGAAACTCATAGATCCCTACGCTGGGGTTCCCTGCTTGATAAAGACTTGAAAAATCCCTGTTTTCTGCAATATTCTGGACGCTGGGCTCCAGTCGGTTAAACAGACCGATAGGTTTTCTAGCCATTAACCCATAGGCTCCCATTGGTTCTGGTTGAGGCATTGCACTGGGAGGACACTAGGCGTACCGTCATCCGCCTATCGGCTCATAGTCGCGAAGCTCATAGATCCCTAACTGGGGGTTCTCTGCTTTTTAGAGACTTGAAAACTCCAAGTTCTGTCTAATTCTCTGGACACTTGCCTCCAGTGGATTAAAGAGACCGATAGGTTTGCTAGCCATTAACCCATTGGATCCCAGGGATGATGGCCTAGGCATTGCACTGGGAGGGCACAAGGCGTACCACCCTCTGCCTAGGCTTATGGTCGCGAAACTCAAAGGTCCGTACCAGGGGGTTCCCTGCTTGATAAAGGGTTTAGAAATCCACGTTTTGTCCACTGCTCTAGACACTGGGCTCCAGTGGGTTAAAGAGACCGATAGGTTTGCCAGCCATTAATCCATTGGATTCCAGGGCTGCTGTGAGATGCAATGCACTGGGATGGCACTAGGCGTACCGCCCTCCATCTATAGGCTTATAGTCTCGAAGCTCATTGGTCCCTCCCCGGTGGTTCCCTAATTGATAAAGACTTGAAAAATCCCTGTTCTGTCTAATCCTCTGGACACTGGCCTCCACTGGGTTAAAGAGACCGATAGGTTTGCCAGTGATTAACCAGTTGGATCACAGGGGTTCTGGGTGAGGCTTTGCACTGCAAAGGCACTAGATGTACTGTCCTACTCCTATCGGCTCATTGTCATGAAGTTCATAGGACTGTGCACGAGGATTCCCTTCTTTATAAAGACTTGAAATATCCCAGTTCTGTCCAATACTCTGGACACTGTGATCCAATGGGTTAAAGAGACTGAATGGTTTGCCAGTCATTAACTCATTTGATCACAGGGGTGTTGCATGAGGCATTGCACTGGGAGGGCACTAGGTGTACTGCCCTCAACCTATCGGCTCAGGGTTGCGAAACTCATACATCCCTAACCGAGGTCTCAATACTTAATAAAGGCTTGAAAAATCCCAGATCTTTACAATACTCTGGATACACGGTTCCAGTGGGTTAAAGAGACAGGTTTGCGAGCCATTTACCATGTCGAATCCAACGGTGCTGGGTGAGGCATTTCACTGGGAGGTCACTAAGCGTACAGCCTTCTGCCTCTCGGCTCATAGTCGTGACGCTCATAAGTCCCTACCAGGGGGTTCCCTGCTTTATAAAGACTTCAAAAATCCCAGTTCTCTCCAATACTCTGGACACTGGACTCCAGTGGATTAAAGACACTGATAGGTTTACCAGCCATTAACCCATTGGATCCCACGAGAGCTGGGTAAGGCATTGCACTAGGAAGGCATTAGGCGTAACACCCTCCGCCTCTTGGCTCATAGCTGCAATGCTAATACGTCTCTACCCAGGGGTTACTTATTTTTTAAAGACTTGAAAAATCCCAGTTCTGTCCAATGCTCGACATTGGGCTCCAGTGAGTTAAAGAGAAAGATAGGTTTGCCAGCCATTAACCCATTCGATCCCACGGGTGCTGGGTGAGGCATTGTATTGGGAGGGCACTAGGTATAACGCCATCCGTCTATTGGCTCATAGTCACGAAACTCATAGGTCCCTACATGGGGGCTTCCTGCTTTATAAAGACTTGAAAAATCCAAGTTCTGTCTAAAACTCTGGACACTGTGCTCCAGTGGCTTAAAGAGACCGATTGGTTTTCCAGCCACTAATTCATTGGATACCAGGGGTGCTGGGCAAGGAATTGCACTGGGAGGGCAATTGGTGAACTGCCCTCTGCTTATTGGCTCATAGTTGTGACGCTCATACGTCCCTACCTGAGTGTTCCCTGCTTGACAAAGCCTTGAAAAATCCAAGTTCTGTCTAATACTCTGGAAATTAGGCGCCAGTGGGTTAAAGAGACCGATAGGTTTGCCAGCCAGTATCCCATTGAATCCCAGGAGTGCTGGGTGAGGCATTGCATTGGGAGAACACTAGGCGTACCGCTCTCCGCCTATCACCTCATATTTCCTGCGGTCATATGTCCCTACCTGGGAGGACCCTGCTTTATAAAGACTTCAAAAATCTCAGTTCTGTCCAATTCCCTGGACACTGGGTCCAGTGGGTTAAAGAAACTAATAAGTTTACCAGCCATTAACCCATTGGATCCCAGGGGTGCCGGGTGTGGCATTGCACTGGGAGGGCACTAGTCATACTGCCCTCCGCCTCTTAGCTCATAGTCGCGACCCTCATAGGTCCCTAGCCAGGGGTTCCTTGCTTTATAAAGACTTGCAAATCCCAGTTCAGTCCAGTAGTCTGGACACTGAGCTCTAGTAGGTTAAAGAGACCGATTGGTTTTCCAGCCATTAACCCACTGGATCCCAAGGGTGCTTGCCTAGGCATTGCACTTGGAGGGCTCTAGGCGTAGTCCCCTCCGCCTATCAGCTCTTAGTCGCGAAACTTATAGATTCATACCTGGACGTTCCCTGCTTAATAGGGACTTGAAAAATCCCACTTCTGTCCAATACTCTGGACATTGGGCTCTAATGGGTTAAAGAGACCGATAGGTTTGCCAACCATTAACCCTTTGGAATCCCAGGGGTGGTGGGCGATGCATTGCATTGCGAGTGCACTAGGCGAACTGGCCTCCGCCTTTCGGCTTATACTTGGGAAGCTCATAGATCCCGACCCGGGAGTTTCCTGCTTGATAAACACTTGCAAAAACCCAGTTCTGTCCCATACTATGGACACTGGGCTCCAGTGGGTTAAAGAGATCGAAATGTTTGCCAGTCATTAACCCATTCGGTCCCAGGGGTTCTGGGACTGGCATTGCACTGAGAGGGAACTAGGCGTACCACCCTCCGCCATTTGGCTCATACTCATGAAACTCATACATTACTACCCGTGGGTTTCCTGCTTGTTAGAGACTTGAAAACTCCCAGTTCTGTCCAATACTTTGGACACTGGGCTCCAGTGGGTTAAAGAGAGCGATAGGTTTTTCAGCTGTTAACCCATTGGATCCCAGGGGTGCTGGGCGAGGCATTGCACTGGGAGGACACTGGGTGTACCACCCTCTGCCTATTGGTTCATAGTTGCGAATCTCATACATCACTACCCGGGAGTTCCCTGCTTGTAAGAGATTTAAAAACTCCCAGTTCTATCTGGACACGGGGCTCTAGTGTGTTAACCCTTTAAACGCGGCCGTGAACAGTCGACCCCCCCCCCCAGAGTGGAGTTGTTGTATTGTGGTCTGCGTACCTGTTGGAAAATATAAGCCAAATATCAGAGATTAACCCTACAACATTATACTTGGTATGGCAGATAGTACTTACATTCAGCTTTCTCCAGAGAGATGTGTTGAACCTTCGTGGACTACCCAAGGACTTGTGGAGACTTGCAAATTTGGGTAACCAAATCTTCACTTTCACACCTCCAGCAACCTGGTTTCACCTCTACCACAGCCTCATTCTGTCACAGTAAACTTTATACTACAACGTAAATGTAGTTTGGAATCTGTATTTGTACAATAAGCACTGAAAATAAGGCTAAAATCAATGAAGCGTACGTCCGACATGCAGCGCGGTGGCGGTCTTTCTGTCACTCAACAAACATTTCCATTTTCACTGCTAAAAACATGTATAATACATTATTTTCAATCATATTACTTCCAAAAAGATCACCGCGGCGCGCTTTTTATTCTGACTTACACCCGTCACTTTATTCTCGTTCCTGTCGGCCGCTTGCAGTGACTCGGAAGAGCTAAAACTCGCCATAATGTCACTTTGAAAGCCTGCAGTAAACTGACGCTAAACAGGGCAAACTATGAGAAAAAAAGCTAGTGTTACAACTGGCGAAACAAGCATTTCCTATTAGCATAAACTGCTTGTGAGAGGAGAGCACAGATTTACAGTTCTGAGCACTCAGAGCGCTGCCATGTATCACAGCCAGGCTGGCCGGGCCGTGGTGGGGGGGCAGGGGGGAATAACGCGATACATGGCAACAACGGAGGTCAGTAGTACAAAGGTAAAGTATGCTAACTGTAGCTAAAGGGTGGTGGTACTGATAGACAATACCAGCCTGAGCCTGCTTGCCCGCGGATATTCAAAATTTACTAGAATCGCAAACGCAACGCTCCACCGTTATGTTCTTTTCGCCGAGCGTCCCATACTCGACGCTCCGCGTTTAACCCCTTCACCGCGGGCATATTTACCAATGTTTTGTGTGTGCCACGGGGTTATTCAGGCTCCGACAGACTCTCAAAAAATATTTGCCAAAAATCAGTTATTAGTCCTAGAATATTAAAATTAAACATGCTTATGGCACATACCTTCAGCTTTCTCTTGGAATGTTTATTGAGCCTTCGTGTGTTAGCGTAGGACTTGTGGAGACCTCTGAAGTTGGGTAACGAAGTCTCCACTTTACACTTCCCGACAACCCGTAATATGATTACCACAGCCAGATATTAACACTATAAACACTACTCTATGATTTTCAAGTAGTTTGGGATCTATGTTCCAAAAAAAAAACTCTGTGAAAGCAATGAAAATTATGAGCGCGTCTGACCGTCGCACTTGCGCTAGTTCGCTCTTGGTACTCTGTCATTTATTATTACTAAAACTCCTCACACTTTATATTTCTATTACTATATAACAATTATATATATCTACAGTCTTTATCCATAAGTTTCCTTCAGTAGTAATAGTTTATTATCACTGTAGGGATTCAATTTCTTTCAGTAAAATACGTAGCATTCACTTTCTCGTCCTGTATACTAGCATTGAGAGTGAATCTCACTTTCATCTTCACTCTCATAACTGATAGTATTCAGACATGCTAAAGTGAAACTTTCACTTTCATTACTCCTAGGGTATATACTCGTATTCTTATAATACTACTCATTTACGTTTCTATTTACGTTCTCTATTTTATTTACCTTATTAACATTTCTATTTTATTTACACTGTGTTATGCACTGTCACTTGCAGTAACTTATAAAACTAATTTCCACTGTTCACGTATATTTTCATTCATTACTTTCACTTGCTGTTTACACATTATTTACATATTATTTACAATTCCACTTGCACTGTTTTACTCAATAGAAAGATCGTAGTCACTCTTTTATCAATCGTCAGCCCTTTACCTCTTTCCACACGAGGTTTAGTAGGGGGTAAAGGTCACAGGGCCCTTTGCATGGGTGTGAAAAGTCCCTGAAGTCAGCAAGAGGAAACAGACGTATCTCCACGTTGGAAGATGAGAGTGAACTGATAAGGGAGGGCTGGGGTGGAGGCCTACCTAGGGATATTCAGTACTACCAACGTTAGCTCTTGAAACAGCAATGTATAGCACTGAAATGATTGGCAGGAAATCTAGACAATACATTATAAATTAGATTGTTCCAGGTGAATGTAAATAACACTTAGGCTTCTTCCTTTCCCTCCTTATATGTATATTTATTACAAAAATAGATTATACAGCACAATTTAAGGGGAAATAAACAGCGAAAATTAGCGAACGAGTGCACATGAGGTGTTGTCAGGTGATAATTTGCCAATTCCAGGTGTATGGCACTCTCACTTACCTTATTTCTTTCTTGTATATATTATTTGGTATAAGAAGAGCGCATAGGGCTTATTTCAATGGATGAAATCAGTGAAAAATTCCAGGGAAGATTTACTTAGCATAGCACGGCCAGGCAGGCGAGAGGATAGGGTAATAGAGAGGGGATAGGGATGGGAGTCAAGAACGGGAAGAAATGGCTAAATTGTCAACAATGGATAGGAGTACAGATGAGATTAGGAGTGTTGACTAGTGTCGGACATTGGCAGTACTGATAGATGATACAAGTCCCCACTTAGAAGCCCGGGTGAATTCAAAATAACACAGAATCACAATAGCGACGCCCTGCTGTATGATCCCTTGCTCCCAAGCGTCACGAAAGTGACGCCCCGCGGTTAAGGGGTTAAAGGGTTAAAGAGACCAATAGGTTGGCCAGCCATTAACTCATTGAATCCCACAGGTGCTGGGCGAGGCATTGCACTTAGAGTACACTAGGTGTATCGCCCTCTGCTTATTGGCTAATAGTCGCGAAGCTCATAGGTCCCATCCTGGGGGTTCCCTGCGTGATAAAGACTTGAGAAATCGAAGTTCTGTCCAATAGTCTGGACACTGGGCTCTAGTGTGTTAAAGAAACCAATTGTTTTGCCAGACATTAACGCAATGGATCTCAGGGGTGTTGGGCAAGGTATTACACTAGAAGAGCACTAGAAGTACCACCCTCCGCCTATCGGATCATAGTCGCAAAGCTCGTAGGTTCCTACCAATTTGTTCCCTACTTTATAAAGACTTGTAAAATCTCAGTTCTATCCAATACTCTGGACACTGGTCTCGAATGGGTTAAAGAGACCAATAGGTTTGCCAGTCATTAACCCATTGGATCCCAGGGGTACTGGGGGAGGAATTGCACTGATAGGGCACTAGGTGTACCGCGCTCCGCCTTTTGGCTCATAGTCACAACCCTCATAGTTCGCTACCCGGTGGGTTTCCTGCTTTATACAGACTTAAAAAATCCCAGTTCTGTCCAATTCTCTGGACACTGGGCTTCAGTGGGTTAAAGAGACTGATAGATTTGCCAGCCATTAACCCATTGGATCTCAAAGATGCTGGGCAAGGCATTGCACTGGGAGTGCTGTAGTAGTATTGGCCTCCGACTTTCGGCTCATACTCGCGAAACTCATAGGTCCCTACCCTGGGGTTCCCTGCTTGATAAAGACTTGAAAAATCCCAGTTTTCTCCAATACTCTGGATGCTGGGCTCCAGTGGGTTAAACAGACCGATAGGTTTTCTAGCCATTAACCCATCGGTCCCATTGGTTCTGGGTGAGGCATTGCACTGGGAGGACACTAGGCGTACATTCATCTGCCTATCGGCTCATAGTCGCGAAGCTCATAGATCCCTAACTGGGGGTTCCCTGCTTGTTAGAGACTTGAAAACTCCAAGTTCTGTCCAATTCTCTGGACACTTGGTTTCAGTGGATTAAAGGGACCGATAGGTTTGCCAGCCATTAACCAATTGGATCCCA
This sequence comes from Coenobita brevimanus, assembly GCF_032717465.1. Classification (NCBI taxonomy): domain Eukaryota; kingdom Metazoa; phylum Arthropoda; class Malacostraca; order Decapoda; family Coenobitidae; genus Coenobita; species Coenobita brevimanus. The sequence goes on from NC_136986.1 coordinate 23,767,575, forward strand.
GGGATGATGGGCTAGGCATTGCACTGGGAGAGACACAAAGCGTACAGCACTCTGCCTAGGCTTATAGTCGCGAAACTCAAAGGTCCGTACCAGGGGGTTCCCTGCTTGATAAAGGGTTTAGAAATCCACGTTTTATCCACTGCTCTAGACACTGGCCTCCAGTGGGTTAAAGAGACCGAGAGGTTTGCCAGCCATTAATCCATTGGATCCCAGGGGTGCTGTGAGAGGCATTGCACTAGGATGGCACTAGGCGTACCGCGCTCCATCTATAGGCTCATAGTCTCGAAGCTCATTGGTCCCTACCCGGGGGTTCCCTGTTTGATAAAGACTTGAAAAATCCCTGTTCTGTCTAATCCTCTGGACACTGGCCTCCACTGGGTTAAAGAGACCGATAGGTTTGCCAGTGATTAACCAGTTGGATCACAGGGGTTCTGGGTGAGGCTTTGCACTGCGAAGGCACTAGGTGTACTGTCCTACTCCTATCGGCTCATAGTCGTGAAGTTCATAGGACTGTACCTGAGGATTCCCTTCTTTATAAAGACTTGAAATATCCCAGTTCTGTCCAATACTCTGGACACTGTGATCCAATGGGTTAAAGAGACCGAATGGTTTGTCAGTCATTAACCCATTTGATCCCTGGGGTGCTGCGTGAGGCATTGCACTGGTAGGGCACTAGGTGTACTGCCTTCAACCTATCGGCTCAGGGTGGCGAAACTCATACGTCCCTAACCGGGGTTTCCCTACTTTATAAAGACTTGAAAATTCCCAGATCTTTACAATACTCTGGATACACGGTTCCAGTGGGTTAAAGGGACAGGTTTGCGAGCCATTTACCATGTCGAATCCAACGGTGCTGGGTGAGGCATTTCACTGGGAGGTCACTAAGCATACAGCCTTCTGCCTCTCGGCTCATAGTCGTGACGCTCATAAGTCCCTAGCAGTGGGTTCCCTGCTTTATAATGACTTCAAAAATCCCAGTTCTCTCCAATACTCTGGACACTGGACTCTAGTGGGTTAAAGAGACTGATAGGGTTGCCAGCCATTAACCCATTGGATCCCACGAGAGCTGGGTAAATCATTGCACTAGGAAGGCACTAGGCGTAGCGCCCTCCGCCTCTTGGCTCATAGCCGCGATGCTAATAGGTCTCTACCCAGGGGTTCCTTGCTTTTTAAAGACTTGAAAAATCCCAGTTCTGTCCAATGCTCGACATTGGGCTCCAGTGAGTTAAAGAGATTGATAGGTTTGCCAGACATTAGCCCATTCGATCCCACGGGTGCTGGGTGAAGCATTGTATTGGGAGGGCACTAGGTATACCGCCATCCGTCTATTGGCTCATAGTCACGAAACTCATAGGTCCCTACATGGGGGCTTCCTGCTTTATAAAGACTTGAAAAATCCAAGTTCTGTCTAAAACTCTGGACACTGTGCTCCAGTGGCTTAAAGAGACCGATTGGTTTTCCAGCCATTAACTCATTGGATCCCAGGGGTACTGGGCAAGGCATTGCACTGGGAGGGCAATTGGTGTACTGCCCTCTGCTTATTGGCTCATAGTTGTGACGCTCATACGTCCCTACCTGAGTGTTCCCTGCTTGGCAAAGACTTGAAAAATCCAAGTTCTGTCTAATACTCTGGAAACTAGGCGCCAGTGGGTTAAAGAGACCGATAGGTTTGCCAGCCAGTATCCCATTGAATCCCAGGAGTGCTGGGTGAGGCATTGCATTGGGGGAACACTAGGCGTACCGCCCTCCGCCTATCACATCATAGTTGCTGCGCTCATAGGTCCCTACCTGGGTGGACCCTGCTTTTTAAAGACTTCAAAAATCCCAGTTCTGTCCAATTCCCTGGACACTGGGTCCAGTGGGTTAAAGAAACTGATAGGTTTACCAGCCATTAACCCATTGGATCCCAGGGGTGCCGGGCGTGGCATTGCACTGGGAGGGCACTAGTCGTACTGCCCTCCGCATCTTAGCTCATAGTCGCGACCCTCATAGGTCCCTACCCAGGGGTTCCTTGCTTTATAAAGACTTGCAAATCCCAGTTCTGTCCAGTAGTCTGGACACTGAGCTCTAGTAGGTTAAAGAGACCGATTGGTTTTCCAGCCATTAACCCATTGGATTCCAAGGGTGCTTGGCTAGGCATTGCACTTGGAGGGCTCTAGGCGTAGTGCCCTCCGCCTATCAGCTCTTAGTCGCGAAACTTATAGATTCATACCTGGACGTTCCCTGCTTAATAGGGACTTGAAAAATCCCACTTCTGTCCAATACTCTGGACATTGGGCTCTAATGGGTTGAAGAGACCGATAGGTTTGAAAACCATTAACCCTTTGGATCCCAGGGGTGCTGGGCGATGCATTGCATTGCGAGTGCACTAGGCGAACTGGCCTCCGCCTTTCGGCTTATACTTGGGAAGCTCATAGATCCCGACCCGGGAGTTTCCTGCTTGATAAACACTTGAGAAAACCCAGTTCTGTCCCATACTATGGACACTGGGCTCCAGTGGGTTAAAGAGATCGAAATGTTTCCCAGTCATTAACCCATTGGGTCCCAGGGGTTCTGGGACTGGCATTGCACTGAGAGGGAACTAGGCGTACCACCATCAGCCAATTGGCTCATACTCGCGAAACTCATACATTCCTACCCGTGGGTTCCCTGCTTGTTAGAGACTTGAAAACTCCCAGTTCTGTCCAATACTTTGGACACTGGGCTCCAGTGGGTTAAAGAGAGCGATAGGTTTTCCAGCTGTTAACCCATTGGATCCCAGGGGTGCTGGGCGAGGCATTGCACGGGGAGGACACTGGGTGTACCGCCCTCTGCCTATTGGTTCATAGTTGCGAATCTCATACGTCACTACCCGGGAGTTCCCTGCTTGTAAGAGATTTGAAAACTCCCAGTTCTGTCTGGACACGGGGCTCCAGTGGGTTAACCCTTTAAACGCGGCCGTGAACAGCCGACCCCCCCCTCCAGAGTGGCGGGGTTGTATTGCGGTCTGCGTACCTGTTGGAAAATATTAGCCAAAAATCAGAGATTAACCCTAGAACATTATACTTGGTATGGCAGATAGTACTTACATTCAGCTTTCTCCAGAGACATGTGTTGAGCCTTCGTGGACTACCCAAGGACTTGTGGAGACTTGCAAATTTGGGTAACCAAATCTTCACTTTCACACCTCCAGCAACCCGGTTTCACCTCTACCACAGCCTCAATCTGTCGCAGTAAACTTTATTCTACAACGTAAATGTAGTTTGGAATCTGTATTTATACAATAAGCACTGAAAATAAGGCTAAAATCAATTAAACGTACGGCCGACATGCAGCGCGGCTGCATTCTCTCTGTTACTCAACAAACATTTCCATTTTCACTGCTAAAAACATGTATAATACATTATTTTCAATTATATTACTTCCAAAAAGATCACCACGGCGCGCTTTTTATTCTGCCTTACGCCCGTCACTTTATTCTCATTCCTGTCGGCCGCTTGCACTGACTCAGAAGAGCTAGAACTCGCCATCATATCACTTTGAAAGCCTGCGGTAAACTGACGCTAAACAGGGGCAAACCTTGAGAAAAAAAGCTAGTGTTACAACTGGGGAAACAAGCATTTCCTATTAGCATAAACTGCTTGTGAGAGGAGAGCGCAGATTTACAGTTCTGAGCACTCAGAGCGCTGCCATGTATCACAGCCAGGCTGGCCGGGCCGTGGTGGGGGGGGAGGGGGGAATAGCGCGATACATGGCAACAACAGAGGTCAGTAGTACAAAGGTAAAGTATGCTAATTGTAGCTAAAGGGTGGTGGTACTGATAGACAATACCAGCTGCAGCCTGCTTGCCCGCGGATATTCAAAATTTACTAGAATCGCAAACGCGACGCTCCACCGTTATGTCCTTTTCGCCGAGCGTCCCATACGCGACGCTCCGCGTTTAACCCCTACACCGCGGGCATGTTTACCAATGTTTTGTGTGTGCCACGGGGTTATTCAGGCTCCGACAGACTCTCATAAAATATTTGCCAAAAATCAGTTATTAGTCCTAGAATATTAAAATTACATACGCTTATGGCACATACCTTCAGCTTTCTCCTGGAATGTTTGTTGAGCCTTCGTCAGTTACCGTAGGACTTGTGGAGACCTCTGAAGTTGGGTAACGAAGTCTCCACTTTACACTTCCCGACAACCCGTAATATGATTACCACAGCCAGATATTAACACTATAAACACTACTCTATGATTTTCAAGTAGTTTGGGTTCCATACTCCCCCAAAAAAAAACACTGTGAAAGCAGTGAAAATTATGAGCGCGTCTGACCGTTGCGCTTGCGCTAGTTCGCTCTTGGTACTCTGTCATTTATTATTCATAACACCCCTCACACTTCATATTTCTATTACTATATGACACTTACATATATCTACAGTCTTTATCCATAAGTTTCCTTATAGATAATTTATTATCACTGTGGGGATTCAATTTCTTTCAGTAAAATACGTAGCATTCACTTTCTCGTCCTGTATACTAGCATTGAGAGTGAATGTCACTTTCATCTTCACTCTCATAACTCATAGTATTCAGACATGCTAGAGTGAAACTTTCACTTTCATTACTCCTAGGGTATATACTCGTATTCTTATAATACTACTCATTTACGTTTCTATTTACGTTCTCTATTTTATTTACGTTATTTACATTACTATTTTATTTACACTGTGTTATGCACTGTCACTTGAAGGAACTTATAAAACTAATTTCCACTGTTCACGTATATTTACATTCATTACTTTCACTTGCTGTTTACACATTATTTACACATTATTTACAATTCCACTTGCTCTGTTTTACTCAATAGAAAGATCGTAGTCACTCTTTTATCAATCGTCAGCCCTTCACCTCTTTCCACATGAGGTTTAGTAGGAGGTAAAGGTCATAGGGCCCTTTGCATGGGGGTGAAAAGTCCCTGAAGTCAGCAAGAGGAAACAGGCGTACCTCCACTTCGGAAGATGAGAGTGAACTGATAAGGGAGGGCTGGGGTGGAGGCCTACCTAGGGATATTCAGTACTACCAACGTTAGCTCTTGAAACAGCTATGTATAGCACTGAAATGATTAGCAAGAAATCTAGACAATACATTGTAAATTAGGTAGTTCCAGGTGAATGTAAATAACACTTAGGCTTCTTTCTTTCCCTCCTTATATGTATATTTATTACAAAAATAGATTATACAGCATATTTTGAGGGGAAATAAACAGCGAAAATTAGCGAACGAGTGCACATGAGGTGTTGTCAGGTGATAATTTGCCAATTCCAGGTGTATAGCACTCTCACTTACCTTATTTCTTTCTTGTATATATTATTTGGTATAAGAATAGGGCATAGGGCTTATTTCAATGGATGAATCAGTGAAAAATTCCAGGAAAGGTTTACTTAGCGTAGCACGGCCGGGCAGGCGAGAGGATAGGGTAATTGAGGGGGGATAGAGAGGGGAGTCAAGAACGGGGAGAAATGGCTAAATTGTCAACAATGGATGGGAGTACAGATGAGATTAGGAGTGGTGACTAGCTTTGGACATTGGCAGTACTGATAGATGATACAAGCCCCCACTTGGAAGCCCGGGTGAATTCAAAATAACACAGAATCACAATAGCGACGCCCCGCGGTATGATCCCTTGCTCCCAAGCGTCACGAAAGTGACGCCCCGCGGTTAAGGGGTTAAAGGGTTAAAGAGACCAATAGGTTGGCCAGCCATTAACCCATTGAATCCCAGAGGTGCTGGGCGAGGCATTGCACTGGGAGTACACTAGGTGTATCGCCCTCTGCTTATTGGCTCATAGTCGCGAAGCTCATAGGTCCCATCCTGGGGGTTCCCTGCGTGATAAAGACTTGAAAAATCCAAGTTCTGTCCAATAATCTGGACACTGGGCTCTAGTGTGTTAAAGAGACCGATTGTTTTGCCAGCCATTAACCCAATGGATCCCAGGGGTGCTGGGCAAGGTATTACACTAGAAGGGCACTAGAAGTACCACCCTCCGCCTATCGGATCATAGTCGCGAAGCTCGTAGGTTCCTACCAAGGTGTTCCCTACTTTATAAAGACTTGTAAAATCTCAGTTCTATCCAATACTCTGGACACTGGTCTCGAATGGGTTAAAGAGACCAATAGGTTTGCCAGTCACTAACTCATTGGATCCCAGGGGTACTGGGGGAGGAATTGCAATGATATGGCACTAGGTGTACCGCCCTTCGCCTTTTAGCTCATAGTCATGACCCTCATAGTTTGCTATCCGGGGGATTCCTGCTTTATACAGACTTGAAAAATCTCAGTTCTGTCCAATTCTCTGGACACTGGGCTGCAGTGGGTTAAAGAGACTGATAGATTTGCCAGCCATTAACCCATTGGATCCCAAAGATGCTGGGCAAGGCATTGCACTGGGAGTGCACTAGTAGTATTGGCCTCCGACTTTCAGCTCATGCTCGCGAAACTCATAGGTCCCTACCCTGGGGTTCCCTGCTTGATAAAGACTTGAAAAATCCCAGTTTTCTCCAATATTCTGGACGCTGGGCTCCAGTGGGTTAAACAGACCGATAGGTTTTCTAGCCATTAACCCATCAGCTCCCATTGGTTCTGGGTGAGGCATTGCACTGGGAGGACACTAGGCGTACATTCATCTGCCTATTGGCTCATAGTCGCGAAGCTCATAGATCCCTAACTGGGGGTTCCCTGCTTGTTAGAGACTTGAGAACTCCAAGTTCTGTCCAATTCTCTGGACACTTGGCTTCAGTGGATTAAAGAGACCGATAGGTTTGCCAGCCATTAACCCATTGGATCCCAGGGATGATGGGCTAGGCATTGCACTGGGAGGGCACAAGGCGTACCGCACTCTGCCTAGGCTTATGGTCGTGTAACTTAAAGGTCCGTACCAGGGGGTTCCCTGCTTGATAAAGGGTTTAGAAATCCACGTTTTGTCCACTGCTCTAGACACTGGGCTCCAGTGGGTTAAAGAGACCGAGAGGTTTGCCAGCCATTAATCCATTGGATCCCAGGGGTGCTGTGAGAGGCATTGCACTTTGAAGGCACTAGGGGTACCGCCCTCCATCTATAGGCTCATAGTCTCGAAGCTCATTGGTCCCTACCCGGGGGTTCCCTGTTTGATAAACACTTGAAAAATCCCTGTTCTGTCTAATCCTCTGGACACTGGCCTCCACTGGGTTAAAGAGGCCGATAGGTTTGCCAGTGATTAACCAGTTGGATCACAGGGGTTCTGGGTGAGGCTTTGCACTGCGAAGGCACTAGGTGTACTGTCCTACTCCTATCGGCTCATAGTCGTGAAGTTCATAGGACTGTACCTGAGGATTCCCTTCTTTATAAAGACTTGAAATATCCCAGTTCTGTCCAATACTCTGGACACTGTGATCCAATGGGTTAAAGAGACCAAATGGTTTGCCAGTCATTAATCCATTTGATCCCAGGGGTGTTGCGTGAGGCATTGCACTGGGAGGGCACTAGGTGTACTGCCCTCAACCTATCGGCTCAGGGTCGCGAAACTCATACGTCCCTAACCGGGGTTTCCCTACTTTATAAAGACTTGAAAAATCCCAGATCTTTACAATACTCTGGATACACGGTTCCAGTGGGTTAAAGAGACAGGTTTGCGAGCCATTTACCATGTCGAATCCAACGGTGCTGGGTGAGGCATTTCACTGGGAGGTCACTAAGCGTACAGCCTTCTGCCTCTCGGCTCATAGTTGTGACGCTAATAAGTCCCTACCAGGGGGTTCCCTGCTTTATAAAGACTTCAAAAATCCCAGTTCTCTCCAATACTCTGGACACTGGACTCCAGTGGGTTAAAGAGACTGATAGGTTTGCCAGCCATTAACCCATTGGATCCCACGAGAGCTGGGTAAGGCATTGCACTAGGAGGGCACTAGGCGTAGCGCCCTCCGCCTCTTGGCTCATAACCGCGATGCTAATAGGTCTCTACCCAGGGGTTCCTTGTTTTTTAAAGACTTGAAAAATCCCAGTTCTGTCCAATGCTCGACATAGGGCTCCAGTGAGTTAAAGAGACTGATAGGTTTGCCAGCCATTAACCCATTCGATCCCACGGGTGCTGGGTGAGGCATTGTATTAGGAGGGCACTAGGTATACCGCCATCTGTCTATTGGCTCATAGTCAGGAAACTCATAGGTCCCTACATCGGGGCTTCCTGCTTTATAAAGACTTGAAAAATCCAAGTTCTGTCTAAAACTCTGGACACTGTGCTCCAGTGGCTTAAAGAGACCGATTGGTTTTCCAGCCATTAACTCATTGGATCCCAGGGGTGCTGGGCAAGGAATTGCACTGGGAGGGCAATTGGTGTACTGCCCTCTGCTTATTGGCTCATAGTTGTGACGCCCATACGTCCCTACCTGAGTGTTCCCTGCTTGACAAAGACTTGAAAAATCCAAGTTCTGTCTAATACTCTGGAAACTAGGCGCCAGTGGGTTAAAGAGACTGATAGGTTTCCCAGCCAGTATCCCATTGAATCCCAGGAGTGCTGGGTGAGGCATTGCATTGGGAGAACACTAGGCATACCGCCCTCCGCCTATCACCTCATAGTTTCTGCGCTCATAGGTCCCTACCTGGGTGGACCCTGCTTTATAAAGACTTCAAAAATCCCAATTTTGTCCAATTCCCTGGACACTGGGTCCAGTGGGTTAAAGAAACTGATAGGTTTACCAGCCATTAACTCAATGGATCCCAGGGGTGCCGGGTGTGGCATTGCACTGGGAGGACACTAGTCATACTGCCCTCCGCCTCTTAGCTCATAGTCGTGACCCTCATAGATCCCTACCCAGGGGTTCCTTGCTTTATAAAGACTTGCAAATCCCAGTTCTGTCCAGTAGTCTGGACACTGAGCTCTAGTAGGTTAAAGAGACCGATTGGTTTTCCAGCCATTAACCCATTGGATTCCAAGGGTGCTTGGCTAGGCATTGCACTTGGAGGGCTCTAGGCGTAGTGCCCTCCGCCTATCAGCTCTTAGTCGCGAAACTTATAGATTCATACCTGGACGTTCCCTGCTTAATAAGGACTTGAAAAATCCCACTTCTGTCCAATACTCTGGACATTGGGCTCTAATGGGTTAAAGAGACCGATAGGTTTGCCAACCATTAACCCTTTGGATCCCAGGGGTGTTGGGCGAGGCATTGCATTGCGAGTGCACAAGGCGAACTGGCCTCCGCCTTTCGGCTCATACTCGCGAAGCTCATAGATCCCTACCCGGGAGTTTCCTGCTTGATAAACACTTGAAAAAACCCAGTTCTGTCCCATACTATGGACACTGGGCTCCAGTGGGTTAAAGAGATCGAAATGTTTGCCAGTCATTAACCCATTGGGTCCCAGGGGTTCTGGGACTGGCATTGCACTGAGAGGGAACTAGGAGTACCACCATCAGCCAATTGGCTCATACTCACGAAACTCATACATTACTACCCGTGGGTTCTCTGCTTGTTAGAGACTTGAAAACTCCCAGTTCTGTCCAATACTCTGGACACTGGGCTCCAGTGGGTTAAAGAGAGCGATAGGTTTGCCAGCTGTTAACCCATTGGATCCCAGGGGTGCTGGGCGAGGCATTGCACGGGGAGGACACTGGGTGTACCGCCCTCTGCCTATTGGTTCATAGTCGCGAATCTCATACATCACTACCCGGGAGTTCCCTGCTTGTAAGAGATTTGAAAACTCCCAGTTCTGTCTGGACACGGGGCTCCAGTGGGTTAACCCTTTAAACGGGGCCGTGAACAGTCGACCCCCCCCCCCGAGTGACGGGGTTGTATTGCGGTCTGCGTACCTGTTGGAAAATATTAGCCAAAAATCAGAGATTAACCCTAGAACATTATACTTGGTATGGCAGATAGTACTTACATTCAGCTTTCTCCAGAGACATGTGCTGAGCCTTCGTGGACTACCCAAGGACTTGTGGAGACTTGCAAATTTGGGTAACCAAATCTTCACTTTCACACCTCCAGCAACCCGGTTTCCCCTCTACCACAGCCTCATTCTGTCACAGTAAACTTTATTCTACAACGTAAATGTAGTTTGGAATCTGTATTTATACAATAAGCACTGAAAATAAGGCTAAAATCAATGAAACGTACGGCCGACATGCAGCGCGGCTGCGTTCTCTCTGTTACTCAACAAATATTTCCATTTTCACTGCTAAAAACATGTATAATACATTATTTTCAATCATATTACTTCCAAAAAGATCACCGCGGCGCGCTTTTTATTCTGCCTTACGCCCGTCACTTTATACTCATTCCTGTCGGCCGCTTGCACTGACTCAGAAGAGCCAGAACTCGCCATCATATCACTTTGAAAGCCTACGGTAAACTGACGCTAAACAGGGGCAAACCTTGAGAAAAAAAGCTAGTGTTACAACTGGGGAAACAAGCATTTCCTATTAGCATAAACTGCTTGTGAGAGGAGAGCGCAGATTTACAGTTCTGAGCACTCAGAGCGCTGCCATGTATCACAGCCAGGCTGGCCGGGCTGTGGTGGGGGGGCAGGGGGGAATAACGCGATACATGGCAACAACGGAGGTCAGTAGTACAAAGGTAAAGTATGCTAATTGTAGCTAAAGGGTGGTGGTACTGATAGACAATACCAGCTGGAGCCTGCTTGCCCGCGGATATTCAAAATTTACTACAATTCCAAACGCAACGCTCCACCGTTATGTCCTTTTCGGCGAGCGTCCCATACGCGACGTTCTGCGTTTAACCCCCACACCGCGGGCATCTTTACCAATGTTTTGTGTGTGCCACGGGGTTATTCAGGCTCCGACAGACTCTCAAAAAATATTTGCCAAAAATCAGTTATTAGTCCTAGAATATTAATATTACACATGCCTATGGCACATACATTCAGCTTTGTCCTGGAATGTTTGTTGAGCCTTCGTCTGTTACCGTAGGACTTGTGGAGACCTCTGAAGTTGGGTAACGAAGTCTCCACTTTACACTTCCCGACAACCCGTAATATGATTACCACAGCCAGATATTAACACTATAAACACTATGATTTTCAAGTAATTTGGGATCCATACTCCCCCCAAAAAAAACACTGTGAAAGCAATGAAAATTATGAGCGCATCTGAACGACGCACTTGCGCTAGTTCGCTCTTGGTACTCTGTCATTTATTATTTGTAAAACCCCTCACACTTCATATTTCTATTACTATATGACAAATATATCTACAGTCTTTATCCATAAGTTTCCTTATAGTTTATTATCACTGTAGGGATTCAATTTCTTTCAGTAAAATACGTAGCATTCACTTTCTCGTCCTGTATACTAGCATTGAGAGTGAATGTCACTTTCATCTTCACTCTCATAACTCATAGTATTCAGACATGCTAGAGTGAAACTTTCACTTTCATTACTCCTAGGGTATATACTCGTATTCTTATAATACTACTCATTTACGTTTCTATTTACGTTCTCTATTTTATTTACGTTATTTACATTACTATTTTATTTACACTGTGTTATGCACTGTCACTTGCAGTAACTTATAAAACTAATTTCCACTGTTCACGTATATTTACATTCATTACTTTCACTTGCTGTTTACACATTATTTACACATTATTTACAATTCCACTTGCTCTGTTTTACTCAATAGAAAGATCGTAGTCACTCTTTTATCAATCGTCAGCCCTTCACCTCTTTCCACATGAGGTTTAGTAGGAGGTAAAGGTCATAGGGCCCTTTGCATGGGGGTGAAAAGTCCCTGAAGTCAGCAAGAGGAAACAGGCGTACCTCCACTTCGGAAGATGAGAGTGAACTGATAAGGGAGGGCTGGGGTGGAGGCCTACCTAGGGATATTCAGTACTACCAACGTTAGCTCTTGAAACAGCTATGTATAGCACTGAAATGATTAGCAAGAAATCTAGACAATACATTGTAAATTAGGTAGTTCCAGGTGAATGTAAATAACACTTAGGCTTCTTTCTTTCCCTCCTTATATGTATATTTATTACAAAAATAGATTATACAGCATATTTTGAGGGGAAATAAACAGCGAAAATTAGCGAACGAGTGAACATGAGGTGTTGTCAGGTGATAATTTGCCAATTCCAGGTGTATGGCACTCTCACTTACCTTATTTCTTTCTTGTATATATTATTTGGTATAAGAATAGGGCATAGGGCTTATTTCAATGGATGAATCAGTGAAAAATTCCAAGAAAGGTTTACTTAGCGAAGCACGGCCGGGCAGGCGAGAGGATTGGGTAATGGAGGGGGGATAGGGAGGGGAGTCAAGAACGGGGAGAAATGGCTAAATTGTCAAAAATGGATGGGAGTACTGATGAGATTAGGAGTGGTGACTAGCGTTGGACATTGGCAGTACTGATAGATGATACAAGCCCCCACTTGAAAGCACGGGTCAATTCAAAATAACACAGAATCACAATAGCGACGCCCCGCGGTATGATCCCTTGCTCCCAAGCATCACGAAAGTGACGCCCCGCGGTTAAGGGGTTAAAGGGTTAAAGAGACCAATAGGTTGGCCAGCCATTAACCCATTGAATCCCAGAGGTGCTGGGCGAGGCATTGCACTGGGAGTACACTAGGTGTATCGCCCTCTGCTTATTGGCTAATAGTCGCGAAGCTCATAGGTCCCATCCTGGGGGTTCCCTACGTGATAAAGACTTGAGAAATCCAAGTTCTGTCCAGTAATCTGGACACTGGGCTCTAGTGTGTTAAAGAGACCGATTGTTTTGCCAGCCATTAACCCAATGGACCTCTGGGGTGCTGGCAAGGTATTACACTAGAAGGGCACTAGAAGTACCACCCTCCGCCTATCGGATCATAGTCGCAAAGCTCGTAGGTTCCTACGAAGGTGTTCCCTACTTTATAAAGACTTGTAAAATCTCAGTTCTATCCAATACTCTGGACACTGGTCTCGAATGGGTTAAAGAGACCAATAGGTTTGCCAGTCATTAAACCATTGAATCCCAGGGGTACTGGGGGAGGAATTGCACTGATAGGGCACTAGGTGTACCGCGTTCCGCCTTTTGGCTCATAGTCACAACCCTCATAGTTCGCTACCCGGGGGGTTTCCTGCTTTATACAGACTTAAAAAATCCCAGTTCTGCCCAATTCTCTGGACACTGGGCTTCAGTGGGTTAAAGAGACTGATAGATTTGCCAGCCATTAACCCATTGGATCCCAAAGATGCTGGGCAAGGCATTGCACTGGGAGTGCACTAGTAGTATTGGCCTCCGACTTTCAGCTCATGCTCGCGAAACTCATAGGTCCCTACCCTGGGGTTCCCTGCTTGATAAAGACTTGAAAAATCCCAGTTTTCTCCAATATTCTGGACGCTGGGCTCCAAGGGGGTAAACAGACCGATAGGTTTTCTAGCCATTAACCCATCAGCTCCCATTGGTTCTGGGTGAGGCATTGCACTGGGAGGACACTAGGCGTACATTCATCTGCCTATCGGCTCATAGTCGCGAAGCTCATAGATCCCTAACTGGGGGTTCCCTGCTTGTTAGAGCCTTGAAAACTCCAAGTTCTGTCCAATTCTCTGGACACTTGGCTTCAGTGGATTAAGGAGACCGATAGGTTTGCCAGCCATTAACCCATTGGATCCCAGGGATGATGGGCTAGGCATTGCACTGGGATGGCACAAGGCGTAACGCACTCTGCCTAGGCTTATAGTCGCGTAACTCAAAGGTCCGTACCAGGGGGTTCCCTGCTTGATAAAGGGTTTAGAAATCCACGTTTTGTCCACTACTCTAGACACTGGGCTGCAGTGGGTTAAAGAGACCGAGAGGTTTGCCAGCCATTAATCCATTGGATCCCAGGGGTGCTGTGAGAGGCATTGCACTTTGATGGCACTAGGCGTACCGCCCTCCATCTATAGGCTCATAGTCTCGAAGCTCATTGGTCCCTACCCGGGGGTTCCCTGTTTGATAAACACTTGAAAAATCCCCGTTCTGTCTAATCCTCTGGACACTGGCCTCCACTGGGTTAAAGAGACCGATAGGTTTGCCAGTGATTAACCAGTTGGATCACAGGGGTTCTGGGTGAGGCTTTGCACTGCGAAGGCACTAGGTGTACTGTCCTACTCCTATCGGCTCATAGTCGTGAAGTTCATAGGACTGTACCTGAGGATTCCCTTCTTTATAAAGACTTGAAATATCCCAGTTCTGTCCAATACTCTGGACACTGTGATCCAATGGGTTAAAGAGACCAAATGGTTTGCCAGTCATTAATGCATTTGATCCCAGGGGTGTTGCGTGAGGCATTGTACTGGGAGGGCACTAGGTGTACTGCCCTCAACCTATCGGCTCAGGGTCGCGAAACTCATACGTCCCTAACCGGGGTTTCCCTACTTTATAAAGACTTGAAAAATCCCAGATCTTTACAATACTCTGGATACACGGTTCCAGTGGGTTAAAGAGACAGGTTTGCGAGCCATTTACCATGTCGAATCCAACGGTGCTGGGTGAGGCATTTCACTGGGAGGTCACTAAGCGTACAGCCTTCTGCCTCTCGGCTCATAGTTGTGACGCTAATAAGTCCCTACCAGGGGGTTCCCTGCTTTATAAAGACTTAAAAAATCCCATTTCTCTCCAATACTCTGGACACTGGACTCCAGTGGGTTAAAGAGACTGATAGGTTTGCCAGCCATTAACCCATTGGATCCCACGAGAGCTGGGTAAGGCATTGCACTAGGAGGGCACTAGGCGTAGCGCCCTCCGCCTCTTGGCTCATAACCGCGATGCTAATAGGTCTCTACCCAGGGGTTCCTTGTTTTTTAAAGACTTGAAAAATCCCAGTTCTGTTCAATGCTCGACATTGGGCTCCAGTGAGTTAAAGAGACTGATAGGTTTGCCAGCCATTAACCCATTCGATCCCACGGGTGCTGGGTGAGGCATTGTATTAGGAGGGCACTAGGTATACAGCCATCTGTCTCTTGGCTCATAGTCACGAAACTCATAGGTCCCTACATAGGGGCTTCCTGCTTTATAAAGACTTGAAAAATCCAAGTTCTGTCTAAAACTCTGGACACTGCTCCAGTGGCTTTAAGAGACCGATTGGTTTTCCAGCCATTAACTCATTGGATCCCAGGGGTGCTGGGCAAGGAATTGCACTGGGAGGGCAATTGGTGTACTGCCCTCTGCTTATTGGCTCATAGTTGTGACGCCCATACGTCCCTACCTGAGTGTTCCCTGCTTGACAAAGACTTGAAAAATCCAAGTTCTGTCTAATACTCTGGAAACTAGGCGCCAGTGGGTTAAAGAGACTGATAGGTTTCCCAGCCAGTATCCCATTGAATCCCAGGAGTGCTGGGTGAGGCATTGCATTGGGAGAACACTAGGCATACCGCCCTCCGCCTATCACCTCATAGTTTCTGCGCTCATAGGTCCCTACCTGGGTGGACCCTGCTTTATAAAGACTTCAAAAATCCCAATTTTGTCCAATTCCCTGGACACTGGGTCCAGTGGGTTAAAGAAACTGATAGGTTTACCAGCCATTAAGCCAATGGATCCCAGGGGTGCCGGGTGTGGCATTGCACTGGGAGGACACTAGTCATACTGCCCTCCGCCTCTTAGCTCATAGTCGTGACCCTCATAGATCCCTACCCAGGGGTTCCTTGCTTTATAAAGACTTGCAAATCCCAGTTCTGTCCAGTAGTCTGGACACTGAGCTCTAGTAGGTTAAAGAGACCGATTGGTTTTCCAGCCATTAACCCATTGGATTCCAAGGGTGCTTGGCTAGGCATTGCACTTGGAGGGCTCTAGGCGTAGTGCCCTCTGCCTATCAGCTCTTAGTCGCGAAACTTATAGATTCATACCTGGACGTTCTCTGCTTAATAGGGACTTGAAAAATCCCACTTCTGTCCAATACTCTGGACATTGGGCTCTAATGGGTTGAAGAGACCGATAGGTTTGCCAACCATTAACCCTTTGGATCCCAGGGGTGCTGGGCGATGCATTGCATTGCGAGTGCACTAGGCGAACTGGCCTCCGCCTTTCGGCTTATACTTGGGAAGCTCATAGATCCCGACCCGGGAGTTTCCTGCTTGATAAACACTTGAAAAAACCCAGTTGTGTCCCATACTATGGACACTGGGCTCCAGTGGGTTAAAGAGATCGAAATGTTTCCCAGTCATTAACCCATTGGGTCCCAGGGGTTCTGGGACTGGCATTGCACTGAGAGGGAACTAGGCGTACCACCATCAGCCAATTGGCTCATACTCGCGAAACTCATACATTCCTACCCGTGGGTTCCCTGCTTGTTAGAGACTTGAAAACTCCCAGTTCTGTCCAATACTTTGGACACTGGGCTCCAGTGGGTTAAAGAGAGCGATAGGTTTTCCAGCTGTTAACCCATTCGATCCCAGGGGTGCTGGGCGAGGCATTGCACGGGGAGGACACTGGGTGTACCGCCCTCTGCCTATTGGTTCATAGTTGCGAATCTCATACATCACTACCCGGGAGTTCCCTGCTTGTAAGAGATTTGAAAACTCCCAGTTCTGTCTGGACACGGGGCTCCAGTGGGTTAATCCTTTAAACGCGGCCGTGAACAGCCGACCCCCCCCCCAGAGTGGCGGGGTTGTATTGCGGTCTGTGTACTTGTTGGAAAATATTAGCCAAAAATCAGAGATTAACCCTAGAACATTATACTTGGTATGGCAGATAGTACTTACATTCAGCTTTCTCCAGAGACATGTGTTGGGCCTTCGTGGACTACCCAAGGACTTGTGGAGACTTGCAAATTTGGGTAACAAAATCTTCACTTTCACACCTCCAGCAACCCGGTTTCACCTCTACCACAGCCTCATTCTGTCGCAGTAAACTTTATTCTACAACATAAATGTAGTTTGGAATCTGTATTTATACAATAAGCACTGAAAATAAGGCTAAAATCAATGAAACGTACGACCGACATGCAGCGCGGCTGCGTTCTCTCTGTCACTCAACAAACATTTCCATTTTCACTGCTAAAAACATGTATAATACATTATTTTCAATCATATTACTTCCAAAAAGATCACTGCGGCGCGATTTTTATTCTGCCTTATGCCGGTCACTTTATTCTCGTTCCTGTCGGCCGCTTGCACTGACTCAGAAGAGCTAGAACTCGCCATCATGTCACTTTGAAAGCCTGCGGTAAACTGACGCTAAACAGGGGCAAACCTTGAGAAAAAAAGCTAGTGTTACAACTGGGGAAACAAGCATTTCCTATTAGCATAAACTCCTTGTGAGAGGAGAGCGCAGATTTACAGTTCTGAGCACTCAGAGCGCTGCCATGTATCACAGCCAGGCTGGCCGGGCCATGGGGGGGGGCAGGGGGGAATAACGCGATACACGGCAACAACGGAGGTCAGTAGTACAAAGGTAAAGTATGCTAATTGTAGCTAAAGGGTGGTGATACTGATAGACAATACCAACTGGAGCCTGCTTGCCTGCGGATATTCAAAATTTACTAGAATCGCAAAAGCAACGCTCCACCGTTATGTCCTTTTCGCCGAGCGTCCCATACGCGACGCTCTGCGTTTAACCCCTACACCGCGGGCATATTTACCAATGTTTTGTTTGTGCCACGGGGTTATTCAGGCTCAGACAGACTCTCAAAAAATATTTGCCAAAAATCAGTTATTAGTCCTAGAATATTAAAATTACACATGCTTATGGCACATACCTTCAGCTTTGTCCTGGAATGTATGTTGAGCCTTCGTCTGTTACCATAGGACTTGTGGAGACCTCTGAAGTTGGGTAACGAAGTCTCCACTTTACACTTCCCGACAACCCGTAATATGATTACCACAGCCAGATATTAACACTATAAACACTACTCTATGATTTTCAAGTAGTTTGGGATCCATACTCCCCCCAAAAAAAACACTGTGAAAGCAATGAAAATTATGAGCGCGTCTGCCCTTCGCACTTGCGCTAGTTCGCTCTTGGTACTCTGTCATTTATTATTAGTAAAACCCCTCACACTTCATATTTCTATTACTATATGACAAATATATCTACAGTCTTTATCCATAAGTTTCCTTATAGTTTATTATCACTGTAGGGATTCAATTTCTTTCAGTAAAATACGTAGCATTCACTTTCTCGTCCTGTATACTAGCATTGAGAATGAATGTCACTTTCATCTTCACTCTCATAACTCATAGTATTCAGACATGCTAGAGTGAAACTTTCACTTTCATTACTCCTAGGGTATATACTCGTATTCTTATAATACTACTCATTTACGTTTCTATTTACGTTCTCTATTTTATTTACGTTATTTACATTACTATTTTATTTACACTGTGTTATGCACTGTCACTTGCAGTAACTTATAAAACTAATTTCCACTGTTCACGTATATTTACATTCATTACTTTCACTTGCTGTTTACACATTATTTACAATTCCACTTGCAGTGTTTTACTCAATAGAAAGATCGTAGTCACTCTTTTATCAATCGTCAGCCCTTCACCTCTTTCCACATGAGGTTTAGTAGGGGGTAAAGGTCACAGGGCTCTTTGCATGGGGGTGAAAAGTCCCTGAAGTCAGCAAGAGGAAACAGGCGTACCTCCACTTCGGAAGATGAGAGTGAACTGATATGGGAGGGCTGGGGTGGACGCCTACCTAGGGATATTCAGTATTACCAACGTTAGCTCTTGAAAGAGCTATGTATAACACTGAAATGATTGGCAAGAAATCTAGACAATACATTGTAAACTAGGTAGTTCCAGGTGAATGTAAATAACACTTAGGCTTCTTTCTTTCCCTCCTTATATGTATATTTATTACAAAAATAGATAATACAGCATATTTTGAGGGGAAATAAACAGCGAAAATTAGCGAACGAGTGCACATGAGGTGTTGTCAGGTGATAATTTGCCAATTCCATGTGTATGGCACTCTCACTTACCTTATTTCTTTCTTGTATATATTATTTGGTATAAGAATAGGGCATAGGGCTTATTTCAATGAATGAAATCAGTGAAAAATTCCAGGAAAGGTTTACTTAGCGTAGCACGGCCGGGCAGGCGAGAGGATAGGGTAATGGAGGGGGGATAGGGAGAGGAGTCAAGAACGGGGAGAAATGGCTAAATTGTCAACAATGGATGGGAATACAGATGAGATTAGGAGTGGTGACTAGCGTTGGACATTGGCAGTACTGATAGATGATACAAGCCCCCACTTGGAAGCACGGGTGAATTCAAAATAACACAGAATCACAATAGCGACGCCCCGCGGTATGATCCCTTGCTCCCAAGCGTCACGAAAGTGTCGCCCCGAGGTTAAGGGGTTAAAGGGTTTAAGAGACCAATAGGTTGGCCAGCCATTAACCCATTGAATCCCAGAGGTGCTGGGCGAGGCTTTGCACTGGGAGTACACTAGATGTATCGCCCTCTGCTTAATGGCTAATAGTCGCGAAGCTCATAGGTTCCATCCTCTGGGTTCCCTGCATGATAAAGACTTGAGAAATCCAAGTTCTGTCCAATAATCTGGACACTGGGCTCTAGTGTGTTAAAGAGACCGATTGTTTTGCCAGCCATTAACCCAATGGATCCCAGGGGTGCTGGGCAAGGTATTACACTAGAAGGGCACTAGAAGTACCACCCTCCGCCTATCGGATCATAGTCGCGAAGCTCGTAGGTTCCTACCAAGGTGTTCCCTACTTTATAAAGACTTGTAAAATCTCAGTTCTATCCAATACTCTGGACACTGGTCTCGAATGGGTTAAAGAGACCAATAGGTTTGCCAGTCATTAACCCATTGGATCCCAGGGGTACTGGGGGAGGAATTGCACTGATAGGGCACTAGGTGTACCGCCCTCCGCCTTTTGGCTCATAGTCACGACCCTCATAGTTCGCTACCCGGGGGTTTCCTGCTTTATATAGACTTGAAAAATCCCAGTTCTGTCCAATTCTCTGGACACTGGGCTTCAGTGGGTTAAAGAGACTGATAGATTTGCCAGCCATTAACCCATTGGATCCCAAGGGTGCTGGGCGAGGCATTGCACTGGGAGTGCACTAGTAGTACTGGCCTCCGCCTTTCGGCTCATGCTCGCGAAACTCATAGGTCCCTAGCCGGGGGTTCCCTGCTTGATAAAGACTTGAAAAATCCCAGTTTTCTCCAATATTCTGGACGCTGGGCTCCAGTGGGTTAAACAGACCGATAGGTTTTCTAGCCATTAACCCATCAGCTCCCATTGGTTCTGGGTGAGGCATTGCACTGGGAGGACACTAGGCGTACATTCATCTGCCTATCGGCTCATAGTCGCGAAGCTCATAGATCCCTAACTGGGGGTTCCCTGCTTGTTAGAGCCTTGAAAACTCCAAGTTCTGTCCAATTCTCTGGACACTTGGCTTCAGTGGATTAAGGAGACCGATAGGTTTGCCAGCCATTAACCCATTGGATCCCAGGGATGATGGGCTAGGCATTGCACTGGGATGGCACAAGGCGTAACGCACTCTGCCTAGGCTTATAGTCGCGTAACTCAAAGGTCCGTACCAGGGGGTTCCCTGCTTGATAAAGGGTTTAGAAATCCACGTTTTGTACACTCCTCTAGACACTGGGCTCCAGTGGGTTAAAGAGACCGATAGATTTGTCAGCCATTAACCAGTTGGATCCCAGGGGTGCTGTGCGAGGCTTTGCATTGGGATGGCACTAGGCGTACCGCCCTCCACCTATCGGCTCATAGTCTCGAAGCTCATCGGTCCCTACCCTGGGGTTCCCTGTTTGATAAAGACTTGAAAAATCCCTGTTCTGTCTAATACTCTGGACACTGGCCTCCACTGGGTTAAAGAGACCGATAGGTTTGCCAGTGATTAACCAATTGGATCACAGGGGTTCTGGGTGAGGCATTGCACTGCTAAGGCACTAGGTGTACTGTCCTACTCCTATCGGCTCATAGTCGTGAAGTTCATAGGACTGTACCCGAGGATTCCCTTCTTTATAAAGACTTGAAATATCCCAGTTCTGTCCAATACTCTGGACACTGTGATCCAATGGGTTAAAGAGACCGAATGGTTTGCCAGTCATTAACCCATTTGATCCCAGGGGTGCTGCATGAGGCATTGCACTGGGAGGGCACTAGGTGTACTGCCCTCAGCCTATCGGCTCAGGGTCGCGAAACTCATACGTCCCTAACCGGGGTTTCCCTACTTTATAAAGACTTGAAAAATCCCAGATCTTTACAATACTCTGGATACACGGTTCCAGTGAGTTAAAGAGACAGATAGGTTTCCGAGCCATTAACCATTTCGAATCCACCGGTGCTGGGTGAGGCATTTCACTGGGAGGTCACTAAGCGTACAGCCTTCCGCCTCTCGGCTCATAGTCGTGACGCTCATAAGTCCCTACCCGGGGGTTCCCTGCTTTATAAAGACTTCAAAAATCCCAGTTCTCTCCAATACTCTGGACACTGGGCTCCAGTGGGTTAAAGAGACTGATAGGTTTGCCAGCCATTAACCCATTGGATCCCACAGGAGCTGGGTGAGGCATTGCACTAGGAGGGCACTAGGCGTACCTCCCTCCGCCTCTTGGCTCATAGCCACGATGCTAATAGGTCTCTACCCAGGGGTTCCTTGCTTTTTAAAGACTTGAAAAATCCCAGTTCTGTCCAATGCTCGACATTGGGCTCCAGTGAGTTAAAGAGACTGATAGGTTTGCCAGCCATTAACCCATTCGATCCCAAGGGTGCAGGGTGAGGCATTGTATTGGGAGGGCACTAGGTATACCGCCATCTGTCTATTAGCTCATAGTCACTAAACTCATAGTTCCCTACATAGGGGCTTCCTGCTTTATAAAGATTTGAAAAAGCCAAGTTCTGTCTAAAATCTGGACACTGCTCCAGTGGCTTAAAGAGACCGATTGGTTTTCCAGCCATTAACTCATTGGATCCCAGGGGTGCTGGGCAAGGAATTGCACTGGGAGGGCAATTGGTATACTGCCCTCTGCTTATTGGCTCATAGTTGTGACGCTCATACGTCCCTACCCGAGTGTTCCCTGCTTGACAAAGACTTGAAAAATCCAAGTTCTGTCTAATACTCTGGAAACTAGGCGCCAGTGGGTTAAAGAGACCGATAGGTTTGCCAGCCAGTATCCCATTGAATCCCAGGAGTGCTGGGTGAGGCATTGCATTGGGAGAACACTAGGCGTACCGCCCTCCGCCTATCACCTCATAGTTGCTGCGCTCATAGGTCCCTACCTGGGTGGACCCTGCTTTATAAAGACTTCAAAAATCCCAGTTCTGTCCAATTCCCTGGACACTGGGTCCAGTGGGTTAAAGAAACTGATACGTTTACCAGCCATTAACCCATTGGATCCCAGCGGTGCCGGGTGTGGCATTGCATTGGGAGGGCACTAGTCATACTGCCCTCCGCCTCTTAGCTCATAGTCGCGACTCTCATAGGTCCCTACCCAGGGGTTCCTTGCTTTATAAAGACTTGCAAATCCCAGTTCTGTCCAGTAGTCTGGACACTGAGCTCTAGTAGGTTAAAGAGACCGATTAGTTTTCCAGCCATTAACCCATTGGATTCCAAGGGTGCTTGGCTAGGCATTGCACTTGAAGGCTCTAGGCGTAGTACCCTCCGCCTATCAGCTCTTTGTCGAGAAACTTATAGATTCATACCTGGACGTTCCCTGCTTAATAGGGACTTGAAAAATCCCACTTCTGTCCAATACTCTGGACATTGGGCTCTAATGGGTTAAAGAGACCGATAGGTTTGCCAACCATTAACCCTTTGGAACCCAGGGGTGCTGGGCGATGCATTGCATTGCGAGTGCACTAGGCGAACTGGCCTCCGCCTTTCGGCTTATACTTGGGAAGCTCATAGATCCCGACCCGGGAGTTTCCTGCTTGATAAACACTTGAAAAAACCCAGTTCTGTCCCATACTATGGACACTGGGCTCCAGTGGGTTAAAGAGATCGAAATGTTTCCCAGTCATTAACCCATTGGGTCCAAGGGGTTCTGGGACTGGCATTGCACTGAGAGGGAACTAGGCGTACCACCATCAGCCAATTGGCTCATACTCGCGAAACTCATACATTCCTACCTGTGGGTTCCCTGCTTATTAGAGACTTGAAAACTCCAAGTTCTGTCCAATACTTTGGACACTGGGCTCCAGTGGGTTAAAGAGAGCGATAGGTTTTCCAGCTGTTAACCCATTGGATCCCAGGGGTGCTGGGCGAGGCATTGCACGGGGAGGACACTGGGTGTACCGCCCTCTGCCTATTGGTTCATAGTTGCGAAAATCATACATCACTACCCGGGAGTTCCCTGCTTGTAAGAGATTTGAAAACTCCCAGTTCTGTCTGGACACGGGGCTCCAGTGGGTTAACCCTTTAAACGCGGCCGTGAATAGCCGACACCCCCCCCAGAGTGGCGGAGTTGTATTGCAGTCTGCGTACCTGTTGGAAAATAATAGCCAAAAATCAGAGATTAACCCTAGAACATTATACTTGGTTTGGCAGATAGGACTTACATTCAGCTTTCTCCAGAGACATGTGTTGGGCCTTCGTGCACTACCCAAGGACTTGTGGAGACTTGCAAATTTGGGTAACAAAATCTTCACTTTCACACCTCCAGCAACCCGGTTTCACCTCTACCACAGCCTCATTCTGTCGCAGTAAACATTATTCTACAACGTAAATGTAGTTTGCAATCTGTATTTATATAATAAGCACTGAAAATAAGGCTAAAATCAATGAAACGTACGGCTGACATGCAGCGCGGCTGCGTTCTCTCTGTCACTCAACAAACATTTCCATTTTCACTGCTAAAAACATGTATAATACATTATTTTCAATCATATTACTTCCAAAAAGATCACCGCGGCGCGCTTTTTATTCTGCCTTACGCCCGTCACTTTATTCTCGTTCCTGTCGGCCGCTTGCACTGACTCAGAAGAGCTAGAACTCGCCATCATGTCACTTTGAAAGCCTGCGGTAAACTGACGCGAAACAGGGGCAAACCTTGAGAAAAAAAGCTAGTGTTACAACTGGCGAAACAAGCATTTCCTATTAGCATAAACTGCTTGTGAGAGGAGAGCGCAGATTTACAGTTCTGAGCACTCAGAGCGCTGCCATGTATCACAGCCAGGCTGGCCGGGCCATGGGGGGGGGCAGGGGGGAAAAACGCGATACACGGCAACAACGGAGGTCAGTATTACAAAGGTAAAGTATGCTAATTGTAGGTAAAGGTTGGTGGTACTGATAGACAATACCAGCTGGAGCCTGCTTGCCCGCGGATATTCAAAATTTACTACAATCGCAAACGCAACGCTCCACCGTTATGTCCTTTTCGCCGAGCGTCCCATACGTGACGCTCCGCGTTTAAAGGGTTAAAGAGACCAATAGGTTGGCCAGCCATTAACCCATTGAATCCCAGAGATGCTGGGCGAGGCATTGCACTGGGAGTACACTAGGTGTATCGCCCTCTGCTTATTGGCTAATAGTCGCGAAGCTCATAGGTCCCATCCTGGGGGTTCCCTGCGTGATAAAGACTTGAGAAATCCAAGTTCTGTCCAATAATCTGGAGACTGGGCTCTAGTGTGTTAAAGAGACCGATTGTTTTGCCAGCCATTAACCCAATGGATCTCTGGGGTGCTGGGCAAGGTATTACACTAGAAGGGCACTAGAAGTACCACCCTCCGCCTATCAGATCATAGTCGCGAAGCTCATAGGTTCCTACCAAGGTGTTCCCTACTTTATAAAGACTTGTAAAATCTCAGTTGTATCCAATACTCTGGACACTGGTCTCGAATTGGTTAAAGAGACCAATAGGTTTGCCAGTCATTAACCCATTGGATCCCACTGGTACTGGGGGAGGAATTGCACTGATAGGGCACTAGGTGTACCGCGCTCCGCCTTTTGGCTCATAGTCACAACCCTCATAGTTCGCTACCCGGGGGTTTTCCTGCTTTATACAGACTTAAAAAATCCCAGTTCTGTCCAATTCTCTGGACACTGGGCTTCAGTGGGTTAAAGAGACTGATAGATTTGCCAGCCATTAACCTATTGGATCCCAAAGTTGCTGGGCAAGGCATTGCACTGGGAGTGTACTAGTAGTATTGGCCTCCGACTTTCGGCTCATGCTCGCGAAACTCATAGGTCCCTACCGTGGGGTTCCCTGCTTGATAAAGACTTGAAAAATCCCAGTTTTCTCCAATATTCTGGACGCTGGGCTCCAGTGGGTTAAACAGACCGATAGGTTTTCTAGCCATTAACCCATCAGCTCCCATTGGTTCTGGGTGAGGCATTGCACTGGGAGGACACTAGGCGTACCGTCATCCGCCTATCGGCTCATAGTCGCGAAGCTCATAGATCCCTAACTGGGGGTTCCCTGCTTGTTAGAGACTTGAAAACTCCAAGTTCTGTCCAATTCTCTGGACACTTGGCTTCAGTGGATTAATGAGACCGATAGGTTTGCCAGCCATTAACCCATTGGATCCCAGGGATGATGGGCTAGGCATTGCACTGGGAGGGCACAAGGCGTACCGCCCTCTGCCTAAGCTTATAGTCGCGAAACTCAAAGGTCCGTACCAGGGGGTTCCCTGCTTGATAAATGGTTTAGAAATCCACGTTTTGTACACTGCTCTAGACACTGGGCTCCAGTGGGTTAAAGAGACCGATAGGTTTGCCAGCCATTAATCCATTGGATCCCAGGAGTGCTGTGAGAGGCATTGCACTGGGATGGCACTAAGCGTACCGCCCTCCATCTTTAGGCTCATAGTCTCGAAGCTCATTGGTCCCTACCCGGGGGTTCCCTGCTTGATAAAGACTTGAAAAATCCCTGTTCTGTCTAATCCTCTGGACACTGGCCTCCACTGGGTTAACCCGTCACGTCCCGAGCCTTTCCGCACCTATGACATCCCCAAGTCCCGAGCCTTTTTGGAAAATTTTTTTTTCTTCTAAAACTTCCGCTTAGGTCGAGAAACGATGGAAAATCATGAAGAAAGTTGTCTCTGCGGTCTATAAGTGGTCTGTACAGGTGCGGTTTCCCCCCGCAGGTATCGTATTCTGTAATGGGCTGGATATGCGTTTACGTTTTCTATGGTAAGGAATAATGGGACAAACAACACACAACACCTCTACATTTATTGAATTTGAACTAATAAACAATAACAGTAACAATATAATGGATTTCAGACACATATATAGGAAAAATAAGCATTGTACCGTCGCGCGAGCATAGCGAGTTAGGTCCGAGACGTAACATGCTATATGCAAAGTTTCTGGTATGAGTCAACCTATCATTTTTTCTACTTGTATACTTCTGTTTCAATGACAATTTACCAATTACAACTGTTTGTAAGTGTTTTCAGATGTTTTCATTCATTATGATGACATGCAGCATAAGTTTAGCGCACATCAGCTTAGTAAGCGCACTCGCTATGACTCGTATTTCAACATACCAAATTGTTTTATCACTTTCCAATTATTTTCCCATTTACATTGAATCTTTCCTCCACCACTGTGAAGGTTTTCAATTATTTTCATTCATTACGAGGGCATTTAGCGATATGCTAGCGCCTATTCACGTAGCAACCACGATCTCAAACACTCGTGTTTCATCATCTACTTTATTTATTCACTCAAATTATATTTTCCCACTTACATTACACACGTTTACACCCCTAGAATGCACTGTACATACTTACTGCCATTATTTATTCAAGTGAGCGTGAGAATATCGCCTGAAAATACCCTCACAAGGAATGTTTCGTCATACATAATACTCACACACTTATATACTAATTCAATCACACACTTATATACAAATTATTCACTTTATCACTTGCTGACTTTTATTTTGACTAATACGTGCCTTATTCATTCGACTAAGCGTCAGGAGATCTTATCTTTATAGACACGCTATGAATATTTGACTTAGAATATACATCATCATATACAATAATTTGAACTTATATTATACCCGTAAGAATGTCACATAATAAGAAATATATAATAAGGGGCCGTATTTATTGCACTGAGCGACAGAATATCGAATCAAACAACCCTCTCTATGTAAGTTTCAACTTAGGGCAGATTTATATACTTACACCCAATGTTTTCACTTATGTTCTACCCGTAGGCACTTTATACTAATATTTGGTGATCCACATGACTGATATTTTCACAGAGCGTCTGTCTGTCGCATTTACCTCATAATTTCAGCGTCCTTTCGCATTCACACCATGCTAAAAGTGCAGCAACGTGTGATATTCACTAAAACATGGGTGAATACACAGACCCACGTCACACTGCACGCACTCATAGCGGGTGTCCTTCCTCTGTGTCGTGAGTCTCACCTGGGAATTACTGCACACGTGACACCTGTGCTTGGGCCTAGGTCTGTTGGGCTGGGGAGGGATAGGAGTGGGGAAATGGAGGCCGAATATTCTCTGGGGAGTCTGGGTAATAGGGGCAGTGCAGGGGCGCTGTTGGGGCCTTTCAACAGGATACTTAGCAAAGATTTCTCGTGTGAGCTCCCTCACAAACCCTTCAAAGGTTTCCTGAACTCCTGTGGTCATGGCGTGAAGGTGGTGGCAATTCAGAGCAGTCATATCTAGCAAGTGAAAGAACAGTTTTTTATATCACTTCATCGTGGTCCTGGCACACTCTACCGTCGATATCATGGAGTCTGACTGGTCCACGAGGCGCATGTTTATATTATAGTCCATGACACATTCAGGTTTCCAAACACCACGCCTGCTCTCGCTATGGTAATCAACAGAATCAGTACGGTGCATCAAGGGGCGGTGAACCGTGGACAAGAGGCTTACTTCTCTGTTGTGGTTCCACATTGTTGCAAGGATGTTGTTTGCTTTGAAGAAGACAACCTCACTCCTTGCAAGTTTCCGCCCTACCTTGACCATGTGATGCCGGTTCACCTTTACAGTTCCACAGACTCCCGTTTCATGTCTGTGAAGATAACGAGCGAGAAGAGAGCTAGTGTACCAGTTGTCGAGGTAGAGAACGTGACCACGATGAAGGTAGTCTTGTATCATCGTCTTTACCACTGCTCCCGAAAGTCCTATACTTCGATCTTCTATTATGTCTGTCTGTGCACCGGTGTACAAGACTGTCTTGCACGTATCCAGTCCTACAGTCACACATAACAAAGATCTTGAACCCAAAACGGTGGCTTTTGCTGGGTATATACTGTCTGAATGAAATATTGCCTCTCCACAGCACGAGACTCTCGTCTATAACGAGATCTCTATAGGGATAGAATGAGGATTGAATGGTTTGCCTGAGGTGATCAAAGACCAGCCTAATTCACCTCATTTTGTCAGTGTTGTTTGCATTTGCAGGGTCATTAGCATCATAAAAATGGAGACGACTTAGAATTTGTTGAAACCGATTACGGCTCATCACTTGACCAAATATGGGGGTAAACATAACAGGGTCCCTAGTCCAGTAAGGAGGAATTCTATTTTTTCTTATTATACCCATCAAAAGGACAAGGGCAAAAAATAAGAACATTTCTGGAATGGAGACAGGGTAATCATAAATCATAGAATGCCTACTCCTTGTTCCCAATCTTTCACTTTCTAGGCGCTGGCCGCTTGCAAACATGTTTGTTTGAAAAACGATCTGATCTACGAAGGCCTCATTGAAAAACAGGTGGAAAAAATCCAACCTGCTTGAATTACAGTGAATACCTGGTGCAATGCAGCCAGATCGCCCATGCTCAGTGAAGGGGTGAATGAGGGGAGAAAAATCACTCCCATCCTCCCAATCCCACAACACAAATCCCTCGTCCCCATCACCGCCTTCGTCTGGGTGGGGAGGAGATCCTGGTTGGGGAGGTTGGGGAGAAGGAGTACGGAGGGCTTCCCCACTGTCACTCCTCTTCCCTCTGCCTTTACCCTTTTCCTTTCACTTACCCTTACGGCCTTGAGGAACATTAGGGGGCTGTGGGGATGAAATTGTTGAATATTGGGGAGCAGAAGACGTGCTGGGGAATGGTTCCTCCCCACCTTCCCCCTCCTTTACCACACCACGTGCTTTCTCACGCAACCTTGCTCGACCACGTGTTAGGGGATATTGGGGAGCATAAGACGTACTTTGGAGTGGTTCCTCCCCACCTTCCCCCTCCCTCACAACCCCACGTGATAATGAACGCACCCGCACTGGCCCACGTGATCCACTCTGCCGCCTCACACTGCGTAGGGAGAGCAATGACTCACCCACCTCACTCTCACTTTCCCTAATCCCAGGAATGTCCATTTCACTCCCCACTCCCTCCACTTCACTTCCTACCTCCCCAAACAGAATGCTAGGCCCATACCTGCTTAGACGACGTGGTGTGCGATCTGGGCCACGATGGGTAATCACCTCCCCTCCATGCCAAGTGGCAGCACGTCCCACGGCTCCATCCTCGTCCTCGACCACGAATTCTGCTTCCAAGGCACGCTGGGGATAGGGATATGATATACCACGTGCCTTCTTTGCCTCCTGCCCCTCTCTAGCAGCACGGTAAGTCACGTACTGCCGCTTCCTGGGTGACGGAACTTCCTCGTCACTGCTGGTGGTTTCTTCCTCCTCTGGCTGCACATAATCCTTGTCCATCTCCTCGTCATCCAGTGGAGAATCACTGTCGCCGGTAAAGGTGTCCAGGGCGACTTGAATTTCGTTCTCTGAGAGACCTCTCTTAGCCATGTCTGAGCAGGACCGTGGTTACCAGGTGAGTGGACGAGTGGCAGGCTAGCGCGGGTCGCTCGGGGTCGCCGAGTATCCCCGCCTGGTGGCAGGTAGGGGAAGGTCAGGCGAGGGTACGTACCGCAAATGAAGCGCGAAATTTGAAAATTGTCGAAATTATGCACATTGCAATTGCACGACGTACTGGTACGTCGCCGGGACTGCCAAATGCAAATCGTTGCAACGTACCCATACGTCGTCGGGACGGGGCAGGTTAAAGAGACCGATAGGTTTGCCAGTGATTAACCAGTTGGATCCCAGGGGTTCTGCGTGAGGCTTTGCACTGCGAAGGCACTAGGTGTACTGTCCTACACCTATCGGCTCATAGTCGTGAAGTTCATAGGACTGTACCCGAGGATTCCCTTCTTTATAAAGACTTGAAATATCCCAGTTCTGTCCAATGCTCTGGACACTGTGACCCAATGGGTTAAAGAGACCGAATGGTTTGCCAGTCATTAACCCATTTGATACCAGTGGTGCTGCGTAAGGCATTGCACTGGGAGGGCACTACGTGTACTGCCCTCAACCAATCGGCTCAGGGTCGCGAAACTCATACGTCCCTAACAGGGGTTTCCCTACTTTATAAAGACTTGAAAAATCCCAGATCTTAACAATACTCTGGATGCACGGTTCCAGTGGGTTAAAGAGACAGGTTTGCGAGCCATTAACCATTTCGAATCCAACGGTGCTGGGTGAGGCATTTCACTGGGAGGTCATTAAGCGTACAGCCTTCCGCCTCTCGGCTCATAGTCGTGACGCTCATAAGTCCCTACCAGGGGGTTCCCTGCTTTATAAAGACTTCAAAAATCCCAGTTCTCTCCAATACTCTGGACACTGGGCTCCAGTGGGTTAAAGACACTGATAGGTTTGCCAGCCATTAACCCATTGGATCCCACGGGAGCTGGGTGAGGCATTGCACTAGGAGGGCACTAGGCATACCGCCTTCCGCCTCTTGGCTCATAGCCTCGATGCTAATAGGTCTCTACCCAGGGGTTCCTTGTTTTTTAAAGACTTGAAAAATCCCAGTTCTGTCCAATGCTCCACTGGCTTAAAGAGACCAATTGGTTTTCCAGCCATTAACCCTTTGGATCCCAGGGGTGCTGGGCAAGGCTTTGCACTGGTAGGGCAATTGGTGTACTGCCCTCTGCTTATTGGCTCATTGTTGTGACGCTCATAGGTCCCTACCCGAGTGTTCCCTGCATGACAAAGACTTGAAAAATCCAAGTTCTGTCTAATACTCCGGAAACTAGGCGCCTGTGGGTTAAAGAGACCGATAGGTTGGCAGCCAGTATCCCTTTGAATCCCAGGAGTGCTGGGTGAGGCATTGCACTGGGAGAACACTATCCCAGGGGTCTTGGGCGAGGCGTTGGATTGGGAGTGCACTAGGCGAACCGGCCTCCGCCTTTCGGCTCATACTTGCGAAGCTCATAGATCCCTACCCGGGAGTTTCCTGCTTGACAAACACTTTGAAAAACCCAGTTCTGTCCCATACTATGGACTCCAGTGGGTTAAAGAGATCGAAATGTTTGCCAGTCATTAACCCATTGGGTCCCAGGGGTTCTGGGACTGGCATTGCACTGAGAGGGAACTAGGCGTACCACCCTCCGCCAATTGGCTCATACTCATGAAACTCATACATTACTACCCGTGGGTTCCCTGCTTGTTAGAGACTTGAAAACTCCCAGTTCTGTCCAATACTTTGGACACTGGGCTCCAGTGGGTTAAAGAGAGCGATAGGTTTTCCAGCTGTTAACCCATTGGATCCCAGGGGTGCTGGGCGAGGCATTGCACGGGGAGGACACTGGGTGTACCGCCCTTTGCCTATTGGTTCATAGTCGCGAATCTCATACATCACTACCCGGGAGTTCCCTGCTTGTAAGAGATTTGAAAACTCCCAGTTCTGTCTGGACATGGGGCTACAGTGGGTTAAAGAGACCAATAGGTTGGGCAGCCATTAACCCATTGAATCCCAGAGGTGCTGGGCGAGGCATTGCACTGGGAGTATACTAGGTGTATCGCCCTGTGCTTATTGGCTAATAGTCGAGAAGCTCATAGGTCCCATCCTGGGGGTTCCCTGCTTGATAAAGACTTGGGAAATCCAAGTTCTGTCCAATAATCTGGATACTGGGCTCTAGTGTGTTAAAGAGACCGATTCTTTGCCAGCCATTAACCCAATGGATCTCAGGGGTGCTGGGCAAGGTATTACACTAGAAGGGCACTAGAAGTACCACCCTCCGCCTATCGGATCATAGTCGCGAAGCTCGTAGGTTCCTACCAAGGTGTTCACTACTTTATAAAGACTTGTAAAATCTCAGTTCTATCCAATACTCTGGACACTGGTCTCGAATGGGTTAAAGAGACCAATAGGTTTGGCAGTCATTAACCCATTGGATCCCAGGGGTACTGGGTTAGGAATTGCACTGATAGGGCACTAGGTGTACCACCCTCCGCATTTTGGCTCATTCTCACGACCCTCATAGTTCGCTACCTTGGGGTTTCCTGCTTTATATAGACTTGAAAAATCCCAGTTCTGTCCAATTATCTGGACACTGGGCTTCAGTGGGTTAAAGAGACTGATAGATTTGCCAGCCATTAACCCATTGGATCCCAAGGATGCTGGGCGAGGCATTGCACTGGGAGTGCACTAGTAGTACTGGCCTCCGCCTTTCGGCTCATGCTCGCGAAACTCATAGGTCCCTAGCCGGGGGTTCCCTGCTTGATAAAGACTTGAAAAATCCCAGTTTTCTCCAATATTCTGGACGCTGGGCTCCAGTGGGTTAAACAGACCGATAGGTTTTCCAGCCATTAACCCATCGGCTCCCATTGGTTCTGGGTGAGGCATTGCTCTGGGAGGACACTAGGCGTACCGTCATCCGCCTATCGGCTCATAGTTGCGAAGCTCATAGATCCCTAACCGGGGGTTCCCTGCTTGTTAGAGACTTGAAAACTCCCAGTTCTGTCCAATTCTCTGGACACTTGGCTCCAGTGGGTTAAAGAGACCGATAGGTTTGCCAGCCATTAACCCATTGGATCCCAGGGGTGATGGGCTAGGCATTGCACTGGGAGGGCACAAGGCGTACCGCCCTCTGCCTAGGCTCATGGTCGCGAAACTCAAAGGTCCGTACCAGGGGGTTCCCTGCTTGATAAAGGGTTTAGAAATCCAAATTTTGTCCAATGCTCTAGACACTGGGCTCCAGTGGGTTAAAGAGACCGATAGGTTTGCCAGCCATTAATCCATTGGATCCCAGGGGTGCTGTGAGAGGTATTGCACTGGGATGGCACTAGGCGTACCGCCCTCCATCTTTAGGCTCGTAATCTCGAAGCTCATTGGTCCCTACCCAGGGTTCCCTGCTTGATAAAGACTTGAAAAATCCCTGTTCTGTCTAATCCTCTGGACACTGGCCTCCACTGGGTTAACCCGTCACGTCCCGAGCCTTTCCGCACCTATGACATCCCCCAGTCCCGAGCCTTTTTAGAAAATTTTTTTCTTCTAAATCTTCCGCTTAGGTCGAGAAACGATGGAAAATCATGAAGAAAGTTGTCTCTGCGGTCTATAAGTGATCTGTACAGGTGCGGTTTCCCCCCGCAGGTATCGTATTCTGTAATGGGCTGGATATGCGTTTACGTTTTCTATGGTAAGGAATAATGGGACAAACAACACACAACACCTCTACATTTATTGAATTTGAACTAATAAACAATAACAGTAACAATATAATGGATTTCAGACACATATATA
The DNA here is from genome assembly GCF_032717465.1 of Coenobita brevimanus. Classification (NCBI taxonomy): domain Eukaryota; kingdom Metazoa; phylum Arthropoda; class Malacostraca; order Decapoda; family Coenobitidae; genus Coenobita; species Coenobita brevimanus. The sequence goes on from NC_136986.1 coordinate 23,801,010, forward strand.
GGAAAAATAAGCATTGTACCATCGCGCGAGCATAGCGAGTTAGGTCAGTCGTAACATGCTATATGCTATGTTTCTGGTATGAGTCAACCTATCATTTTTTCTACTTGTATACTTCTGTTTCAATGACAATTTACCAATTACAACTGTTTGTAAGTGTTTTCAGATGTTTTCATTCATTATGATGACATGCAGCATAAGTTTAGTGCACATCAGCTTAGTAAGCGCACTCGCTATGACTCGTATTTCAACATACCAAATTGTTTTATCACTTTCCAATTATTTTCCCATTTACATAGAACCTTTCCTCCACCACTGTGAAGGTTTTCAATTATTTTCATTCATTACGAGGGCATTTAGCGATATGCTAGCGCCTATTCACGTAGCAACCACGATCTCAAACACTCGTGTTTCATCATCTACTTTATTTGTTCACTCAAATTATATTTTCCCACTTACATTACACACGTTTACACCCCTAGAATGCACTGTACATACTTACTGCCATTATTTATTCAAGTGAGCGTGAGAATATCGCCTGAAAATACCCTCGCAAGGAATGTTTCGTCATACATAATACTCACACACTTATATACTAATTCACTCACACACTTATATACTAATTATTCACTTTATCACTTGCTGACTTTTATTTTGACTAATACGTGCCTTATTCATTCGACTAAGCGTCAGGAAATCTTATCATTATAGACACGCTATGAATATTTGACTTAGAATATACATCATCATATGCAATAATTTGAACTTATATTATACCCGTAAGAATGTCACATAATAAGAAATATATAATAAGGGGCCGTATTTATTGCACTGAGCGACAGAATATCGAATCAAACAACCCTCTCTATGTAAGTTTCAACTTAGGGCAGATTTATATACTTACACCCAATGTTTTCACTTATGTTCTACCCGTAGGCACTTTATACTAATATTTGGTGATCCACATGACTGATATTTTCACAGAGCGTCTGTCTGTCGCATTTACCTCATAATTTCAGCGTCCTTTCGCATTCACACCATGCTAAAAGTGCAGCAACGTGTGATATTCACTAAAACATGGGTGAATACACAGACCCACGTCACACTGCACGCACTCATAGCGGGTGTCCTTCCTCTGTGTCGTGAGTCTCACCTGGGAATTACTGCACACGTGACACCTGTGCTGGGGCCTAGGTCTGTTGGGCTGGGGAGGGATAGGAGTGGGGAAATGGCGGCCGAATATTCTCTGGGGAGTCTGGGTAATAGGGGCAGTGCGGGGACGCTGTTGGGGCCTTTCAACAGCATACTTAGCAAAGATTTCTCGTGTGAGCTCCCTCACAAACCCTTCAAAGGTTTCCTGAACTCCTGTGGTCATGGCGTGAAGGTGGTGGCAATTAAGAGCAGTGATATCTAGCAAGTGAAAGAACAGTTTTTTATACCACTTCATCGTGGTCGTGGCACACTCTTCCGTCGATATCATGAAGTCTGACTGGTCCACGAGGCGCATGTTTATATTATAGTCCATGAATAATTCAGGTTTCCAAACACGACGCCTGCTCTCGCTATGGTAATCAACAGAATCAGTACGGTGCATCAAGGGGCGGTGAACCATGGACAAGAGGCTTACTTCTCTGTTGTGGTTCCACATTGTTGCAAGGATGTTGTTTGCTTTGAAGAAGACAACCTCACTCCTTGCAAGTTTCCGCCCTACCTTGACCATGTGACGCCGGTTCACCTTTACGGTTCCACAGACTCCCGTTTCATGTCTGTGAAGATAACGAGCGAGAAGAGAGCTAGTGTACCAGTTGTCGAGGTAGAGAACGTGACCACGATGAAGGTAGTCTTGTATCATCGTCTTTACCACTGCTCCCGAAAGTCCTATACTTCGATCTTCTATTATGTCTGTCTGTGCACCGGTGTACAAGACTGTCTTGCACGTATCCAGTCCTACAGTCACACATAACAAAGATCTTGAACCCAAAACGGTGGCTTTTGCTGGGTATATACTGTCTGAATGAAATATTGCCTCTCCACAGCACGAGACTCTCGTCTATAACGAGATCTCTATAGGGATAGAATGAGGATTGAATGGTTTGCCTGAGGTGATCAAAGACCAGCCTAATTCACCTCATTTTGTCAGTGTTGTTTGCATTTGCAGGGTCATTAGCATCATAAAAATGGAGACGACTTAGAATTTGTTGAAACCGATTACGGCTCATCACTTGACCAAATATGGGGGTAAACATAACAGGGTCCCTAGTCCAGTAAGGAGGAATTCTATTTTTTCTTATTATACCCATCAAAAGGACAAGGGCAAAAATAATAACATTTCTGGAATGGAGACAGGGTAATCATAAATCATAGAATGCCTACTCCTTGTTCCCAATCTTTCACTTTCTAGGCGCTGGCCGCTTGCAAACATGTTTGTTTGAAAAACGATCTGATCTACGAAGGCCTCATTGAAAAACAGGTGGAAAAATCCAACCTGCTTGAATTACAGTGAATACCTGGTGCAATGCAGCCAGATCGCCCATGCTCAGTGAAGGGGTGAATGAGGGGAGAAAAATCACTCCCATCCTCCCAATCCCACAACACAAATCCCTCGTCCCCATCACCGCCTTCGTCTGGGTGGGGAGGAGATCCTGGTTGGGGAGGTTGGGGAGAAGGAGTACGGAGGGCTTCCCCACTGTCACTCCTCTTCCCTCTGCCTTTACCCTTTTCCTTTCACTTACCCTTACGGCCTTGAGGAACATTAGGGGCTGTGGGGATGAAATTGTTGAATATTGGGGAGCAGAAGACGTGCTGGGGAATGGTTCCTCCCCACCTTCCCCCTCCTTTACCACACCACGTGCTTTCTCACGCAACCTTGCTCGACCACGTGTTAGGGGATATTGGGGAGCATAAGACGTACTTTGGAGTGGTTCCTCCCCACCTTCCCCCTCCCTCACAACCCCACGTGATAATGAACGCACCCGCACTGGCCCACGTGATCCACTCTGCCGCCTCACACTGCGTAGGGAGAGCAATGACTCACCCACCTCACTCTCACTTTCCCTAATCCCAGGAATGTCCATTTCACTCCCCACTCCCTCCACTTCACTTCCTACCTCCCCAAACAGAATGCTAGGCCCATACCTGCTTAGACGACGTGGTGTGCGATCTGGGCCACGATGGGTAATCACCTCCCCTCCATGCCAAGTGGCAGCACGTCCCACGGCTCCATCCTCGTCCTCGACCACGAATTCTGCTTCCAAGGCACGCTGGGGATAGGGATATGATATACCACGTGCCTTCTTTGCCTCCTGCCCCTCTCTAGCAGCACGGTAAGTCACGTACTGCCGCTTCCTGGGTGACGGAACTTCCTCGTCACTGCTGGTGGTTTCTTCCTCCTCTGGCTGCACATAATCCTTGTCCATCTCCTCGTCATCCAGTGGAGAATCACTGTCGCCGGTAAAGGTGTCCAGGGCGACTTGAATTTCGTTCTCTGAGAGACCTCTCTTAGCCATGTCTGAGCAGGACCGTGGTTACCAGGTGAGTGGACGAGTGGCAGGCTAGCGCGGGTCGCTCGGGGTCGCCGAGTATCCCCGCCTGGTGGCAGGTAGGGGAAGGTCAGGCGAGGGTACGTACCGCAAATGAAGCGCGAAATTTGAAAATTGTCGAAATTATGCACATTGCAATTGCACGACGTACTGGTACGTCGCCGGGACTGCCAAATGCAAATCGTTGCAACGTACCCATACGTCGTCGGGACGGGGCAGGTTAAAGAGACCGATAGGTTTGCCAGTGATTAACCAGTTGGATCCCAGGGGTTCTGCGTGAGGCTTTGCACTGCGAAGGCACTAGGTGTACTGTCCTACACCTATCGGCTCATAGTCGTGAAGTTCATAGGACTGTACCCGAGGATTCCCTTCTTTATAAAGACTTGAAATATCCCAGTTCTGTCCAATGCTCTGGACACTGTGACCCAATGGGTTAAAGAGACCGAATGGTTTGCCAGTCATTAACCCATTTGATACCAGTGGTGCTGCGTAAGGCATTGCACTGGGAGGGCACTACGTGTACTGCCCTCAACCAATCGGCTCAGGGTCGCGAAACTCATACGTCCCTAACAGGGGTTTCCCTACTTTATAAAGACTTGAAAAATCCCAGATCTTAACAATACTCTGGATGCACGGTTCCAGTGGGTTAAAGAGACAGGTTTGCGAGCCATTAACCATTTCGAATCCAACGGTGCTGGGTGAGGCATTTCACTGGGAGGTCATTAAGCGTACAGCCTTCCGCCTCTCGGCTCATAGTCGTGACGCTCATAAGTCCCTACCAGGGGGTTCCCTGCTTTATAAAGACTTCAAAAATCCCAGTTCTCTCCAATACTCTGGACACTGGGCTCCAGTGGGTTAAAGACACTGATAGGTTTGCCAGCCATTAACCCATTGGATCCCACGGGAGCTGGGTGAGGCATTGCACTAGGAGGGCACTAGGCATACCGCCTTCCGCCTCTTGGCTCATAGCCTCGATGCTAATAGGTCTCTACCCAGGGGTTCCTTGTTTTTTAAAGACTTGAAAAATCCCAGTTCTGTCCAATGCTCCACTGGCTTAAAGAGACCAATTGGTTTTCCAGCCATTAACCCTTTGGATCCCAGGGGTGCTGGGCAAGGCTTTGCACTGGTAGGGCAATTGGTGTACTGCCCTCTGCTTATTGGCTCATTGTTGTGACGCTCATAGGTCCCTACCCGAGTGTTCCCTGCATGACAAAGACTTGAAAAATCCAAGTTCTGTCTAATACTCCGGAAACTAGGCGCCTGTGGGTTAAAGAGACCGATAGGTTGGCAGCCAGTATCCCTTTGAATCCCAGGAGTGCTGGGTGAGGCATTGCACTGGGAGAACACTATCCCAGGGGTCTTGGGCGAGGCGTTGGATTGGGAGTGCACTAGGCGAACCGGCCTCCGCCTTTCGGCTCATACTTGCGAAGCTCATAGATCCCTACCCATGAGTTTCCTGCTTGATAAACACTTGAAAAAACCCAGTTCTGTCCCATACTATGGACACTGGGCTCCAGTGGGTTTAAGAGATCGAAATGTTTGCCAGTCATTAACCCATTGGGTCCCAGGGGTTCTGGGACTGGCATTGCACTGAGAGGGAACTAGGCGTACCACCCTCCGCCAATTGGCTCATACTCACGAAACTCATACATTACTACCCGTGGGTTCCCTGCTTGTTAGAGACTTGAAAACTCCCAGTTCTGTCCAATACTCTGGACACTGGGCTCCAGTGGGTTAAAGAGAGCGATAGGTTTTCCAGCTGTTAACCCATTGGATCCCAGGGGTGCTGGGCGAGGCATTGCACGGGGAGGACACTGGGTGTACCGCCCTCTGCCTATTGGTTCATAGTCGCGAATCTCATACATCACTACCCGGGAGTTCCCTGCTTGTAAGAGATTTGAAAACTCCCAGTTCTGTCTGGACATGGGGCTACAGTGGGTTAAAGAGACCAATAGGTTGGGCAGCCATTAACCCATTGAATCCCAGAGGTGCTGGGCGAGGCATTCCACTGGGAGTATACTAGGTGTATCGCCCTGTGCTTATTGGCTAATAGTCGAGAAGCTCATAGGTCCCATCCTGGGGGTTCCCTGCTTGATAAAGACTTGGGAAATCCAAGTTCTGTCCAATAATCTGGATACTGGGCTCTAGTGTGTTAAAGAGACCGATTCTTTGCCAGCCATTAACCCAATGGATCTCAGGGGTGCTGGGCAAGGTATTACACTAGAAGGGCACTAGAAGTACCACCCTCCGCCTATCGGATCATAGTCGCGAAGCTCGTAGGTTCCTACCAAGGTGTTCACTACTTTATAAAGACTTGTAAAATCTCAGTTCTATCCAATACTCTGGACACTGGTCTCGAATGGGTTAAAGAGACCAATAGGTTTGGCAGTCATTAACCCATTGGATCCCAGGGGTACTGGGTTAGGAATTGCACTGATAGGGCACTAGGTGTACCACCCTCCGCCTTTTGGCTCATAGTCACGACCCTCATAGTTCGCTACCAAGGGGGTTTCCTGCTTTATAGAGACTTAAAAAATCCCAATTCTGTCCAATTCTCTGGACACTGGGCTTCAGTGGGTTAGACTGATAGATTTGCCAGCCATTAACCCATTGGATCCCAAAGATGCTGGGCAAGGCATTGCACTGGGAGTGCACTAGTAGTATTGGCCTCCGCCTTTCGGCTCATGCTCGCGAAACTCATAGGTCCCTACCCTGGGGTTCCGTGCTTGATAAAGACTTGAAAAATCCCAGTTTTCTCCAATATTCTGGACGCTGGGCTCCAGTGGGTTAAACAGACCGATAGGTTTTCCAGCCATTAACCCATCGGCTCCCATTGGTTCTGGGTGAGGCATTGCACTGGGAGGACACTAGGTGTACCGTCATCCGCCTATCGGCTCATAGACGCGAAGCTCATAGATCCCTAACTGGGGGTTCCCTGCTTGTTAGAGACTTGAAAACTCCAAGTTCTGTCCAATTCTCTGGACACTTGGCTTCAGTGGATTAAAGAGACCGATTGGTTTGCCAGCCATTAACCCATTGGATCCCAGGGATGATGGGCTAGGCATTGCACTGGGAGGGCACAAGGCGTACCGCCCTCTGCCTAGGCTTATGGTCGCGAAACTCAAAGTTCCGTACCAGGGGGTTCCCTGCTTGATAAAGGGTTTAGAAATCCACGTTTTGTACACTGCTCTAGACACTGGGCTCCAGTGGGTTAAAGAGACCGATAGGTTTGGCAGCCATTAATCCATTGGATCCCAGGGGTGCTGTGAGAGGTATTGCACTGGGATGGCACTAGGCGTACCGCCCTCCATCTTTAGGCTCGTAATCTCGAAGCTCATTGGTCCCTACCCAGGGTTCCCTGCTTGATAAAGACTTGAAAAATCCCTGTTCTGTCTAATCCTCTGGACACTGGCCTCCACTGGGTTAACCCGTCACGTCCCGAGCCTTTCCGCACCTATGACATCCCCCAGTCCCGAGCCTTTTTAGAAAATTTTTTTTTCTTCTAAAACTTCCGCTTAGGTCGAGAAACGATGGAAAATCATGAAGAAAGTTGTCTCTGCGGTCTATAAGTGATCTGTACAGGTGCGGTTTCCCCCCGCAGGTATCGTATTCTGTAATGGGCTGGATATGCGTTTACGTTTTCTATGGTAAGGAATAATGGGACAAACAACACACAACACCTCTACATTTATTGAATTTGAACTAATAAACAATAACAGTAACAATATAATGGATTTCAGACACATATATAGGAAAAATAAGCATTGTACCATCGCGCGAGCATAGCGAGTTAGGTCCGAGTCGTAACATGCTATATGCTATGTTTCTGGTATGAGTCAACCTATCATTTTTTCTACTTGTATACTTCTGTTTCAATGACAATTTACCAATTACAACTGTTTGTAAGTGTTTTCAGATGTTTTCATTCATTATGATGACATGCAGCATAAGTTTAGTGCACATCAGCTTAGTAAGCGCACTCGCTATGACTCGTATTTCAACATACCAAATTGTTTTATCACTTTCCAATTATTTTCCCATTTACATAGAACCTTTCCTCCACCACTGTGAAGGTTTTCAATTATTTTCATTCATTACGAGGGCATTTAGCGATATGCTAGCGCCTATTCACGTAGCAACCACGATCTCAAACACTCGTGTTTCATCATCTACTTTATTTGTTCACTCAAATTATATTTTCCCACTTACATTACACACGTTTACACCCCTAGAATGCACTGTACATACTTACTGCCATTATTTATTCAAGTGAGCGTGAGAATATCGCCTGAAAATACCCTCGCAAGGAATGTTTCGTCATACATAATACTCACACACTTATATACTAATTCACTCACACACTTATATACTAATTATTCACTTTATCACTTGCTGACTTTTATTTTGACTAATACGTGCCTTATTCATTCGACTAAGCGTCAGGAAATCTTATCATTATAGACACGCTATGAATATTTGACTTAGAATATACATCATCATATGCAATAATTTGAACTTATATTATACCCGTAAGAATGTCACATAATAAGAAATATATAATAAGGGGCCGTATTTATTGCACTGAGCGACAGAATATCGAATCAAACAACCCTCTCTATGTAAGTTTCAACTTAGGGCAGATTTATATACTTACACCCAATGTTTTCACTTATGTTCTACCCGTAGGCACTTTATACTAATATTTGGTGATCCACATGACTGATATTTTCACAGAGCGTCTGTCTGTCGCATTTACCTCATAATTTCAGCGTCCTTTCGCATTCACACCATGCTAAAAGTGCAGCAACGTGTGATATTCACTAAAACATGGGTGAATACACAGACCCACGTCACACTGCACGCACTCATAGCGGGTGTCCTTCCTCTGTGTCGTGAGTCTCACCTGGGAATTACTGCACACGTGACACCTGTGCTGGGGCCTAGGTCTGTTGGGCTGGGGAGGGATAGGAGTGGGGAAATGGCGGCCGAATATTCTCTGGGGAGTCTGGGTAATAGGGGCAGTGCGGGGACGCTGTTGGGGCCTTTCAACAGCATACTTAGCAAAGATTTCTCGTGTGAGCTCCCTCACAAACCCTTCAAAGGTTTCCTGAACTCCTGTGGTCATGGCGTGAAGGTGGTGGCAATTAAGAGCAGTGATATCTAGCAAGTGAAAGAACAGTTTTTTATACCACTTCATCGTGGTCGTGGCACACTCTTCCGTCGATATCATGAAGTCTGACTGGTCCACGAGGCGCATGTTTATATTATAGTCCATGAATAATTCAGGTTTCCAAACACGACGCCTGCTCTCGCTATGGTAATCAACAGAATCAGTACGGTGCATCAAGGGGCGGTGAACCATGGACAAGAGGCTTACTTCTCTGTTGTGGTTCCACATTGTTGCAAGGATGTTGTTTGCTTTGAAGAAGACAACCTCACTCCTTGCAAGTTTCCGCCCTACCTTGACCATGTGACGCCGGTTCACCTTTACGGTTCCACAGACTCCCGTTTCATGTCTGTGAAGATAACGAGCGAGAAGAGGGCTAGTGTACCAGTTGTCGAGGTAGAGAACGTGACCACGATGAAGGTAGTCTTGTATCATCGTCTTTACCACTGCTCCCGAATGTTCTATACTTCGATCTTCTATTATGTCTGTCTGTGCACCGGTGTACAAGACTATGTCTTGCATGTATCCAGTCCTACAGTCACACATAACAAAGATCTTGAACCCAAAACGGTGCCTTTTGCTGGGTATATACTGTCTGAATGAAATATTGCCTCTCCACAACACGAGACTCTCGTCTATGACGAGATCTCTATAGGGATAGAATGAGGATCGAAAGGTTTGCCTGAGGTGATCAAAGACCAGCCTAATTCGCCTCATTTTGTCAGTGTTGTTTGCATTTGCAGGGTCATTAGCATCATAATAATGGAGGCGACTTAGAATTTGTTGAAACCGATTACGGCTCATCAATTGACCAAATATGGGGGTAAACATAACAGGGTCCCTAGTCCAGTAAGCAGGAATTCTATTTTTTCTTATTATACCCATCAAAAGGACAAGGGCAAAAAATAAGAACATTTCTGGAATGGAGACAGTGTAATCATAAATCATAGAATGCCTACTCCTTGTTCCCAATCTTTCACTTTCTAGGCGCTGGCTGCTTGCAAACAGGTTTGTTTGAAAAACGATCTGATCTACGAAGGCCTCATTGAAAAACAGGTGGAAAAAATCCAACCTGCTTGAATTACAGTGAATACCTGGTGCAATGCAGCCAGATCGCCCATGCTCAGTGAAGGGGTGAATGAGGGGAGAAAAATCACTCCCATCCTCCCAATCCCACAACACAAATCCCTCGTCCCCATCACCGCCTTCGTCTGGGTGGGGAGGAGATCCTGGTTGGGGAGGTTGGGGAGAAGGAGTACGGAGGGCTTCCCCACTGTCACTCTTCCCTCTGCCTTTACCCTTTCCCTTTCCCTTACCCTTACGGCCTTGAGGAACATTAGGGGGCTGTGGGGATAAAATTGTTGAATATTGGGGAGAAGAAGACGTGCTGGGGAATGGTTCCTCCCCACCTTCCCCCTCCATTACCACACCACGTGCTCTCTCACGCAACCTTGCTCGACCACGTGTTAGGGGATATTGGGGAGCATAAGACGTGCTTTGGAGTGGTTCCTCCCCACCTTCCCCCTCCCTCACAGCCCCACGTGATAATGAATGCACCCACACTGGCCCACGTGATCCACTCTGCCACCTCACACTGCGTAGGGAGAGCAATGACTCACCCACCTCACTCTCACTTTCCCTAATCCCAGGAATGTCCATTTCACTCCCCACTCCCTCCACTTCACTTCCTACCGCCCCAAACAGAATGCTAGGCCCATACCTGCTTAGACGACGTGGTGTGCGATCTGGGCCACGATGGGTAATCACCACCCCCCCATACCACGTGGCAGCACGTCCCACGGCTCCGTCCTCGTCCTCGACCTCGAATTCTGCTTCCAAGGCACGCTGGGATAGGGATATGATATACCACGTGCCTTCTTTGCCTCCTGCCCCTCTCTAGCAGCACGGTAAGTCACATACTGCCGCTTCCTGGGTGACGGAACTTCCTCGTCACTGCTGGTGGTTTCTTCCTCCTCTGGCTGCACATAATCCTTGTCCATCTCCTCGTCATCCAGTGGGGAATCACTGTCGCCGGTAAAGGTGTCCAGGGCGACTTGAATTTCGCTCTCTGAGAGACCTCTCTTAGCCATGTCTGAGCAGGACCGTGGCTAGGAGGTGAGTGGACGAGTGGCAGGCTAGCGCGGGTCGCTCGGGGTCGCCGAGTGTCCCCGCCTGGTGGCAGGTAGGGGAAGGTCAGGCGAGGGTACGTACCGCAAATCAAGCGCGAAATTTGAAAATTGTCGAAATTATGCACATTGCAATTGCACGAAGTACTGGTACGTCGCCGGGACTGGCAAATGCAAATCGTTGCGACGTACCCATATGTCGTCGGGACGGGGCGGGTTAAAGAGACCGATAGGTTTGCCAGTGATTAACCAGTTGGATCACAGGGGTTCTGGGTGAGGCTTTGCACTGCGAAGGCACTAGGTGTACTGTCCTACTCCTATCGGCTCATAGTCGTGAAGTTCATTGGACAGTACCCGAGGATTCCCTTCTTTATAAAGACTTGAAATATCCCAGTTCTGTCCAATACTCTGGACACTGTGATCCAGTGGGTTAAAGAGACCGAATGGTTTGCCAGTCATTAACCCATTTGATCCCAGGGGTGCTGCGTGAGGCATTGCACTGGGAGGTCACTAGGTGTACTGCCCTCAACCTATCGGCTCAGGGTCGCAAAACTCATACGTCCCTAACCGGGGTTTCCCTACTTTATAAAGACTTGAAAAATCCCAGATCTTTACAATACTCTGGATACACGGTTCCAGTGGGTTAAAGAGACAGGTTTGCGAGCCATTAACCATTCCGAATCCAACAGTGCTGGGTGAGGCATTTCACTGGGAGGTCATTAAGCGTACAGCCTTCCGCCTCTCGGCTCATAGTCGTGACGCTCATAAGTCCCTACCAGGGGGTTCCCTGCTTTATAAAGACTTCAAAAATCCCAGTTCTCTCCAATACTCTGGACACTGACCTCCAGTAGGTTAAAGACATTGATAGGTTTGTCAGCCATTAACCCATTGGATCCCACTGGAGCTGGGTGAGGCATTGCACTAGGAGGGCACTAGGCATACCGCCCTCCGCCTCTTGGCTCATAGCCGCGATGCTAATAGGTCTCTACCCAGGGGTTCCTAGTTTTTTAAAGACTTGAAAAATCCCAGTTCTGTCCAATGCTCGACATTGGGCTCTAGTGAGTTAAAGAGACTGATAGGTTTGCCAGCCATTAACCCATTCGATCCCACGGGTGCTGGGTGAGGCATTGTATTGGGAGAGCAATAGGTATACCGCCATCCGTTTATTGGCTCATAGTAACGAAACTCATAGGTCCCTACATGGGGGCTTCCTGCTTTATAAAGACTTGAAAAAGCCAAGTTCTGTCTAAAACTCTGGACACTGTGCTCCAGTGACTTAAAGAAACCAATTGGTTTTCCAGCCATTAACCCATTGGATCCCAGGGGTGCTGGGCAAGGCATTGCACTGGGAGAGCAATTGGTGTACTGCCCTCCGCTTATTGGCTCATAGTTGTGACGGTCATAGGTCCCTACCCGAGTGTTCCCTGCATGACAAAGACTTGAAAAATCCAAGTTCTGTCTAATACTCTGGAAACTAGGCGCCAGTGGGTTAAAGAGACCGATAGGTAGGCAGCCAGTATCCCATTGAATCCCAGGAGTGCTGGGTGAGGCATTGCACTGGGAGAACACTAGGCGTACCACCCTCCGCCTATCACCTCATAGTTGCTGCGCTCATAGATCACTACCTGGGTAGACTCTGCTTTATAAAGACTTCAAAAATCCCAGTTCTGTCCAATTCCCAGGACACTGGGTCCAGTGGGTTAAAGAAACTGATAGGTTTACTAGCCATTAACCCATTGGATCCCAGGGGTGCCGGGCGTAGCATTGCTCTGCGAGGGCACTAGTCGTACTGCCCTCCGCATCTTAGCTCATAGTCACGACCCTCATAGGTCCCTAGCCAGGGGTTCCTTGCTTTATAAAGACTTGCAAATCCCAGTTCTGTCCAGTAGTCTGGACACTGAGCTGTAGTAGGTTAAAGAGACCGATTGGTTTTCCAGCCATTAACCCACTGGATCAAAAGGGTGCTTGGCTAGGCATTGCACTTGGAGGGCTCTAGGCGTAGTGCCCTCCGCCTATCAGCTCTTAGTCGCGAAACTTATAGGTTCGTACCTGGAGGTTCCCTGCTTAATAAGGACTTGAAAAATCCCAGTTCTGTCCAATACTCTGGACATTGGGCTCTAATGGGTTAAAGAGACCAATAGGTTTGCCAACCATTAACCCTTTCGATCCCAGGGGTGTTGGGCGAGGCGTTGGACTGGGAGAGCACTAGGCGAACCGGCCTCCGCCTTTCGGCTCATACTTGCGAAACTCATAGATCCCTACCCAGGAGTTTCCTGCTTGATAAACACTTGAAAAAAACCCAGTTCTGTCCCATACTATGGACACTGGGCTGCAGTGGGTTAAAGAGATCGAAATGTTTGCCAGTCATTAACCCATTGGGTCCCAGGGGTTCTGGGACTGGCATTGCACTGAGAGGGAACTAGGCGTACCACCCTCCGCCAATTGGCTCATGCTCATGAAACTCATACATTACTACCCGTGGGTTCCCTGCTTGTTAGAGACTTGAAAACTCCCAGTTCTGTCCAATACTTTGGACACTGGGCTCCAGTGGGTTAAAGAGAGCGATAGGTTTTCCAGCTGTTAACCCATTGGATCCCAGGGGTGCTGGGCGAGGCATTGCACGGGGAGGACACTGGGTGTACCGCCCTCTGCCTATTGGTTCATAGTCGCGAATCTCATACATCACTACCCGGGAGTTCCCTGCTTGTAAGAAATTTGAAAACTCCCAGTTCTGTCTGGACACGGGGCTCCAGTGGGTTAACCCTTTAAACGTGGCCGTGAACGGTCAACGCCCCCCCCCCCCAGAGTGGCGGGTTTGTATTGTGGACTGCGTACCTGTTGGAAAATATTAGCCAAAAATCAGAGATTAACTCTAGAACATCATACTTGGTATGGCCGATAGTACTTACATTCAGCTTTCTCCAGAGAGATGTGTTGAGCCTTCGTTGACTACCCAAGGACTTGTGGAGACTTGCAAATTTGGGTAACAAAATCTTCACTTTCACACCTTCAGCAACCCGGTTTCACCTCTACCACAGCCTCATTCTGTCACAGTAAACTTTATACTACAACGTAAATGTAGTTTGGAATCTGTATTTGTACAATAAGCTCTGAAAATAAGGCTAAAATCAATGAAGAGTACGGCCGACATGCAGTGCGGCGGCGGTCTTTCTGTCACTCAACAAACATTTCCATTTTCACTGCTAAAAACATGTATAATACATTATTTTCAATCATCAATCAAGCAATCAATCATTTCCTGTGGCACCCCAAGGAATGCATAGGGCCTCAATGAACTCTCTCCACCAATATTTGTCTCTTGCCATCTCCTTCAGGTCCCACCAACACTCCTCTCCTGCTTCTTTTTTCATTGTCCTCAACCAGGTTTCCCTCGGCCTACCTCTGCCTCTTCTTCCTCTAGCAATCCACTCTGGCACATCCTGTATTAAACAACCTTCTTTTCTGTATATGTGCCCCAGCCACTTCCAGCGAGACAGTCTCACATATTCATTAACTGGTTCCACTCTCGTAATATCCCTTACTCTTTCATTTGTAACTCTGTCTTGCCACTTTACCCCAAGAATCCTTCTCAGTATTTTATTCTCAAATCCTAATACTTTTTGATCTGTTGCAATTGTACTGTACCATGACTCATGCCCGTAAATTAAAATTGGTCTAACCATGGACTTGTAAATTTTCACTTTAGTATGTACAGAAAGCATATTATTATTCCAAACAGATTTCAACATTCCAACAGCTCGCCAAGCCTGTCTAATCCTCTCCTCAATTTCATTGTTTAATGATCCATTAGATGATACAATCGTTCCCAGATATTTAAAGTTTTCTACATTCTTCACCACATTATTCCCAATTACACAATCGATTTGGTTCTCCACGTTCATATTAATAATTTCAGTCTTTCCACAATTTATTACCAATCCCACTTTTACTCCTTCCTCCACCAGACAATCGAGCACCCTCTGCATCTCGTAAATACTTCCGCAAATCAGTACAATATCATCAGCATAGTCCAAATCCATCAGCTTCTTATTTTCTGTCCAGTTAATTCCTGCACCTGTTCTCCTTACAACCTTTTTCATAACATAATCCATAACCAAAACAAACAACAATGGCGAAAGAACTCCTCCTTGAATCACTCCTGACTTAACTTGAAATGGATCACTCAAAGAACCATCCACCATTACCTTACAAAAGTACCTTCATGCAAGCTTTTAACAATATTTACAAACTTTTCTGGTATACCATAGAATCTCATAATTTTCAACATAGCTCCACGTGAAACACTATCAAACGCCTTTTCAAAATCCACAAAACACATGTTAAGTGGCATTTTCATCTCATTAGCTTGTTGCATTAGATGCCTTACAATAAAAATCTGATCATTACAACCTCGACCCTTTCTAAATCCCGCTTGTTCTTCTCTTAAAATTTTATCAATTACTGGCTCTATTCTGTTCAACAAGATTTTGGAAAAGATTTTTGCAACTACAGGTGTCAAAGTTATCCCCCTCCAATTGCCACACACACTTAAATCTCCCTTTTTTGGTATTTTAATCATATTACTTCCAAAAAGATCACCGCGGCGCACTTTTTATTCTGCCTTACGCCCGTCACTTTATTCTCGTTCCTGTCGGCTGCTTGCACTGACTCAGAAGAGCTAGAACTCGCCATAATGTCACTTTGAAAGCCTGCGGTAAACTAACGCTAAACAGGGCAAACCATGAGAAAAAAAGCTAGTGTTACAACTGGGGAAACAAGCATTTCCTATTAGCATAAACTGCTTGTGAGAGGAGAGCGCAGATTTACAGTTCTGAGCACTCAGAGCGCTGCCATGTATCACAGCCAGGCTGGCCGGGCCGTGGTGGGGGAGCAGGGGGGAATAACGCGATACATGGCAACAACGGAAATCAGTAGTACAAAGGTAAAGTATGCTAACTGTAGCTAAAGGGTGGTGGTACTGATAGACAATACTAGCTGGAACCTGCTTGCCCGCGGATATTCAAAATTTACTAGAATCGCAAACGCAACGCTCCACCGTTATGTCCTTTTCGCCGAGCGTCCGATACGCGACGCTCCGCGTTTAACCCCTACACCGCGGGCATATTTACCAATGTTTTGTGTGTGCCACGGGGTTCTTCAGGCTCCGACAGACTCTCAAAAAATATTTGCCAAAAATCAGTTATTAGTCCTAGAATATTAAAATTACATATGCTTATGGCACATACTTTCAGCTTTGTCCTGGAATGTTTGTTGAGCCTTCGTCTGTTACCGTAGGACTTGTAGAGACCTCAGAAGTTGGGTAACAAAGTCTCCACTTTACACTTCCCAACAACCCGTAATATGATTACCACAGCCAGATATTAACACTATAAACACTACTCTATGATTTTCAAGTAGTTTGGGATCCATACTCCCCCGAAAAAAAACACTGTGAAAGCAATGAAAATTATGAGCGGGTCTGACCGTCGCACTTGCGCTAGTTCGCTCTTGGTACTCTGTCATTTATTATTAGTAAAACCCCTCACACTTCATATTTCTATTACTATATGACACTTACATATGTCTACAGTCTTTATCCATAAGTTTCCTTATAGATAGTTTATTATAGATAGTAGGGATATAGATTTCCTTATAGATAGTAGGGATTCAATTTCTTTCAGTAAAATACGTAGCATTCACTTTCTCGTCCTGTATACTAGCATTGAGAGTGAATGTCACTTTCATCTTCACTCTCATAACTCATAGTATTCAGACATGCTAGAGTGAAACTTTCACTTTCATTACTCCTAGGGTATATACTCGTATTCTTATAATACTACTCATTTACGTTTCTATTTACGTTCTCTATTTTATTTACGTTATTTACATTACTATTTTATTTACACTGTGTTATGCACTGTCACTTGCAGTAACTTATAAAACTAATTTCCACTGTTCACGTATATTTACATTCATTACTTTCACTTGCTGTTTACACATTATTTACACATTATTTACAATTCCACTTGCACTGTTTTACTCAATAGAAAGATCGTAGTCACTCTTTTATCAATCGTCAGCCCTTCACCTCTTTCCACATGAGGTTTAGTAGAGGGTAAATGTCACAGGGAACTTTGCATGGGGGTGAAAAGTCCCTGAAGTCAGCAAGAGGAAACAGGCGTATCTCCACTTTGGAAGATGAGAGTGAACTGATAAGGGAGGGCTGGGGAGGAGGCCTACCTAGGGATATTCAGTACTACCAACGTTAGCTCTTGAAACAGCTATGTATAGCAATGAAATGAGTGGCAAGAAATCTACACAATACATTGTAAATTAGGTAGTTCCAGGTGAATGTAAATAACACTTAGGCTTCTTTCTTTCCCTCCTTTTATGTATATTTATTACAAAAATAGATTATACAGCATATTTTAAGGGGAAATAAACAGCGAAAATTAGCGAACGAGTGCACATGAGGTGTTGTCAGGTGATAATTTGCCAATTCCAGGTGTATGGCACTCTCACTTACCATATTTCTTTCTTGTATATATTATTTGGTATTAGAATAGGGCATAGGGCTTATTTCAATGGATGAAATCAGTGAAAAATTCCAGGAAAGGTTTACTTAGCGTAGCACGGCGGGCAGGCGAGAGGATAGGGTAATGGAGGGGGGATAGGGAGGGGAGTCAAGAACGGGGAGAAATGGCTAAATTGTCAACAATGGATGGGAGTACAGATGAGATTAGGAGTTGTGACTATTGTTGGACATTGGCAGTAGTGATAGATGATAAACGCCCCCACTTGGAAGCACGGGTGATTTCAAAATAACACAGAATCACAATAGCGACGCCCAGTGGTATGATCCCTTGCTCCCAAGCGTCACGAAAGTGACGCCCCGCGGTTAAGGGGTTAAAGGGTTAAAGAGACCAATAGGTTCGCCAGCCATTAACCCATTGAAACCCAGAGGTGCTGGGCGAGGCATTGCACTGGGAGTACACTAGGTGTATCGCCCTCTGCTTATTGGCTAATAATCGCGAAGCTCATAGGTCTCATCCTGGGGGTTCCCTGCGTGATAAAGACTTGAGAAATCCAAGTTTTGTCCAATAATCTGGAGACTGGGCTCTAGTGTGTTAAAGAGACCGATTGTTTTGCCAGCCATTAACGCAATGGATCTCTGGGGTGCTGGGCAAGGTATTACACTAGAAGGGCACTAGAAGTACCACCCTCCGCCTATCGGATCATTGTCGCGAAGCTCGTAGGTTTCTACCAAGGTGTTCCCTACTTTATAAAGACTTGTAAAATCTCAGTTCTATCCAATACTCTGGACATTGGTCTCGAATGGGTTAAAGAGACCAATAGGTTTGCCAGTCATTAACCCATTGGATCCCAGGGGTTCTGGGGGAGGAATTGCACTGATAGGGCACTAGGTGTACCACCCCCCGCCTTTTGGCTCATAGTCACGACCCTCATAGTTCGCTACCCGGGGGGTTTCCTGCTTTATACAGCTTTGAAAAATCCCAGTTCTTTCCAATTCTCTGGACACTGGGCTTCAGTGGGTTAAAGAGACTGATAGATTTGACAGCCATTAACCCATTGGATCCCAAAGATGCTGGGCAAGGCATTGCACTGGGAGTGCACTAGTAGTATTGGCCTCCGCCTTTCAGCTCATGCTCGCGAAAGTCATTGGTCCCTATCCTGGGGTTCCCTGCTTGAAAAAGACTTGAAAAATCCAAGTTTTCTCCAATATTCTGGACGCTGGGCTCAAGTGGGTTAAACAGACCGATAGGTTTTCTAGCCATTAACCCATTGGCTCCCATTAGTTCTGGGTGAGGCATTGCACTGGGAGGACACGAGGCGTACCGTCATCCGCCTATTGGCTCATAGTCGCGAAGCTCATAGATCCCTAACCGGGGGTTCCCTGCTTGTTAGAGACTTGAAAACTCCAAGTTCTGTCCAATTCTCTGGACACTTGGCTCCAATGGATTAAAGAGACCGATAGATTTGCCAGCCATTAACCCATTGGATCCCAGGGATGATGGGCTAGGCATTGCACTGGAATGGCACAAGGCGTACTGCCCTCTGCCTAGGCTTATGGTCGTGAAACTCAAAGGTCCGTACCAGGGGGTTCCCTGCTTGATAAAGGGTTTAGAAATCCACGTTTTGTCCACTGCTCTAGACACTGGGCTCCAGTGGGTTAAAGAGACCGATAGGTTTGCCAGCCATTAATCCATTGGATCCCAGGGGTGCTGTGAGAGGTATTCCACTGGGATGGCACTAGGCGTACCGCCCTCCATCTATAGGCTCATAGTCTCGAAGCTCATTGGTCCCTACCCGGGGGTTTCCTGCTTGATAAAGACTTGAAAAATCCCTGTTCTGTCTAATCCTCTGGACACTGGACTCCACTAGGTTAAAGAGACCAATAGGTTTGCAAGTGATTAACCAGTTGGATCACAGGGGTTCTGGGTGAGGCATTGCACTGCGAAGGCACTAGGTGTACTGTCCTACTCCTATCGGCTCATAGTCGTGAAGTTCATAGGACTGTGCTCGAGGATTCCCTTCTTTATAAAGACTTGAAATATCCCAGTTCTGTCCAAAACTCTAGACACTGTGATCCAATGGGTTAAAGAGACCGAATGGTTTGCCAGTCATTAACCCATTTGATCCCAGGGGTGCTGCGTGATGCATTGCACTGGGAGGGCAATAGGTGTACTGCCCTCAACCTATCGGCTCAGGGTCGCGAAACTCATACGTCCCTAACCGGGGTTTCCCTACTTTATAAAGACTTGAAAAATCCCAGATCTTTACAATACTCTGCATACACGGTTCCAGTGGGTTAAAGAGACAGGTTTGCGAGCCATTAACCATTCCGAATCCAACGGTGCTGGGTGAGGCATTTCACTGGGAGGTCATTAAGCGTACAGCCTTCCGCCTCTCGGCTCATAGTTGTGACGCTCATAAGTCCCTACCAGGGGGTTCCCTGCTTTATAAAGACTTCAAAAATCCCAGTTCTCTCCAATACTCTGGACACTGGGCTCCAGTGGGTTAAAGACATTGATAGGTTTGCCAGCCATTAACCCATTGGATCCCACGGGAGCTGGGTGAGGCATTGCACTAGGAGGGCACTAGGCATACCGCCCTCCGCTTCTTGGCTCATAGCCGCGATGCTAATAGGTCTCTACCCAGGGGTTCCTTGTTTTTTAAAGACTTGAAAAATCCCAGTTCTGTCCAATGCTCGACATAGGGCTCTAGTGAGTTAAAGAGACTGATAGGTTTGCCAGCCATTAACCCATTCGATCCCACGGGTGCTGGGTGAGGCATTGTATTGGGAGGGCACTAGGTATACCGCCATCCGTTTATTGGCCCATAGTAACGAAACTCATAGGTCCCTACATGGGGGCTTCCTGCTTTATAAAGACTTGAAAAAGCCAAGTTCTGTCTAAAACTCTGGACACTGTGCTCCAGTGGCTTAAAGAGACCAATTGGTTTTCCAGCCATTAACCCATTGGATCCCAGGGGTGCTGGGCAAGGCATTGCACTGGGAGGGCAATTGGTGTACTGCCCTCCGCTTATTGGCTCATAGTTGTGACGGTCATAGGTCCCTAACCGAGTGTTCCCTGCATGACAAAGACTTGAAAAATCCAAGTTCTGTCTAATACTCTGGAAACTAGGCGCCAGTGGGTTAAAGAGACCGATAGGTTGGCAGCCAGTATCCCATTGAATCCCAGGAGTGCTGGGTGAGGCATTGCACTGGGAGAACACTAGGCGTACCGCCCTCCGCCTATCACCTCATAGTTACTTCTCTCATAGATCACTACCTGGGTAGACCCTGCTTTATAAAGACTTCAAAAATCCCAGTTCTGTGCAATTCCCAGGACACTGGGTCCAGTGGGTTAAAGAAACTGATAGGTTTACCAGCCATTAACCCATTGGATCCCAGGGGTGCCGGGCGTAGCATTGCTCTGCGAGGGCACTAGTCGTACTGCCCTCCGCATCTTAGCTCATAGTCACGACCCTCATAGGTCCCTAGCCAGGGGTTCCTTGCTTTATAAAGACTTGCAAATCCCAGTTCTGTCCAGTGGTCTGGACACTGAGCTCTAGTAGGTTAAAGAGACCGATTGGTTTTCCAGCCATTAACCCACTGGATCAAAAGGGTGCTTGGCTAGGCATTGCACTTGGAGGGCTCTAGGCGTAGTGCCCACCGCCTATCAGCTCTTAGTCGCGAAACTTATAGGTTCGTACCTGGAGGTTCCCTGCTTAATAAGGACTTGAAAAATCCCAGCTCTGTCCAATTCTCTGAACATTGGGCTCTAATGGGTTAAAGAGACCAATAGGTTTGCCAACCATTAACCCTTTGGATCCCAGAGGTGTTGGGTGAGGCGTTGGATTGGGAGTGCACTAGGCAAACCGGCCTCCGCCTTTCGGCTCACACTTGCGAAGCTCATAGATTCCTCCCCAGGAGTTTCCTGCTTGATAAACACTTGAAAAAACCCAGTTCTGTCCCATACTATGGACACTGGGCTTCAGTGGGTTAAAGAGATCGAAATGTTTGCCAGTCATTAACCCATTGTGTCCCAGGGGTTATGGGACTGGTATTGCACTGAGAGGGAACTAGGCGTACCACCCTCCGCCAATTGGCTCATACTCATGAAACTCATACATTACTACCCGTGGGTTCCCTGCTTGTTAGAGACTTGAAAACTCCCAGTTCTGTCCAATACTTTGGACACTGGGCTCCAGTGGGTTAAAGAGAGCGATAGGTTTTCCAGCTGTTAACCCATTGGATCCCAGGGGTGCTGGGCGAGGCATTGCACGGGGAGGACACTGGGTGTACCGCCCTCTGCCTATTGGTTCATAGTCGCGAATTTCATACATCACTACCCGGGAGTTCCCTGCTTGTAAGAGATTTGAAAACTCCCAGTTCTATCTGGACACGGGGCTCCAGTGGGTTAACCCTTTAAACGCGGCCGTGAACAGTCGACGCCCCCCCCCCCCCCGAGTGGTGGGTTTGTATTGTGGACTGCGTACCTGTTGGAAAATATTAGCCAAAAATCAGAGATTAACCCTAGAACATCATACTTGGTATGGCCGATAGTACTTACATTCAGCTTTCTCCAGAGAGATGTGTTGAGCCTTCGTTGACTACCCAAGGACTTGTGGAGACTTGCAAATTTGGGTAACAAAATCTTCACTTTCACACCTTCAGCAACCCGGTTTCACCTCTACCACAGCCTCATTCTGTCACAGTAAACTTTATACTACAACGTAAAAGTAGTTTGGAATCTGTATTTGTATAATAAGCACTGAAAATAAGGCTAAAATCAATGAAGCGTACGGCCGACATGCAGCGCGGCGGCGGTCTTTCTGTCACTCAACAAACATTTCCATTTTCACTGCTAAAAACATGTATAATACATTATTTTCAATCATCAATCAATCAATCAATCATTTCCTGTGGCACCCCACGGGATGCATAGGGCCTCAATGAACTCTCTCCACCAATATTTGTCTCTTGCCATCTCCTTTAGGTCCCACCAATACTCCTCTCCTGCTTCTTTTTTCATTGTCCTCAACCAGGTTTCCCTCGGCCTACCTCTGCCTCTTCTTCCTCTAGCAATCCACTCTGGCACATCCTGTATTAAACAACCTTCTTTTCTGTATATGTGCCCCAGCCACTTCCAGCGAGACAGTCTCACATATTCATTAACTGGTTCCACTCTCGTAATATCCCTTACTCTTTCATTTGTAACTCTGTCTTGCCACTTTACCCCAAGAATCCTTCTCAGTATTTTATTCTCAAATCCTAATACTTTCTGATCTGTTGCAATTGTACTGTACCATGACTCATGCCCGTAAATTAAAATTGGTCTAACCATGGACTTGTAAATTTTCACTTTAGTATGTACAGAAACCATATTATTATTCCAAACAGATTTCAACATTCCAACAGCTCGCCAAGCCTGTCTAATCCTCTCCTCAATTTCATTGTTTAATGATCCATTAGATGATACAATCGTTCCCAGATATTTAAAGTTTTCTACATTCTTCACCACATTATTCCCAATTACACAATCGATTTGGTTCTCCACGTTCATATTAATAATTTCAGTCTTTCCACAATTTATTACCAATCCCACTTTTTCTCCTTCCTCCACCAGACAATCGAGCACCCTCTGCATCTCGTAAATACTTCCGCAAATCAGTACAATATCATCAGCATAGTCCAAATCCATCAGCTTCTTATTTTCTGTCCAGTTAATTCCTGCACCTGTTCTCCTTACAACCTTTTTCATAACATAATCCATAACCAAAACAAACAACAATGGCGAAAGAACTCCTCCTTGAATCACTCCTGACTTAACTTGAAATGGATCACTCAAAGAACCACCCACCATTACCTTACAAAAAGTACCTTCATGCAGGCTTCTAATAATATTTACAAACTTTTCTGGCATACCATAGAATCTCATAATTTTCAACATAGCTCCACGTGAAACACTATCAAACGCCTTTTCAAAATCCACAAAACACATGTTAAGTGGCATTTTCATCTCATTAGCTTGTTGCATTAGATGCCTTACAATAAAAATCTGATCATTACAACCTCGACCCTTTCTAAATCCCGCTTGTTCTTCTCTTAAAATTTTATCAATTACTGGCTCTATTCTGTTCAACAAGATTTTGGAAAAGACTTTTGCAACTACAGGTGTCAAAGTTATCCCCCTCCAATTGCCACACACACTTAAATCTCCCTTTTTTGGTATTTTACTCATATTACTTCCAAAAAGATCACCGCGGCGCACTTTTTATTCTGCCTTACGCCCGTCACTTCATTCTCGTTCCTGTCGGCCGCTTGCACTGACTCAGAAGAGCTAGAACTCGCCATAATGTCACTTTGAAAGCCTGCGGTAAACTGACGCTAAACAGGGCAAACCATGAGAAAAAAAGCTAGTGTTACAACTGGGGAAAGAAGCATTTCCTATTAGCATAAACTGCTTGTGAGAGAAGAGCGCAGATTTACAGTTCTGAGCACTCAGAGCGCTGCCATGTATCACAGAAAGGCTGGCCGGGCCGTGATGGGGGGGCAGGGGGAAATAACGCGATACATGGCAACAACGGAGGTCAGTAGTACAAAGGTAAAGTATGCTAACTGTAGCTAAAGGGTGGTGGTACTGATAGACAATACCAGCTGGAGCCTGCTTGCCCGCGGATATTCAAAATTGACTAGAATCGCAAACTCAACGCTCCACCGTTATGTCCTTTTCGCCGAGCGTCCGATACGCGACGCTCCGCATTTAAAGGGTTAAAGAGACCAATAGGTTGGCCAGCCATTAACCCATTGAATCCCAGAGGTGCAGGGCGAGGCATTGCACTGGGAGTACACTAGGTGTATCGCCCTCTGCTTATTGGCTAATAATCGCGAAGCTCATAGGTCTCATTCTGGGGGTTCCCTGCGTGATAAAGACTTGAGAAATCCAAGTTTTGTCCAATAATCTGGAGACTGGGCTCTAGTGTGTTAAAGAGACCGATTGTTTTGCCAGCCATTAACGCAATGGATCTCTGGGGTGCTGGGCAAGGTATTACACTAGAAGGGCACTAGAAGTACCACCCTCCGCCTATCGGATCATTGTCGCGAAGCTCGTAGGTTTCTACCAAGGTGTTCCCTACTTTATAAAGACTTGTAAAATCTCAGTTCTATCCAATACTCTGGACATTGGTCTCGAATGGGTTAAAGAGACCAATAGGTTTGCCAGTCATTAACCCATTGGATCCCAGGGGTTCTGGGGGAGGAATTGCACTGATAGGGCACTAGGTGTACCACCCCCGCCTTTTGGCTCATAGTCACGACCCTCATAGTTCGCTACCCGGGGGGTTTCCTGCTTTATACAGCTTTGAAAAATCCCAGTTCTTTCCAATTCTCTGGACACTGGGCTTCAGTGGGTTAAAGAGACTGATAGATTTGACAGCCATTAACCCATTGGATCCCAAAGATGCTGGGCAAGGCATTGCACTGGGAGTGCACTAGTAGTATTGGCCTCCGCCTTTCAGCTCATGCTCGCGAAAGTCATTGGTCCCTATCCTGGGGTTCCCTGCTTGAAAAAGACTTGAAAAATCCCAGTTTTCTCCAATATTCTGGACGCTGGGCTCAAGTGGGTTAAACAGACCGATAGGTTTTCTAGCCATTAACCCATTGGCTCCCATTAGTTCTGGGTGAGGCATTGCACTGGGAGGACACGAGGCGTACCGTCATCCGCCTATTGGCTCATAGTCGCGAAGCTCATAGATCCCTAACCGGGGGTTCCCTGCTTGTTAGAGACTTGAAAACTCCAAGTTCTGTCCAATTCTCTGGACACTTGGCTCCAATGGATTAAAGAGACCGATAGATTTGCCAGCCATTAACCCATTGGATCCCAGGGATGATGGGCTAGGCATTGCACTGGAATGGCACAAGGCGTACTGCCCTCTGCCTAGGCTTATGGTCGTGAAACTCAAAGGTCCGTACCAGGGGGTTCCCTGCTTGATAAAGGGTTTAGAAATCCACGTTTTGTCCACTGATCTAGACACTGGGCTCCAGTGGGTTAAAGAGACCGATAGGTTTGCCAGCCATTAATCCATTGGATCCCAGGGGTGCTGTGAGAGGCATTGCACTGGGATGGCACTAGGCGTACCGCCCTCCATCAATAGGCTCATAGTCTCGAAGCTCATTGGTCCCTACCCGGGGGTTTCCTGCTTGATAAAGACTTGAAAAATCCCTGTTCTGTCTAATCCTCTGGACACTGGACTCCACTAGGTTAAAGAGACCAATAGGTTTGCCAGTGAATAACCAGTTGGATCATAGGGGTTCTGGGTGAGGCATTGCACTGCGAAGGCACTAGGTGTACTGTCCTACTCCTATCGGCTCATAGTCGTGAAGTTCATAGGACTGTGCTCGAGGATTCCCTTCTTTATAAAGACTTGAAATATCCCAGTTCTGTCCAAAACTCTGGACACTGTGATCCAATGGGTTAAAGAGACCGAATGGTTTGCCAGTCATTAACCCATTTGATCCCAGGGGTGCTGCATGATGCATTGCACTGGGAGGGCACTAGGTGTACTGCCCTCAACCTATCGGCTCAGGGTCGCGAAACTCATACGTCCCTAACCGGGGTTTCCCTACTTTATAAAGACTTGAAAAATCCCAGATCTTTACAATACTCTGCATACACGGTTCCAGTGGGTTAAAGAGACAGGTTTGCGAGCCATTAACCATTCCGAATCCAACGGTGCTGGGTGAGGCATTTCACTGGGAGGTCATTAAGCGTACAGCCTTCCGCCTCTCGGCTCATAGTCGTGACGCTCATAAGTCCCAACAAGGGGGTTCCCTGCTTTATAAAGACTTCAAAAATCCCAGTTCTCTCCAATACTCTGGACACTGGGCTCCAGTGGGTTAAAGACACTGATAGGTTTGCCAGCCATTAACCCATTGGATCCCACGGGAGCTGGGTGAGGCATTGCACTAGGAGGGCACTAGGCATACCGCCCTCCGCCTCTTGGCTCATAGCCGCGATGCTAATAGGTCTCTACCCAGGGGTTCCTTGCTTTTTAAAGACTTGAAAAATCCCAGTTCTGTCCAATGCTCGACATTGGGCTCCAGTGAGTTAAAGAGACTGATAGGTTTGCCAGCCATTAACCCATTCGATCCCACGGGTGCTGGGTGAGGCATTGTATTGGGAGGGCACTAGGTATACCGCCATCCGTTTATTGGCTCAAAGTAACGAAACTCATAGGTCCCTACATGGGGGCTTCCTGCTTTATAAAGACTTGAAAAAGCCAAGTTCTGTCGAAAACTCTGGACACTGTGCTCCAGTGGCTTAAAGAGACCAATTGGTTTTCCAGCCATTAACCCATTGGATCCCAGGGGTGCTGGGCAAGGCATTGCACTGGGAGGGCAATTGGTGTACTGCCCTCCGCTTATTGGCTCATAGTTGTGACGGTCATAGGTCCCTACCCGAGTGTTCCCTGCATGACAAAGACTTGAAAAATCCAAGTTCTGTCTAATACTCAGGAAACTAGGCGCCAGTGGGTTAAAGAGACCGATAGGTTGGCAACCAGTATCCCATTGAATCCCAGGAGTGCTGGGTGAGGCATTGCACTGGGAGAACACTAGGCGTACCACCCTCCGCCTATCACCTCATAGTTGCTTCGCTCATAGATCACTACCTGGGTAGACCCTGCTTTATAAAGACTTCAAAAATCCCAGTTCTGTCCAATTCCCAGGACACTGGGTCCAGTGGGTTAAAGAAACTGATAGGTTTACCAGCCATTAACCCATTGGATCCCAGGGGTGCCGGGCGTAGCATTGCTCTGCGAGGGCACTAGTCGTACTGCCCTCCGCATCTTAGCTCATAGTCACGACCCTCATAGGTCCCTAGCCAGGGGTTCCTTGCTTTATAAAGACTTGCAAATCCCAGTTCTGTCCAGTAGTCTGGACACTGAGCTCTAGTAGGTTAAAGAGACCGATTGGTTTTCCAGCCATTAACCCACTGGATCAAAAGGGTGCTTGGCTAGGCATTGCACTTGGAGGGCTCTAGGCGTAGTGCCCTCCGCCTATCAGCTCTTAGTCGCGAAACTTATAGGTTCGTACCAGGAGGTTCCCTGCTTAATAACGACTTGAAAAATCCCAGCTCTGTCCAATTCTCTGGACATTGGGCTCTAATGGGTTAAAGAGACCAATAGGTTTGCCAACCATTAACCCTTTGGATCCTAGAGGTGTTGGGTGAGGCGTTGGATTGGGAGTGCACTAGGCGAACCGGCCTCCGCCTTTCGGCTCACACTTGCGAAGCTCATAGATCCCTCCCCAGGAGTTTCCTGCTTGATAAACACTTGAAAAAACCCAGTTCTGTCCCATACTATGGACACTGGGCTTCAGTGGGTTAAAGAGATCGAAATGTTTGCCAGTCATTAACCCATTGGGTCCCAGGGGTTATGGGACTGGCATTGCACTGAGAGGGAACTAGGCGTACCACCCTCCGCCAATTGGCTCATGCTCATGAAACTCATACATTACTACCCGTGGGTTCCCTGCTTGTTAGAGACTTGAAAACTCCCAGTTCTGTCCAATACTTTGGACACTGGGCTCCAGTGGGTTAAAGAGAGCGATAGGTTTTCCAGCTGTTAACCCATTGGATCCCAGGGGTGCTGGGCGAGGCATTGCACGGGGAGGACACTGGGTGTACCGCCCTCTGCCTATTGGTTCATAGTCGCGAATCTCATACATCACTACCCGGGAGTTCCCTGCTTGTAAGAGATTTGAAAACTCCCAGTTCTGTCTGGACACGGGGCTCCAGTGGGTTAACCCTTTAAACGCGGCCGTGAACAGTCGACGTCCCCCCCCCCCCAGAGTGGTGGGTTTGTATTGTGGACTGCGTACCTGTTGGAAAATATTAGCCAAAAATCAGAGATTAACCCTAGAACATCATACTTGGTATGGCCGATAGTACTTACATTCAGCTTTCTCCAGAGAGATGTGTTGAGCCTTCGTTGACTACCCAAGGACTTGTGGAGACTTGCAAATTTGGGTAACAAAATCTTCACTTTCACACCTTCAGCAACCCGGTTTCACCTCTACCACAGCCTCATTCTGTCACAGTAAACTTTATACTACAACGTAAAAGTAGTTTGGAATCTGTATTTGTATAATAAGCACTGAAAATAAGGCTGAAATCAATGAAGCGTATGGCCGACATGCAGCGCGGCGGCGGTCTTTCTGTCACTCAACAAACATTTCCATTTTCACTGCTAAAAACATGTATAATACATTATTTTCAATCATCAATCAATCAATCAATCATTTCCTGTGGCACCCCACGGGATGCATAGGGCCTCAATGAACTCTCTCCACCAATATTTGTCTCTTGCCATCTCCTTCAGGTCCCACCAATACTCCTCTCCTGCTTCTTTTTTCATTGTCCTCAACCAGGTTTCCCTCGGCCTACCTCTGCCTCTTCTTCCTCTAGCAATCCACTCTGGCACATCCTGTATTAAACAACCTTCTTTTCTGTATATGTGCCACAGCCACTTCCAGCGAGACAGTCTCACATATTCAATAACTGGTTCCACTCTCGTAATATCCCTTACTCTTTCATTTGTAACTCTGTCTTGCCACTTTACCCCAAGAATCCTTCTCAGTATTTTATTCTCAAATCCTAATACTTTCTGATCTGTTGCAATTGTACTGTACCATGACTCATGCCCGTAAATTAAAATTGGTCTAACCATGGACTTGTAAATTTCCACTTTAGTATGTACAGAAACCATATTATTATTCCAAACAGATTTCAACATTCCAACAGCTCGCCAAGCCTGTCTAATCCTCTCCTCAATTTCATTGTTTAATGATCCAATAGATGATACAATCGTTCCCAGATATTTAAAGTTTTCTACATTCTTCACCACATTATTCCCAATTACACAATCGATTTGGTTCTCCACGTTCATGTTAATAATTTCAGTCTTTCCACAATTTATTACCAATCCCACTTTTTCTCCTTCCTCCACCAGACAATCGAGCACCCTCTGCATCTCGTAAATACTTCCGCAAATCAGTACAATATCATCAGCATAGTCCAAATCCATCAGCTTCTTATTTTCTGTCCAGTTAATTCCTGCACCTGTTCTCCTTACAACCTTTTTCATAACATAATCCATAACCAAAACAAACAACAATGGCGAAAGAACTCCTCCTTGAATCACTCCTGACTTAACTTGAAATGGATCACTCAAAGAACCACCCACCATTACCTTACAAAAAGTACCTTCATGCAGGCTTCTAATAATATTTACAAACTTTTCTGGCATACCATAGAATCTCATAATTTTCAACATAGCTCCACGTGAAACACTATCAAACGCCTTTTCAAAATCCACAAAACACATGTTAAGTGGCATTTTCATCTCATTAGCTTGTTGCATTAGATGCCTTACAATAAAAATCTGATCATTACAACCTCGACCCTTTCTAAATCCCGCTTGTTCTTCTCTTAAAATTTTATCAATTACTGGCTCTATTCTGTTCAACAAGATTTTGGAAAAGACTTTTGCAACTACAGGTGTCAAAGTTATCCCCCTCCAATTGCCACACACACTTAAATCTCCCTTTTTTGGTATTTTAATCATATTACTTCCAAAAAGATCACCGCGGCGCACTTTTTATTCTGCCTTACGCCCGTCACTTTATTCTCGTTCCTGTCGGCCGCTTGCACTGACTCAGAAGAGCTAGAACTCGCCATAATATCACTTTGAAAGCCTGCGGTAAACTGACGCTAAACAGGGCAAACCATGAGAAAAAAAGCTAGTGTTACAACTGGGGAAACAAGCATTTCCTATTAGCATAAACTGCTTGTGAGAGAAGAGCGCAGATTTACAGTTCTGAGCACTCAGAGCACTGCCATGTATCACAGAAAGGCTGGCCGGGCCGTGATGGGGGGGCAGGGGGAAATAACGCGATACATGGCAACAACGGAGGTCAGTAGTACAAAGGTAAAGTATGCTAACTGTAGCTAAAGGGTGGTGGTACTGATAGACAATACCAGCTGGAGCCTGCTTGCCCGCGGATATTCAAAATTGACTAGAATCGCAAACGCAACGCTCCACCGTTATGTCCTTTTCGCCGAGCGTCCGATACGCGACGCTCCGCGTTTAAAGGGTTAAAGAGACCAATAGGTTGGCCAGCCATTAACCCATTGAATCCCAGAGGTGCTGGGCGAGGCATTGCACTGGGAGTACACTAGGTGTATCGCCCTCTGCTTATTGGCTAATAATCGCGAAGCTCATAGGTCTCATCCTGGGGATTCCCTGCGTGATAAAGACTTGAGAAATCCAAGTTTTGTCCAATAATCTGGAGACTGGGCTCTAGTGTGTTAAAGAGACCGATTGTTTTGCCAGCCATTAACGCAATGGATCTCTGGGGTGCTGGGCAAGGTATTACACTAGAAGGGCACTAGAAGTACCACCCTCCGCCTATCGGATCATTGTCGCGAAGCTCGTAGGTTTCTACCAAGGTGTTCCCTACTTTATAAAGACTTGTAAAATCTCAGTTCTATCCAATACTCTGGACATTGGTCTCGAATGGGTTAAAGAGACCAATAGGTTTGCCAGTCATTAACCCATTGGATCCCAGGGGTTCTGGGGGAGGAATTGCACTGATAGGGCACTAGGTGTACCACCCCCCGCCTTTTGGCTCATAGTCACGACCCTCATAGTTCGCTACCCGGGGGGTTTCCTGCTTTATACAGCTTTGAAAAATCCCAGTTCTTTCCAATTCTCTGGACACTGGGCTTCAGTGGGTTAAAGAGACTGATAGATTTGACAGCCATTAACCCATTGGATCCCAAAGATGCTGGGCAAGGCATTGCACTGGGAGTGCACTAGTAGTATTGGCCTCCGCCTTTCAGCTCATGCTCGCGAAAGTCATTGGTCCCTATCCTGGGGTTCCCTGCTTGAAAAAGACTTGAAAAATCCCAGTTTTCTCCAATATTCTGGACGCTGGGCTCAAGTGGGTTAAACAGACCGATAGGTTTTCTAGCCATTAACCCATTGGCTCCCATTAGTTCTGGGTGAGGCATTGCACTGGGAGGACACGAGGCGTACCGTCATCCGCCTATTGGCTCATAGTCGCGAAGCTCATAGATCCCTAACCGGGGGTTCCCTGCTTGTTAGAGACTTGAAAACTCCAAGTTCTGTCCAATTCTCTGGACACTTGGCTCCAATGGATTAAAGAGACCGATAGATTTGCCAGCCATTAACCCATTGGATCCCAGGGATGATGGGCTAGGCATTGCACTGGAATGGCACAAGGCGTACTGCCCTCTGCCTAGGCTTATGGTCGTGAAACTCAAAGGTCCGTACCAGGGGGTTCCCTGCTTGATAAAGGGTTTAGAAATCCACGTTTTGTCCACTGCTCTAGACACTGGGCTCCAGTGGGTTAAAGAGACCGATAGGTTTGCCAGCCATTAATCCATTGGATCCCAGGGGTGCTGTGAGAGGCATTGCACTGGGATGGCACTAGGCGTACCGCCCTCCATCTATAGGCTCATAGTCTCGAAGCTCATTGGTCCCTACCCGGGGGTTTCCTGCTTGATAAAGACTTGAAAAATCCCTGTTCTGTCTAATCCTCTGGACACTGGACTCCACTAGGTTAAAGAGACCAATAGGTTTGCCAGTGATTAACCAGTTGGATCACAGGGGTTCTGGGTGAGGCATTGCACTGCGAAGGCACTAGGTGTACTATCCTACTCCTATCGGCTCATAGTCGTGAAGTTCATAGGACTGTGCTCGAGGATTCCCTTCTTTATAAAGACTTGAAATATCCCAGTTCTGTCCAAAACTCTGGACACTGTGATCCAATGGGTTAAAGAGACCGAATGGTTTGCCAGTCATTAACCCATGTGATCCCAGGGGTGCTGCGTGATGCATTGCACTGGGAGGGCAGTAGGTGTACTGCCCTCAACCTATCGGCTCAGGGTCGCGAAACTCATACGTCCCTAACCGGGGTTTCCCTACTTTATAAAGACTTGAAAAATCCCAGATCTTTACAATACTCTGCATACACGGTTCCAGTGGGTTAAAGAGACAGGTTTGCGAGCCATTAACCATTCCGAATCCAACGGTGCTGGGTGAGGCATTTCACTGGGAGGTCATTAAGCGTACAGCCTTCCGCCTCTCGGCTCATAGTCGTGACGCTCATAAGTCCCTACCAGGGGGTTCCCTGCTTTATAAAGACTTCAAAAATCCCAGTTCTCTCCAATACTCTGGACACTGGGCTCCAGTGGGTTAAAGACACTGATAGGTTTGCCAGCCATTAATCCATTGGATCCCACGGGAGCTGGGTGAGGCATTGCACTAGGAGGGCACTAGGCATACCGCCCTCCGCCTCTTGGCTCATAGCCACGATGCTAATAGGTCTCTACCCAGGGGTTCCTTGTTTTTTAAAGACTTGAAAAATCCCAGTTCTGTCCAATGCTCGACATTGGGCTCTAGTGAGTTAAAGAGACTGATAGGTTTGCCAGCCATTAACCCATTCGATCCCACGGGTGCTGGGTGAGGCATTGTATTGGGAGGGCACTAGGTACACCGCCATCCGTTTATTGGCTCATAGTAACGAAACTCATAGGTCCCTACATGGGGGCTTCCTGCTTTATAAAGACTTGAAAAAGCCAAGTTCTGTCTAAAACTCTGCACACTGTGCTCCAGTGGCTTAAAGAGACCAATTGGTTTTCCAGCCATTAACCCATTGGATCCCAGGGGTGCTGGGCAAGGCATTGCACTGGGAGGGCAATTGGTGTACTGCCCTCCGCTTATTGGCTCATAGTTGTGACGGTCATAGGTCCCTACCCGAGTGTTCCCTGCATGACAAAGACTTGAAAAATCCAAGTTCTGTCTAATACTCTGGAAACTAGGCGCCAGTGGGTTAAAGAGACCGATAGGTTGGCAGCCAGTATCCCATTGAATCCCAGGAGTGCTGGGTGAGGCATTGCACTGGGAGAACACTAGGCGTACCACCCTCCGCCTATCACCTCATAGTTGCTTCGCTCATAGATCACTACCTGGGTAGACCCTGCTTTATAAAGACTTAAAAAATCCCAGTTCTGTCCAATTCCCAGGACACTGGGTCCAGTGGGTTAAAGAAACTGATAGGTTTACCAGCCATTAACCCATTGGATCCCAGGGGTGCCGGGCGTAGCATTGCTCTGCGAGGGCACTAGTCGTACTGCCCTCCGCATCTTAGCTCATAGTCACGACCCTCATAGGTCCCTAGCCAGGGGTTCCTTGCTTTATAAAGACTTGCAAATCCCAGTTCTGTCCAGTAGTCTGGACACTGAGCTCTAGTAGGTTAAAGAGACCGATTGGTTTTCCAGCCATTAACCCACTGGATCAAAAGGGTGCTTGGCTAGGCATTGCACTTGGCTCTAGGCGTAGTGCCCTCCGCCTATCAGCTCTTAGTCGCGAAACTTATTGGTTCGTACCTGGAGGTTCCCTGCTTAATATGGACTTGAAAAATCCCAGCTCTGTCCAATTCTCTGGACATTGGGCTCTAATGGGTTAAAGAGACCAATAGGTTTGCCAACCATTAACCCTTTGGATCCCAGGGGTGTTGGGTGAGGTGTTGGATTGGGAGTGCACTAGGCGAACCGGCCTCCGCCTTTCGGCTCACACTTGAGAAGCTCATAGATCCCTCGCCAGGAGTTTCCTGCTTGATAAACACTTGAAAAAACCCAGTTCTGTCCAATACTATGGACACTGGGCTTCAGTGGGTTAAAGAGATCGAAATGTTTGCCAGTCATTAACCCATTGGGTCCCAGGGGTTCTGGGACTGGCATTGCACTGAGAGGGAACTAGGCGTACCACCCTCCGCCAATTGGCTCATGCTCATGAAACTCATACATTACTACCCGTGGGTTCCCTGCTTGTTAGAGACTTGAAAACTCCCAGTTCTGTCCAATACTTTGGACACTGGGCTCCAGTGGGTTAAAGAGAGCGATAGGTTTTCCAGCTGTTAACCCATTGGATCCCAGGGGTGCTGGGTGAGGCATTGCACGGGGAGGACACTGGGTGTACCGCCCTCTGCCTATTGGTTCATAGTCGCGAATCTCATACATCACTACCCGGGAGTTCCCTGCTTGTAAGAGATTTGAAAACTCCCAGTTCTGTCTGGACACGGGGCTCCAGTGGGTTAACCCTTTAAACGCGGCCGTGAACAGTCGACCCCCCCCCCCCAGAGTGGCGGGTTTGTATTGTGGACTGCTTACCTGTTGGAAAATATTAGCCAAAAATCAGAGATTAACCCTAGAACATCATACTTGGTATGGCCGATAGTACTTACATTCAGCTTTCTCCAGAGAGATGTGTTGAGCCTTCGTTGACTACCCAAGGACTTGTGGAGACTTGCAAATTTGGGTAACAAAATCTTCACTTTCACACCTTCAGCAACCCGGTTTCACCTCTACCACAGCCTCATTCTGTCACAGTAAACTTTATACTACAACGTAAAAGTAGTTTGGAATCTGTATTTGTATAATAAGCACTGAAAATAAGGCTAAAATCAATGAAGCGTATGGCCGACATGCAGCGCGGCGGCGGTCTTTCTGTCACTCAACAAACATTTCCATTTTCACTGCTAAAAACATGTATAATACATTATTTTCAATCATATTACTTCGAAAAAGATCACCGCGGCGCACTTTTTATTTTGCCTTACGCCCGTCACTTTATTCTCGTTCCTGTCGGCCGCTTGCACTGACTCAGAAGAGCTAGAACTCGCCATAATGTCACTTTGAAAGCCTGCGGTAAACTAACGCTAAACAGGGCAAACCATGAGAAAAGAAGCTAGTGTTACAACTGGGGAAACAAGCATTTCCTATTAGCATAAACTGCTTGTGAGAGAAGAGCGCAGATTTACAGTTCTGAGCACTCAGAGCGCTGCCATGTATCACAGCCAGGCTGGCCGGGCCGTGGTGGGGGGGCAGGGGGGAATAACGCCATACATGGCAACAACGGAGGTCAGTAGTACAAAGGTAAAGTATGCTAACTGTAGCTAAAGGGTGGTGGTACTGATAGACAATACTACCTGGAGCCTGCTTGCCCGCGGATATTCAAAATTTACTAGAATCGCAAATGCAACGCTCCACCGTTATGTCCTTTTCTCCGAGCGTCCGATACGCGACGCTCCGCGTTTAACCCCTGCACCGCGGGCATATTTACCAATGTTTTGTGTGTGCCACTGAGTTATTCAGGCTCCGACAGACTCTCAAAAAATATTTGCCAAAAATCAGTTATTAGTCCTAGAATATTAAAATTACACATGCTTATGGCACATACCTTCAGCTTTGTCCTGGAATGTTTGTTGAGCCTTCGTCTGTTACCGTAGGACTTGTGGAGACCTCTGAAGTTGGGTAACGAAGTCTCCACTTTACACTTCCCGACAACCCGTAATATGATTACCACAGCCAGATATTAACACTATAAACACTACTCTATGATTTTCAAGTAGTTTGGGATCAATACTCCCCCCAAAAAAAACACTGTGAAAGCAATGAAAATTATGAGCGGGTCTGACCGTCGCACTTGCGCTAGTTCGCTCTTGGTACTCTGTCATTTATTATTAGTAAAACCCCTCACACTTCATATTTCTATTACTATATGACACTTACATATATCTACAGTCTTTATCCATAAGTTTCCTTATAGATAGTTTATTATCACTGTAGGGATTCAATTTCTTTCAGTAAAATACGTAGCATTCACTTTCTCGTCCTGTATACTAGCATTGAGAGTGAATGTCACTTTCATCTTCACTCTCATAACTCATAGTATTCAGACATGCTAGAGTGAAACTTTCACTTTCATTACTCCTAGGGTATATACTCGTATTCTTATAATACTACCCATTTACGTTTCTATTTACGTTTTCTATTTTATTTACGTTATTTACATTACTATTTTATTTACACTGTGTTATGCACTGTCACTTGCAGTAACTTATAAAACTAATTTCCACTGTTCACGTATATTTACATTCATTACTTTCAGTTGCTGTTTACACATTATTTACACATTATTTACAATTCCACTTGCACTGTTTTACTCAATAGAAAGATCGTAGTCACTCTTTTATCAATCGTCAGCCCTTCACCTCTTTCCACATGAGGTTTAGTAGGGGGTAAAGGTCACAGGGCCCTTTGCATGGGGGTGAAAAGTCCCTGAAGTCAGCAAGAGGAAACAGGCGTACCTCCACTTCGGAAGATGAGAGAGAACTGATAAGGGAGGGCTGGGGTGGTGGGATACCTAGGGATATTCAGTACTACCAACGTTAGCTCTTGAAACAGCTATGTATAGCAATGAAATGAGTGGCAAGAAATCTACACAATACATTGTAAATTAGGTAGTTCCAGGTGAATGTAAATAACACTTAGGCTTCTTTCTTTCCCTCCTTATATGTATATTTATTACAAAAATAGATTATACAGCATATTTTGAGGGGAAATAAACAGCGAAAATTAGCGAACGAGTGCACATGAGGTGTTGTCAGGTGATAATTTGCAAATTCCAGGTGTATGGCACTCTCACTTACCTTATTTCTTTCTTGTATATATTATTTGGTATAAGAATAGGGCATAGGGCTTATTTCAATCGATGAAATCAGTGAAAAATTCCAGGAAAGGTTTACTTAGCGTAGCACGGCGGGCAGGCAAGAGGATAGGGTAATGGAGGGGTGATAGGGAGGGGAGTCAAGAACGGGGAGAAATGGCTAAATTGTCAACAATGGATGGGAGTACAGATGAGATTAGGAGTTGTGACTAGTGTTGGACATTGGCAGTTCTGATAGATGATAGAAGCCCCCACTTGGAAGCACGTGTGAATTCAAAATAACACAGAATCACAATAGCGACGCCAACGCGGTATGATCCCTTGCTCCCAAGCGTCACGAAAGTGACGCCCCGCGGTTAAGGGGTTAAAGGGTTAAAGAGACCAATAGGTTGGCCAGCCATTAACCCATTGAATCCCAGAGGTGCTGGGCGAGGCATTGCACTGGGAGTACACTAGGTGTATCGCCCTCTGCTTATTGGCTAATAGTCGCGAAGCTCATAGGTCCCATCCTGGGGGTTCCCTGCGTGATAAAGACTTGAGAAATCCAAGTTTTGTCCAATAATCTGGACACTGGGCTCTAATGTGTTAAAGAGACCGATTGTTTTGGCAGCCATTAACGCAATGGATCTCTGAGGTGCTGGGCAAGGTATTACACTAGAAGGGCACTAGAAGTACCACCCCCTGCCTATCAGATCATTGTCGCGAAGCTCGTAGGTTTCTACCAAGGTGTTCCCTGCTTTATAAAGACTTGTAAAATCTCAATTCTATCCAATACTCTGGACATTGGTCTCGAATGGGTTAAAGAGACCAATAGGTTTGCCAGTCATTAACCCATTGGATCCCAGGGGTACTGGGGGAGAAATTGCACTGATAGGGCACTAAGTGTACCACCCCCTGCCTTTTGGCTAATAGTCATGACCCTCATAGTTCGCTACCCGGGGGGTTTCCTGCTTTATACAGCTTTGAAAAATCCCAGTTCTGTCCAATTCTCTGGACACTGGGCTTCAGTGGGTTAAAGAGACTGATAGATTTGACAGCCATTAACCCATTGGATCCCAAAGATGCTGGGCAAGGCATTGCACTGGGAGTGCACTAGTAGTATTGGCCTCCGCCTTTCAGCTCATGCTCGCAAAAGTCATTGGTCCCTATCCTGGGGTTCCCTGCTTGAAAAAGACTTGAAAAATCCCAGTTTTCTCCAATATTCTGGACGCTGGGCTCAAGTGGGTTAAACAGACCGATAGGTTTTCTAGCCATTAACCCATTGGCTCCCATTAGTTCTGGGTGAGGCATTGCACTGCGAGGACACGAGGCGTACCGTCATCCGCCTATTGGCTCATAGTCGCGAAGCTCATAGATCCCTAACTGGGGGTTCCCTGCTTATTAGAGACTTGAAAACTCCAAGTTCTGTCCAATTCTCTGGACACTTAGCTCCAATGGATTAAAGAGACCGATAGATTTGCCAGCCATTAACCCATTGGATCCCAGGGATGATGGGCTAGGCATTGCACTGGAATGGCACAAGGTGTACCGCCCTCTGCCTAGGCTTATGGTCGTGAAACTCAAAGGTCCGTACCAGGGGGTTCCCTGCTTCATAAAGGGTTTAGAAATCCACGTTTTGTCCACTGCTCTAGACACTGGGCTCCAGTGATTTAAAGAGACCGATAGGTTTGCCAGCCATTAATCCATTGGATCCCAGGGGTGCTGTGAGAGGCATTGCACTGGGATGGCAGTAGGCGTACCGCCCTCCATCTATAGGCTCATAGTCTCGAAGCTCATTGGTCCCTACCCGGGGGTTTCCTGCTTGATAAAGACTTGAAAAATCCCTGTTCTGTCTAATCCTCTGGACACTGGCCTGCACTAGGTTAAAGAGACCAATAGGTTTGCCAGTGATTAACCAGTTGGATCACAGGGGTTCTGGGTGAGGCATTGCACTGCGAAGGCACTAGGTATACTGTCCTACTCCTATCGGCTCATAGTCGTGAAGTTCATAGGACTGTGCTCGAGGATTCCCTTCTTTATAAAGACTTGAAATATCCCAGTTCTGTCCAAAACTCTGGACACTGTGATCCAATGGGTTAAAGAGACCGAATGGTTTGCCAGTCATTAACCCATTTGATCCCAGGGGTGCTGCGTGAGGCATTGCACTGGGAGGGCACTAGGTGTACTGCCCTCAACCTATCAGCTCAGGGTCGCGAAACTCATACGTCCCTAACTGGGGTTTCCCTACTTTATAAAGACTTGAAAAATCCCAGATCTTTACAATACTCTGGATACACGGTTCCAGTGGGTTAAAGAGACAGGTTTGCGAGCCATTAACCATTTCGAATCCAACGGTGCTGGGTGAGGCATTTCACTGGGATGTCATTAAGCGTACAGCCTTCCGCCTCTCGGCTCATACTCGTGACGTTCATAAGTCCCTACCAGGGGGTTCCCTGCTTTATAAAGACTTCAAAAATCCCAGTTCTCTCCAATACTCTGGACACTGGGCTCCAGTGGGTTAAAGAAACTGATAGGTTTGCCAGCCATTAACCCATTGGATCCCACGGGAGCTGGGTGAGGCATTGCACTAGGAGGGCACTAGGCATACCGCCCTCCGCCTCTTGGCTCATAGCCGCGATGCTAATAGGTCTCTACCCAGGGGTTCCTAGTTTTTTAAAGATTTGAAAAATCCCAGTTCTGTCTAATGCTCGACATTGGGCTCTAATGAGTTAAAGAGACTGATAGGTTTGCCAACCGTTAACCCATTCGATCCCACGGGTGCTGGGTGAGGCACTGTATTGGGAGGGCACTAGGTATACCGCCATCCGTCTATTGGCTCATAGTAACGAAACTCATAGGTCCCTACATGGGGGCTTTCTGCTTTATAAAGACTTGAAAAAGCCAAGTTCTGTCTAAAACTCTGGACACTGTGCTCCAGTGGCTTAAAGAGACCGATTGGTTTTGCAGCCATTAATCCATTGCATCCCAGGGGTTCTGGGCAAGGCACTGCACTGGGAGGGCAATTGGTGTACTGCCCTCCACTTATTGGCTCATAATTGTGACGCTCATAGGTCCCTACCCAAGTGTTCCCTGCATGACAAAGACTTGAAAAATCCAAGTTCTGTCTAATACTCTGGAAACTAAGAGCCAGTGGGTTAAAGAGACCGATAGCTTGGCAGCCAGTATCCCATTGAATCCCAGGAGTGCTGGGTGAGGCATTGCACTGGGAGAACACTAGGCGTACCGCCCTCCGCCGATCACCTCATATTTACTGCGCTCATAGATCACTACCTGGGTAGACCCTGCTTTATAAAGACTTCAAAAATCCCAGTTCTGTTCAATTCCCAGGACACTGGGTCCAGTGGGTTAAAGAAACTGATAGGTTTACCAGCCATTAACCCATTGGATCCCAGGGGTGCCGGGCGTAGCATTGCACTGGGAGGGCGCTAGTCGTACTGCCCTCCGCATCTTAGCTCATAGTCACGGCCCTCATAGGTCCCTAGCCAGGGGTTCCTTGCTTTATAAAGACTTGCAAATCCCAGTTCTGTCCAGTAGTCTGGACACTGAGCTCTAGTAGGTTAAAGAGACCGATTGGTTTTCCAGCCATTAACCCACTGAATCCCAAGGGTGCTTGGCTAGGCATTACACTTGGAGGCCTCTAGGTGTAGTGCTCTCCGCCTATAAGCTCTTAGTCGCGAAACTTATAGGTTCGTACCTGGTGGTTCCCTGCTTAATATGGACTTGAAAAATCCCAGTTCTGTCCAATACTCTGGACCTTGGGTTCTAATGGGTTAAAGAGACCGATAGGTTTGCCAACCATTAACCCTTTGGATCCCAGGGGTGTTGGGCGAGGCGTTGGATTGGGAGTGCACTAGGCGAACCGGCCTCCGCCTTTCGGCTCATACTTGCGAAGCTCATAGATCCCTACGCAGGAGTTTCTTGCTTGATAAACACTTGAAAAAACCCAGTTCTGTCCCATACTATGGACACTGGGCTCCAGTGGGTTAAAGAGATCGAAATGTTTGCCAGTCATTAACCCATTGGGTCCAAGGGGTTCTGGGACTGGCATTGCACTGAGAGGGAACTAGGCGTACCACCCTCTGCCAATTGGTTCATACTCATGAAACTCATACATTACTACCCGTGGGTTCCCTGCTTGTTAGAGACTTGAAAACTATCAGTTCTGTCCAATACTTTGGACACTGGGCTCCAGTGGGTTAAAGAGAGCGATAGGTTTTCCAGCTGTTAACCCATTGGATCCCAGGGGTGCTGGGTGAGGCATTGCACGGGGAGGACACTGGGTGTACCGCCCTCTGCCTATTGGTTCATAGTCACGAATCTCATACATCACTACCCGGGAGTTCCCTGCTTGTAAGAGATTTGAAAACTCCCAGTTCTGTCTGGACACGGGGCTCCAGTGGGTTAACCCTTTAAACGCGGTCGTGAACAGTCGACGCCCTCCCCCCCAGAGTGGCGGGGTTGCATTGTGGACTGCATACCTGTTGGAAAATATTAGCCAAAAATCAGAGATTAACCCTAGAACATCATACTTGGTATGTCCGATAGTACTTACATTCAGCTTTCTCCATACAGATGTGTTGAGCCTTCGTTGACTACCCAAGGACTTGTGGAGACTTGCAAATTTGGGTAAAAAAATTTTCACTTTCACACCTCCAGCAACCCGGTTTCACCTCTACCACAGCCTCATTCTGTCACAGTAAACTTTATACTACAGCGTAAATGTAGTTTGGAATCTGTATTTGTACAATAAGCACTAAAAATAAGGCTAAAATCAATGAAGCGTACGGCCGACATGCAGCGCGGCGGCGGTCTTTCTGTCACTCAACAAACATTTCCATTTTCACTGCTAAAAACATGTATAATACATTATTTTCAATCATATTACTTCCAAAAAGATCACCCTGGCGCGCTTTTTATTCTGCCTTACGCCCGTCACTTTATTCTCGTTCCTTTCGGCCGCTTGCACTGACTCGGAAGAGCTAGAACTCGCCATAATGTCACTTTGAAACCCTGCGGTAAACTAACGCTAAACAGGGCAAACCATGAGAAAAAAAGCTAGTGTTACAACTGGGGAAACAAGCATTTCCTATTAGCATAAACTGCTTGTGAGAGAAGAGCGCAGATTTACAGTTCTGAGCACTCAGAGCGCTGCCATGTATCACAGCCAGGCTGGCCGGGCCGTGGTGGGGGGGCAGGAGGGAATAACACGATACATGGCAACAACGGAGGTCAGTAGTACAAAGGTAAAGTATGCTAACTGTAGCTAAAGGGTGGGGGTACTGATAGACAATACCAGCTGGAGCCTGCTTGCCCGCGGATATTCAAAATTTACTAGAATCACAAACGCAACGTTCCACCGTTATGTCCTTTTCGCCGAGCGTCTTATACGCGACGCTCCACGTTTAACCCCTACACCGCGGGCATATTTACCAATATTTTGTGTGTGCCACGGGGTTATTCAGGCTCCGACAGACTCTCAAAAAATATTTGCCAAAAATCAGTTATTAGTCCTAGAATATTAAAATAACACATGCTTATGGCACATACCTTCAGCTTTGTCCTGGAATGTTTGTTTAGCCTTCGTCTGTTACTGTAGGACTTGTGGAGACCTCTGAAGTTGGGTAACGAAGTCTCCACTTTACACTTCCCGTCAACCCGTAATATAATTACCACAGCCAGATATTAACACTATAAACACTACTCTATGATTTTCAAGTAGTTTGGGATCCATACTCCCCCAAAAAAAAACACTGTGAAATCAATGAAAATTATGAGCGCATCTGACCGTCGCACTTGCGCTAGTTCGCTCTTGGTACTCTGTCATTTATTATTAGTAAAACCCCTCACACTTCATATTTCTATTACTATATGACACTTACATATATCTACAGTCTTTATCCATAAGTTTCCTTATAGATAGTTTATTATCACTGTAGGGATTCAATTTCTTTTAGTAAAATACGTAGCATTCACTTTCTCGCCCTGTATACTAGCATTGAGAGTGAATGTCACTTTCATCTTCACTCCCATAACTCATAGTATTCAGACATGCTAGAGTGAAACTTTCACTTTCATTACTCCTAGGGTATATACTCGTATTCTTATAATACTACCCATTTACGTTTCTATTTACGTTCTCCATTTTATTTACGTTATTTACATTTCTATTTTATTTACACTGTGTTATGCACTGTCACTTGCAGAAACTTATAAAACTAATTTTCACTGTTCACGTATATTTACATTCATTACTTTCACTTGCTGTTTACACATTATTTACACATTATTTACAATTCCACTTGCACTGTTTTACTCAATAGAAAGATCGTAGTCACTCTTTTATCAATCGTCAGCCCTTCACCTCTTTCCACATGAGGTTTAGTAGGGGGTAAAGGTCACAGGGCCCTTTGCATGGGGGTGAAAAGTCCCTGAAGTCAGCAAGAGGTAACAGGCGTACCTCCACTTCGGAAGATGAGAGTGAACTGATAAGGGAGGGCTGGGGTGGAGGCCTACCTATGGATATTCAGTACTACCAACGTTAGCTCTTGAAACAGCTATGTATAGCAATGAAATGAGTGGCAAGATATCTACACAATACATTGTAAATTAGGTAGTTCCAGGTCAATGTAAATAACACTTAGGCTTCTTTCTTTCCCTCCTTATATGTATATTTATTACAAAAATAGATTATACAGCACATTTTGAGGGGAAATAAACAGCGAAAATTAGCGAACGAGTGCACATGAGGTGTTGTCAGGTGATAATTTGCCAATTCCAGGTGTATGGCACTCTCACATACCTTATTTCTTTCTTGTATATATTATTTGGTATAAGAATAGGGCATAGGGCTTATTTCAATGGATGAAATCAGTGAAAAATTCCAGGAAAGGTTTACTTAGCGTAGCACGGCCGGGCAGGCGAGAGGATAGGGTAATGGAGGGGGGGATAGGGAGGGGAGTCAAGAACGAGGAGAAATGGCTAAATTGTCAACAATGGATGGGAGTACAGATGAGATTAGGAGTTGTGACTAGTGTTGGACATTGGCAGTACTGATAGATGATACAAGCCCCCACTTGGAAGCACGAGTGAATTCAAAATAACACAGAATCACAATAGTGACGCCCCGTGGTATGATCCCTTGCTCACATGCGTCACGAAAGTGACGCCCCGCGGTTAAGGGGTTAAAGGGTTAAAGAGACCAATAGGTTGGCCAGCCATTATACCATTGAATCGCAGAGGTGCTGGGCGTGGCATTGCACTGGGAGTACACTAGGTGTATCGCCCTCTGCTTATTGGCTAATAGTCGCGAAGCTCATAGGTCCCATCCTGGGGGTTCCGTGCATGATAAAGACTTGAGAAACCCAAGTTTTCTCCAATAATATGGACACTGGGCTCTAGTGTGTTAAAGAGACCGATTGTTTTGCCAGCCATTAACCCAATGGATCTCTGGGGTGCTGGGCAAGGTATTACACTAGAAGGGCACTAGAAGTACCACCCTCTGCCTATCGGATCATAGTCGCGAAGCTCGTAGGTTTCTACCAAGGTGTTCCCTACTTTATAAAAACTTGTAAAATCTCAATTCTATCCAATACTCTGGACATTGGTCTCGAATGGGTTAAAGAGAACAATAGGTTTGCCAGTCATTAACCCATTGGATCCCAGGGGTACTGGGGGAGGAATTGCACTGATAGGGCACTAGGTGTACCGTCCCCCGCCTTTTGGCTCATAGTCACGACCCTCATAGTTCACTACCCGGGGGGTTTCCTGCTTTATACAGACTTGAAAAATCACAGTTCTGTCCAATTCTCTGGACACTGGGCTTCAGTGGGTTAAAGAGACTGATAGATTTGCCAGCCATTAACCGTTAGATCCCGAAGATGCTGGGCAAGGCATTGCACTGGGAGTGCACTAGTAGTATTGGCCTCCGCCTTTCAGCTCATGCTCGCGAAACTCATAGGTCCCTACCCTGGGGTTCCCTGCTTGATAAAGACTTGAAAAATCC
This sequence comes from Coenobita brevimanus, assembly GCF_032717465.1. Lineage (NCBI taxonomy): Eukaryota > Metazoa > Arthropoda > Malacostraca > Decapoda > Coenobitidae > Coenobita > Coenobita brevimanus. Next base: position 23,845,959 of record NC_136986.1, read on the forward strand.
CAGTTTTCTCCAATATTCTGGACGCTGGGCTCAAGTGGGTTTAACAGATCGATAGGTTTTCTAGCCATTAACCCATTGGCTCCCATTGCTTCTGGGTGAGGCAATGCACTGGGAGGACACTAGGCGTACCGTCATTCGCCTATCGGCTCATAGTCGCGGAGCTCATAGATCCCTAACCGGGGGTTCCCTGCTTGTTAGAGACTTGAAAACTCCAAGTTCTGTCCAATTCTCTGGACACTTGGCTCCAATGGATTAAAGAGACTGATAGGTTTGCCAGCCATTAACCCATTGGATCCCAGGGATGATGGGCTAGGCATTGCACTGGAATGGCACAAGGCGTACCGCCCTCTACCTAGGCTTATGGTCGTGAAACTCAAAGGTCTGTACCAGGGGGTTCCCTGCTTGATAAAGAGTTTAGAAATCCACGTTTTGTCCACTGCTCTAGACACTGGGCTCCAGTGGGTTAAAGAGACTGATAGGTTTGCCAGCCATTAATCCATTGGATCCCAGGGGTGCTGTGAGAGGCATTGCACTGGGATGGCACTAGGCGTACCGCCCTCCATCTATAGGCTCATAGTCTCGAAGCTCATTGGTCCCTACCCGGGGGTTTCCTGCTTGATAAAGACTTGAAAAATCCCTGTTCTGTCTAATCCTCTGGACACTGGCCTCCACTAGGTTAAAGAGACCAATAGCTTTGCCAGTGATTAACCATTTGGATCACAGGGGTTCTGGGTGAGGCATTGCACTGCGAAGGCACTAGGTGTACTGTCCTACTCTTATCAGCTCATAGTCGTGAAGTTCCTAGGACTGTGCCCAAGGAGTCCCTTCTTTATAAAGACTTGAAATATCCCAGTTCTGTCCAATACTCTGGACACTGTGATCCAATGGGTTAAAGAGACCGAATGATTTGCCAGTCATTAACCCATTTGATCCCAGGGGTGCTGCGTGAGGCATTGCACTGGGAGGGCACTAGGTGTACTGCCCTCAACCTATCGGCTCAGGGTCGCGAAACTCATACGTCCCTAACCGGGGTTTCCCTACTTTATAAAGACTTGAAAAATCCCAGATCTTTACAATACTCTGGATACACGGTTCCAGTGAGTTAAAGAGACAGGTTTGCGAGCCATTAACCATTTCGAATCCAACGGTGCTGGGTGAGGCATTTCACTGGGAGGTCACTAAGCGTACAACCTTCCGTGTCTCGGCTCATAGTCGTGACACTCATAAGTCCCTACCAGGGGGTTCCCTGCTTTATAAAGACTTCAAAAATCCCAGTTCTCTCCAATATTCTGGACACTGGGCTCCAGTGGGTTAAAGAGACTGATAGGTTTGCCAGCCATTAACCCATTGGATCCCACGGGAGCTGGGTGAGGCATTGCACTAGGAAGGCACTAGGCGTACCGCCCTCAGCCTCTTGGCTCATAGCCGCGATGCTAATAGGTCTCTACCCAGGGGTTCCTTGTTTTTTAAAGACTTGAAAAATCCCAGTTATGTCCAATGCTCGACATTGGGCTCCAGTGAGTTAAAGAGACTGATAGGTTTGCCAGCCATTAACCCATTCGATCCCACGGGTGCTGGGTGAGGCATTGTACTGGGAGGGCACTAAGTATACCTCCATCCGTCTATTGGCTCATAGTCACGACACTCATAGGTCCCTACATGGGGGCTTCCTGCTTTATAAAGACTTGAAAAAGCCAAGTTCTGTCTAAAACTCTGGACACTGTGCTCCAGTGGCTTAAAGAGACCGACTGGTTTTCCAGCCATTAACCCATTGGATCCCAGGGGTGCTGGGCAAGGCATTGCACTGGGAGGGCAATTGGTGTACTGCCCTCCGCTTATTGGCTCATAGTTGTGATGCTGATAGGTCCCTGCGTGACAAAGACTTGAAAAATCCAAGGTCTGTCTAATGCTCTGGAAACTAGGCGCCAGTGGGTTAAAGAGACTGATAGGTTGGCAGCCAGTATCCCATTGAATCCCAGGAGTGCTGGGTGAGGCATTGCACTGGGAGAACACTAGGCGTACCGCCCTCCGCCTATCACCTCATAGTTGCTGCGCTCGTAGATCCCTACCTGGGTAGACCCTGCTTTATAAAGACTTCAAAAATCCCAGTTCTGTCCAATTCCCAGATCACTGGGTCCAGTGGGTTATAGAAACTGATAGGTTTACCAGACATTAACCCGCGGCGTCCCGTCGACGTACTTCCACGTCCTCACGTTATGTCACTGCCAATCCCGTTGACGTACTTCAACGTCCTGCAATTGCAAGGTTCATAATTTTCACAATTTTCAAAATTCGCGCGAGATTTTCGATTTGCCCACATACCCAAACCTCCCCTACCTGCCCCCAAGCGGGCAGCGTCCCAGACCCCGCATGACCTGTGCTTGCCCTTGTCTCGGTCACTCACCTGTTAGCAGTGACCCAGGTCAGACATGGCGCGTAAAGGTCTCTCAGACGACGAAATACAATTCGCCCTGGATGCCTTCACTGGAGATAGTGATTCTCCACTTGATGATGATGTGGTGGATCGAGATTATGTGCAGCCTGAGGAGGAAATAACAAGCAGTGATGAGGAGGTCCCTTTGCCCCGGAAAAAGCGGTATGTCACGTATCGTAAGGCAAGGGAAGGCCAGCTTGCACCCAAAACACCTGCATGGACCTCTCTCCATCCCCTAGAGAGAGATTCTGATGAGGACGAGGATGTGGACGATGACGATGATGGCGGCTTAGGAGGTGATGTTGCCTCGTGGTTGGGGAAGGAAAAAATCTCACCCCGAGGATCAGAAGGTGGGGCGAGAAGGCAAATAAAGTATGGCCTAGTGTTTTGTCTGGGGAAGGCGAAAGTAGTGTGCTGGGAGTGCGGGGTGAAAGGGAAGTGGTGTGAGGGAGGCAGCACGAGCACGTGGTGCACGTAGGCCTAGGGGAGAGGAGGTGGAGCCACTCCCCAGCGCGTCTTTCTTCATACAATATTCCCAAACTTCCTCCACACAGCCCCAGGATGTGGGGAAAGGAAGGAAAGGGAAGGGAAAGGGTAAAGGAAAAGGGAGAGGGAAGAGAAGTGCGAGTGATGAAAGGCGCCGCTCTCCACCTCCCCCACCACCACCAATGTTGCGTTGTGCTTTCAGCCATGCTTCAGAGAGTACCATAACTTCCTACACTACTGAAACTGTGGGATGGCAATATGACGCTCAGTATAATGGTAAGGCCAGTCAGTATGTGCCAAGTCTTATATAAACTTGAAACGGGTGTAATGTTTGCAGGAAAGTAATGTATAAGTTGAGAAATAGTGTAAGTTGAACGAAGTGATATGAAAACTACACCCACTGTATAAATCTGCGAAAATATGATGCTCAGTATAACACTCTGGTCAGTAAATATGTGATAGCAAGAATATAAAGTGGAAACGGGTGTAATGTTAGCTTGAATAAAACGTATAAGTTGAACAATAGTGTAAGTTGTAATAATTGATGTCACGAGTACACCCACATTCTGGTCAGTAAGTATGTGATAGGAATTATATAAAGTGGAATTTGTTGTAATGTTAGTAGTAAGGTATTTTATAAGTTGAATACTAGTGTAAGATGAAACAAATGATATCGCGATAACACTCCCTGTGTAAGTATGCGCTAATATGACGCTCAGTTGCATCGTAAGTTCTGAAATTATGTGATATCAATTATATCAAGTGTAAACATGTGCAATGTTAGTGGAGAATTATTATATAAGTATAAAAATGCGTTGTAAGTTGAAATAGTAGTCATAGCGACTTCACCGTGTGTGTTATTATGCGCTATTATTATGCTATATATTTACGTAAGGCCTGAAATTATCTCAAAACAGTTTATAAAGTTGAAAAGTGTATAATGTTATTAGAAAAGTATTATGTAAGTAGAAAAAACACAATACGAGTTGAAACAACAGTCACAGCGAGTTCACTCACTACATAAATAAGCGCTAACATTACGCTAAATGTTATCAAAAGGCCTGTGAATACGAAAAAACAGTTCAATAAAATGTAAAATGGTATAATTTTATTGTAGAAGTATTATGTAAGTAAAAAAAATGATATGTATCATGATTTTCGAATGTTAACGATTCATCGTGACCAAGTTGCCCGATTTTGCTCGTTCCGCACGATGGTACAATACTTATTTCTGCTCTATTTTTGTATAAAATCCAATATACTCTTTTATCACATGTTTTTATGTTTGTAATAAATACATATCTACTTACTTTCATGGGTCTCCCAGACTTATAATACCATAGAAAACGTTAGAGGCTCAGACCGCCAACGGAGAACACAGGGCCAGGTGGGACCAAGGCATACCTGGTTAGGGTAATTATGGACCCCGGGGAACAGTTTCTTTGTCACTGACCATTGTTTCTGACCAAAAGCGAAAGTTTTAGCAAAAAAAAAACGGGTCAAAAAATGGTCGGGATTGGGGGGTATCAGTGGTGAAAAAGTGGTCGGGAAGGGGCGGGTTAACCCATTGGATCCCAGGGGTGTCGGGCGTGGCATTGCACTGGGAGGGCACTAGTCGTACTGCCCTCCGCATCTTAGCTCATAGTCACGACCCTCATATGTCCCTAGCCATAGGTTCCTTGCTTTATAAAGACTTGCAAATCCCAGTTCTGTCCAGTAGTCTGGACACTGACCTCTAGTAGGTTAAAGAGACCGATTGGTTTTCCAGCCATTAACCCACTGCATCCCAAGGGTGCTTGGCTAGGCATTGCACTTGGAGGGCTCTAGGCGTAGTTCCCTCCGCCTATCAGCTCTTAGTCGCGAAACTTATAGGTTCGTACCTGGACGTTCCCTGCTTAATAAGGACTTGAAAAATCCCAGTTCTGTCCAATACTCTGGACATTGGGCTCTAATGGGTTAAAGAGACCGATAGGTTTGCCAACCATTAACCCTTTGGATCCCAGGGGTGCTGGGCGAGGCGTTGGATTGGGAGTGCACTAGGTGAACCGGCCTCCACCTTTCGGCTCATACTTGCGAAGCTAATAGATCCCTACCTGGGAGTTTCCTGCTTGATAAACACTTGAAAAAACCCAGTTCTGTTCCATACTATGGACACTGGGCTCCAGTGGGTTAAAGAGATCGCAATGTTTACCAGTCATTAACCTCTACACCGCGGTCATGTTTACCGATGTTTTGCGTGTGTGGCGGGGTTATTCGGGCTCCGACAGACTCTCAAAAAATATTTGCCAAAAATCAGTTATTAGTTCTAGAATATTAAAATTATATATGCTTATTGCACATACCTTCAGCTTTCTCCTGGAATGTTTGTTGAGCCTTCGTCAGTTACCGTAGGACTTGTGGAGACCTCTGAATTTGGGTAACGAAGTCTCCACTTTACACTTCCCGACAACCCGTAATATGATTACCACAGCCAGATATTAACACTATAAACACTACTCTATGATGTTCAAGTAGTTTGGGATCCATACTCCAAAAAAAAAACCACTGTGAAAGCAATGAAAATTATGAGCGGGTCTGACCGCCGCACTTGCGCTAGTTCGCTCTTGGTACTCTGTCATTTATTATTCATAAAACCCCTCACACTTTATATTTCTATTACTATAACACTTATATATATCTACAGTCTTTATCCATAAGTTTCCTTCAGTAGTATTAGTTTATTGTCACTGTAGGGATTCAATTTCTTTCAGTAAAATACGTAGCATTCACTTTCTCGTCCTGTATACTGGCATTGAGAGTGAATGTCACTTTCGTCTTCACTCTCATAACTCATAGTATTCAGACATGCTATAGTGAAACTTTCACTTTCATTACTCCTAGGGTATATACTCGTATTCTTATAATACTACTCATTTACATTTCTATTTACGTTCTCTATTTTATTTACGTTATTTACATTTCTATTTTATTTACACTGTGTTATGCACTGTCACTTGAAGTAACTTATACAACTATTTTCCATTGTTCACGTATATTTACATTCATTACTTTCACTTGCTGTTTACACATTATTTACACATTATTTACAATCCCACTTGCACTGTTTTACTCAATAGAAAGATCGTAGTCGCTCTTTTATCAATTATCAGCCCTTTACCTCTTTCCACACGAGGTTTAGTAGGGGGTAAAGGTCACAGGGCCCTTTGCATGGGGTTGAAAAAAGGCCCTGAAGTCAGCAAGAGGATGAGCCGTACCTCCTCTTCGGAAGGTGAGAGAGAACTGATAAAGGAAGGCCGGCCTGGGTTGAGGCCTACTTGGGGGTTATTCAGTGCTACCAACATAGCTCTTGAAACAGCTATGTATTTCACTGAAATGATTGGCAGGAAATCTAGACAATACATTATAAATTAGGTAGTTCCAGGTGAATGTAAATATCACTTAGGCTTCTCCCTTCCGTCCTTATATGTATATTTATTACGAAAATAGATTATATGGCATATTTCAAGGGGAAAAAAACAGCGAAAATTAGCGAACGAGTGCACATGAGGTGTTGTCAGGTGATAATTAGGCAATTCCAGGTGTATGGCACTCTCACTTATGTATGTGCGTGGATGTAGTACAATTGAGGCTAAAAGGGAGGAGATTGGGAGAATGTTTGTGAGAAGAAAGTTGGATGTGTTAGCTTTGAGTGAAACGAAGATGAAAGGGAAGGGGGAATATATGTTTGGAAGTGTGAATGGAAGATTGTCAGGTGTCGATAGAGGAAGGGCAAGAGAAGGTGTGACCTTGTTAGTGAGTCCGGAAGTGCAGCAGTGTGTGATTGAATGGAAGGAGGTGTCATCGAGACTGATGTGGGTGTAAGCGAAATTTGAACGTGAGTTGTGGGTGTTTGTGAGTGCATATGGGCCTGGTAGTGAAAGGGATGAACAAGAGAGGGAGTCTTTCTGGAATGATGTTGATGAGTGTCTGCAGAGTTTTGGAGCGAATGTGAATGTGGTAATGATGGGAGATCTGAATGCTAGAGTGGGAAATGTAGCAGTTGAAGGCGTAGTTGGTATGCATGGTGTGCCTGGAAGAAATGAAAATGGGGACCGAATGATAGCGATGTGTGTTGAGCGAGAGATGGTGATTGGGAATACGCTGTTTGAGAAGAAAGATATTTATAAGTATACATGGGTGAGACAGGAGGGTGGAAGGGTTGTTGATAGAGCCTTGATGGACTATGTGGTTGTGTCTAGGAATGTAATAGGAAGATTGTTGGATGTGAGAGTTCTGAGAGGGGAGGGTGGAGGTATGTCTGACCACTACCTGGTGGAGGGAAAGTTAAGAGTAGGTAAGAGATGGGTGAGAGCTAGGAGGGTTAGGTGTGGCAGGGAGGTTTTGAAAGTGAGTGAGTTGGATAAAAGAGAGAAAAAGATAGAGTATCAGGAGAAATTGAAAGATGAGTGGAACGCAGTGAAAGATCGGGAAAATGGCAGCGTGGAGGAGGAATGGCAGTTGTTTAAGAGTGCTGTGGTGGAGCATGCAGAAGAGGTGTGTGGTGTGAGACGTGTGGGTGGTGGTGTAAGAAAAGGAAGTGAATGGTGGTGCGAGGAAGTAAGTATGGCTGTGGCTGAGAAGAGACGTGCATATGAAGTGTGGCTGCAGAGGAAGGATGAGATGTCATATGAAAGATATAAGGAAAAGAGGAATAGAGCGAGAAGGACTGTGCGTGATGCTAAAGTGGCAGCAGATGAGAGGTGGGGTAGGCGGCTGACAGAGAATTTTCAACAGAATAGGAAAATGTTTTGGAAGGAGGTGAAAAGGGTGCGAAAGGGAGAGTCTGGGAAGGAAGAACGAGTAAAAGCAGAGGATGGAAGGATGTTAATTGAGATGGATGCAGTAAGGAAGAGATGGGCAGAGTATTTTGAAAGATTGTTAAATGTAGAGGAGGAAAACGTGGCTGAGATTGTGGCAGATAGAAGGGTGCAAGGAATAAATGTGTTGGGAGAGTTGAATGATTCTTTGATCACGAAGGAGGAAGTGGAGAAGGCAGTAAAGGAGATGAAAACAGGGAAAGCTGCAGGTATGGATGGGTGTGCTGTGGAATGCCTGAAGGGTGGTGGAGTGACTATTGTTGACTGGTTAGTAAGATTATTGAATGTGTGCTTTGAGAAAGGTATGGTGCCAATTGACTGGGCAAGTGCTTGTGTGGTCCCGTTGTATAAAGGCAAGGGTGATAAGTATGAATGTACTAGCTTTAGGGGTATAAGTGTGTTGAGTGTTGTAGGTAAAGTGTATGGTAGAGTGTTAATTATGAGAGTTAGAGAGGGTACAGAGGGAGTGATTAGTGATGAGCAGTGTGGCTTTAGGAGAGGGAGGGGATGCGTTGATCAGGTGTTTGCTGTGAGACAAGTGTGTGAAAAGTATTTAGCGAAAGGCAAGGATGTGTTTTGGGCATTTATGGATTTAGAAAAAGCGTATGATAGAATTGATAGGGAGGCTTTGTGGACTGTTTTAAGATTGTATGGACTTGATGGTAGGTTACTAAAAGGGGTGAAAAGTTTTTATGTAAATAGTAGAGCGTGTGTAAGAGTGGGAAATGCTGTGAGTGATTGGTTTCCCGTGAGAGTGGGGCTGCGACAGGGATGTGTGATGTCGCCTTGGGTGTTTAATATTTACATGGATGGTGTTGTAAGGGAAGTGAATGCAAGAGTTTTAGGTGGTCTGAGTCTGGTAAATGTTGATGGAGGAGAGTGGAATCTGAAGCAACTGCTGTTTGCAGATGATACTGCATTGGTGACTGATTCAGAGGAGAAATTGAGACAGTTGGTAGAGGAGTTTGGAAGGGTGTGTGAAAGGAGGAAATTGAAAGTAAATGAGAATAAGAGTAAAGTGATGAAGTGTACGAGGTTGATAGATGGTAGGGGGATGAATATAGTTTTGAATGGTGAGTTGCTTGAGGAGGTAGATTGTTTTAAATATCTAGGGTCACATGTTGCTGTGGATGGAAGAATAGATGCAGAAGTGAAGTTTAGAATTAATGAAGTAGGAAAGGTGCTGGGAGGAATGAAAAAAGCCTTTAAATGTCGTTCGCTTAGAATGGATGTAAGAGAAGGCTGTATGAGGGTGTTGTGGTACCGACTGCGTTATATGGGGCTGAAACATGGAATATGGGTGTAGCAGAGAGGAAAAGTTTGAATGTAATGGAGATGAGATGTCTGAGGAGTATGTGTGGAGTGACGCGTATGGATCGAGTGCGAAATGATGAAGTGCGAAGGAGAACTGGAGTTGTTTGGGAGATGGCTGGTAGAGTTGAGCAGAGGGTGTTGCAATGGTTTGGGCATATGGAGAGAATGGATAATGAGCGATTGGTGAAAAAGATAACTAGATCTGATGTGAGAGGTGTAAGACTGAGAGGAAGACCACGAATAGGATGGATGGACAGTGTGAAGAGAGCGCTGGATGCGAGAGGGATGTCTGTTGAGCAAGGAAGAGTGGCTGTGCGTGACAGAAAAAAATGGAGAGAAATTGTGAATAAATAAGTGATGACGCAGCCCTGAGGGGATATTCTCCCGCATTTGGTCTGATCAGCTAGTCAGGTCAGGTGCGAGTAAGGGGATGGGTCTGTTATGATGTGGCAGGGGTAAACCAGTTTTGCTGTCGGGCCCTGCTGTGGATGTCACTGCTTGCATTGCGCTGTTGACCCTTGTGCGGTGTGATGCGGTGAGGATCTGTCCGTTCTCCCCTTTGGGGCTAAGATGCGAATGAATGTGTTTGAATGGATGAGTAAATGGAGAGTGAGTCGTCCTGTCTCGGCTACCTCCCTTTCCTTGGGGGAAGCAGCCTAGGTATAAAGATAGATAGATAGATATATTATTTGGTATAAGAATAGGGCATAGGGCTTATTTCAATGGATGAAATCAGTGAAAAATTCCAGAGAAGATTTACTTAGCGTAGCATGGCCGGGCAGGCGAGAGGATAGTGTAATGGAGGGGGGATAGGGAGGGGAGTCAAGAACGGGGAGAAATGGCTAAATTGTCAACAATGGATGGGAGTACAGATGAGACTAGGAGTTGTGACTAGTGTTGGACATTGGCAGTACTGATAGATGATACAAGCCCCCACTTGGAAGCACGGGTGAATTCAAAATAACACAGAATCACAATAGCGACGCCCCGCGGTATGATCCCTTGCTCCCAAGTGTCACGAAAGTGACGCCCCGCGGTTAAGGGGTTAGAGGGTTAAAGAGACCAATAGGTTGGCCAACCATTAACCCATTGACTCCCAGAGGTGCTGGGCGAGGCATTGCACTGGGAGTACACTAGGTGTATCGCCCTCTGCTTATTGGCTAATAGTCGCAAAGCTCATAGGTCCCATCCTGGGGGTTCCCTGCGTGATAAAGACTTGAGAAATCCAAGTTCTGTCCAATAATCTGGACACTGGGCTCTAGTGTGTTAAAGAGACCGATTGTTTTACCAGCCATTAACCCAATGGATCTCAGGGGTGCTGGGCAAGGTATTATACTAGAATGGCACTAGAAGTACCACCCTCCGCCTATCGGATCATAGTCGTGAAGCTCGTAGGTTCCTACAAAGGTGTTCCCTACTTTATAAAGACTTGTAAAATCTCAGTTCTATCCAATACTCTGGACACTGGTCTCGAATGGGTTAAAGAGACCAATAGGTTTCCCAGTCATTAACCAATTGGATCCCAGGGATACTGGGGGAGGAATTGCACTGGTAGGGCACTATGTGTACCGCCCTCCGCCTTTTGGCTCATAGTCACGACCCTCATAGTTCACTACCCAGAGGGTTTCCTGCTTTATACAGACTTCAAAAATCCCAGTTCTGTCCAATTCTCTGGACACTGGGCTTCAGTGGGTTAAAGAGACTGATAGATTTGCCAGCCATTAACCCATTGGATCCCAAAGATGCTGGGCAAGGCATTGCACTGGGAGTGCACTAGTAGTATTGGCCTCCGCCTTTCAGCTCATGCTCGCGAAACTCATAGGTCCCTACCCTGGGGTTCCCTGCTTGATAAAGACTTGAAAAATCCCAGTTTTCTCCAATATTCTGGACGCTAGGCTCAAGTGGGTTAAACAGACCGATAGGTTTTCTAGCCATTAACCCATCGGCTGCCATTGGTTCTGGGTGAGGCATTGCACTGGGAGGACACTAAGCGTACCGTCATCCGCCTATCGGCTCATAGTCACGAAGCTCATAGATCCCTAACCTGGGGTTCCCTGCTTGTTAGAGACTTGAAAACTCCAAGTTCTGTCAAATTCTCTGGACACTTGGCTCCAATGGATTAAAGAGGCCGATAGGTTTGCCAGCCATTAACCCATTCGACCCCAGGGATGATGGGCTGGGCATTGCACTGGGAGGGCACAAGGCGTACCGCCCTCTGCCTAGGCTTATGATTACGAAACTCAAAGGTCCGTACCAGGGGGTTCCCTGCTTGATATAGGGTTTAGAAATCCATGTTTTGTAAACTGCTCTAGACACTGGGCTCCAGTGGGTTAAAGGGACCGATAAGTTTGCCAGCCATTAATCAATTGGATCCCAGGGGTGTTGTGAGAGGCATTGCACTGGGATGGCACTAGGCATACCGCCCTCCATCTATAGGATCATAGTCTCGAAGCTCATTGGTCCCTACCCGGGGGTTCCCTGCTTTATAACGACTTGAAAAATCCCTGTTCTGTCTAATCCTCTGGACACTGGCCTCCACTGGGTTAAAGAGACCGATAGGTTTGCCAGTGATTAACCAGTTGGATCACAGGGGTTCTGGGTGAGGTATTGCATTGCGAAGGCACTAGGTGTACTGTCCTACTCCTATCGGCTCATAGTCGTGAATTTCATAGGACTGTGCCCGAGGATTCCCTTCTTTATAAAGACTTGAAATATCCCACTTCCGTCCAATACTCTGGACACTGTGATCCAATGGGTTAAAGAGACCAAATGGTTTGCCAATCATTAATCCATTTGATCCCAGGGGTGCTGCATGATGCATTACACTGGGAGGGCACTAGGTGTACTGCCCTCAACCTATCGGCTCAGGGTCGCGAAACTCATACGTCCCTAACCGGGGTTTCTCTACTTTATACAGACTTGAAAAATCCCAGATCTTTACAATACTCTGGATACACGGTTCCAGTGGGTTAAAGAGACAGGTTTGCGAGCCATTAACCATTTCGAATCCAACGATGCTGGGTGAGGCATTTCACTGGGAGGTTACTAAGCGTACAGCCTTCCGCCTCTCGGCTCATAGTCGTGATGCTCATAAGTCCCTACACGGGGGTTCCCTGCTTTATAAAGACTTCAGAAATCACATTTCTCTCCAACACTCTGGACACTGGGCTCCAGTGGGTTAAAGAGACTGATAGGTTTAGCAGCCATTAACCCATTGGAATCCATGGGAGCTGGGTGAGGCATCGCACTAGGAGGGCACTAGGCGTATCGCCCTCTGCCTCTTGCCTCATAGCCACGATGCTAATAGGTCTCTACCCAGGGGTTCCTTGTTTTTTAAAGACTTGAGAAATCCTAGTTCTGTCCAATGAACGACATTGGGCTCCAGTGAGTTAAAGAGACTGATAGGTTTGCCAGCCATTAACGCATTCGATCCCACGGGTGCTGGGAAAGGCATTGTACTGGGAGGGCACTAGGTATACCGCCATCCGTCTATTGGTTCATAGTCACGAAACTCATAGGTCCCTACATGGGGACTTCCAGCTTCATAAAGACTTGAAAAAGCCAAGTTCTGTCTAAAACTCTGGACACTGTGCTCCAGTGGCTTAACCCCTACACCGCGGGCATATTTACCAATGTTTTGTGTGTGCCACGGGGTTATTCAGGCTCAGACAGACTCTCAAAAAATATTTGCCAAAAATCAGTTATTAGTCCTAGAATATTAAAATTACACATGCTTATGGCACATACCTTCAGCTTTCTCCTGGAATGTTTGTTGAGCCTTCGTCTGTTACCGTAGGACTTGTGGAGACCTCTGAAGTTGGGTAACGAAGTCTCCACTTTACACTTCCCGACAACCCGTAATATGATTACCACAGCCAGATATTAACACTATAAACACTACTCTATGATTTTCAAGTAGTTTGGGATCAATACTCCCCCCAAAAAAAACACTGTGAAAGCAATGAAAATTATGAGCGGGTCTGACCGTCGCACTTGCGCTAGTTCGCTCTTGGTACTCTGTCATTTATTATTAGTAAAACCCCTCACACTTCATATTTCTATTACTATATGACAAATATATCTACAGTCTTTATCCATAAGTTTCCTTATAGATAGTTTATTATCACTGTAGGGATTCAATTTCTTTCAGTAAAATACGTAGCATTCACTTTCTCGTCCTGTATACTAGCATTGAGAGTGAATGTCACTTTCATCTTCACTCTCATAACTCATAGTATTCAGACATGCTAGAGTGAAACTTTCACTTTCATTACTCCTAGGGTATATACTCGTATTCTTATAATACTACTCATTTACGTTTCTATTTACGTTCTCTATTTTATCTACGTTATTTACATTACTATTTTATTTACACTGTGTTATGCACTGTCACTTGCAGTAACTTATAAAACTAATTTCCACTGTTCACGTATATTTACATTCATTACTTTCACTTGCTGTTTACACATTATTTACACATTATTTACAATTCCACTTGCACTGTTTTACTCAATAGAAAGATCGTAGTCACTCTTTTATCAATCGTCAGCCCTTCACCTCTTTCCACATGAGGTTTAGTAGGGGGTAAAGGTCACAGGGAACTTTGCATGGGGGTGAAAAGTCCCTGAAGTCAGCAAGAGGAAACAGGCGTATCTCCACTTTGGAAGATGAGACTGAACTGATAAGGGAGGGCTGGGGAGGAGGCCTACCTAGGGATATTCAGTACTACCAACGGTAGCTCTTGAAACAGCTATGTATAGCAATGAAATGAGTGGCAAGAAATCTACACAATACATTGTAAATTAGGTAGTTCCAGGTGAATGTAAATAACACTTAGGCTTCTTTCTTTCCCTCCTTATATGTATATTTATTACAAAAATAGATTATACAGCATATTTTGAGGGGAAATAAACAGCGAAAATTAGCGAACGAGTGCACATGAGGTGTTGTCAGGTGATAATTTGCCAATTCCAGGTGTATGGCACTCTCACTTACCTTATTTCTTTCTTGTATATATTATTTGGTATTAGAATAGGGCATAGGGCTTATTTCAATGGATGAAATCAGTGAAAAATTCCAGGAAAGGTTTACTTAGCGTAGCACGGCGGGCAGGCGAGAGGATAGGGTAATGGAGGGGGGGATAGGGAGGGAGGTCAAGAACGGGGAGAAATGGCTAAATTGTCAACAATGGATGGGAGTACAGATGAGATTAGGAGTTGTGACTAGTGTTGGACATTGGCAGTAGTGATAGATGATAGAAGCCCCCACTTGGAAGCACGGGTGAATTCAAAATAACACAGAATCACAATAGCGACGCCCCGCGGTATGATCCCTTGCTCCCAAGCGTCACGAAAGTGACGCCCCGCGGTTAAGGGGTTAAAGAGACCGATTGGTTTTCCAGCCATTAACCCATTGGATCCCAGGGGTACTGGGCAAGGCATTGCACTGGGAGGGCAATTGGTGTACTGCCCTCCGCTTATTGGCTCATAGTTGTGACGCTCATAGGTCACTACCCGAGTGTTCCCTGCTTGACAAAGACTTGAAAAATCCAAGTTCTGTCTAATACTCTGGAAACTAGGCGCCAGTGGGTTAAAGAGATCAATAGGTTTGCCAGGTAGTATCCCATTGAATCCCAGGAGTGCTGGGTGAGGCATTGCAGTGGGAGAACACTAGGCGTACCGCCCTCCGCCGATCACCTCATAGTTGTTGCGATCATAGATCCCTATGAGGGTATACCCTGCTTTATAAATACTTCAAAAATCCCAGTTCTGTCCAATTCCCTGGACACTGGGTACTGTGGGTTAAAGAAACTGATAGGTTTACCAGCCATTAACCCATTGGATCTCATGGGTGCTGGGCGTGGCATTGCACTGGGAGGGCACTAGTCATACTGCCCTCCGCATCTTAGCTCATAGTTATGACCCTCATAGGTCCCTAGCCAGGGGTTCCTTGCTTTATAAAGACTTGCAAATCCCAGTTCTGTCCAGTAGTCTGGACACTGAGCTCTAGTAGGTTAAAGAGACCGATTGGTTTTCCAGCCATTAACCCACTGCATCCCAAGGGTGCTTGGCTAGGCATTGCACTTGGAGGGCTCTAGGCATACTGCCCTCCGCCTATCAGCTCTTAGCCGCGAAACTTATAGGTTCGTACCTGGAGGTTCCCTACTTAATAAGGACTTGAAAAATTCCAGTTCTGTCTAATACTCTGGACATTGGGTTCTAATGGGTTAAAGAGACCGATAGGTTTGCCAACCATTAACCCTTTGGATCCCAGGGGTGCTGGGCGAGGCGTTGCATTAGGAGTGCACTAGGCGAACCGGCCTCCACCTTTCGGCTCATATTTGCAAAACTCATAGATCCCTACTGGGAGTTTCCTGCTTGATAAACACTTGAAAAAACCCAGTTCTGTCCCATACTATGGACACTGGGCTCCAGTGGGTTCAAGAGATCGCAATGTTTGCCAGTCATTAACCCCTACACCGCGGTCATGTTTGCCTATGTTTTCCGTGTTCCGTGGGGTTATTCAGGCTCCAACAGACTCTCAAAAAATATTTGGCAAAAATCAGTTATTAGTCCTAGAATATTAAAATTATATATGCTTATGGCACATACCTTCAGCTTTCTCCTGGAATGTTTGTTGAGCCTTCGTCTGTTACCGTAGGACTTGTGGAGATCTCTGAATTTTGGTAACGAAGTCTCCACTTTACACTTCCCGACAACCCGTAATATGTTTACCACAGCCAGATATTAACACTATAAACACTGCTCTATGATTTTCAAGTAGTTTGGGATCCATACTCCAAAAAAAAAAAAACACTGTGAAAGCAATGAAAATTATGAACGCGTCTGACCGCCGCACTTGCGCTAGTTCGCTCTAGGTACTCTGTCATTTATTATTCATAAAACCCCTCACACTTTATATTTCTATTACTATATAACACTTATATATATCTACAGTCTTTATCAAAAAGTTTCCTTCAGTAGTATTAGTTTATTGTCACTGTAGGGATTCAATTTCTTTCAGTAAAATATGTAGCATTCACTTTCTCGTCCTGTATTCTGGCATTGAGAGTGAATGTCACTTTCATCTTCACTCTCATAACTCATAGTATTCAGACATGCTATAGTGAAACTTTCACTTTCATTACTCCTAGGGTATATACTCGTATTCTTATAATACTACTCATTTACATTTCTATTTACGTTCTCTAATTTATTTACGTTATTTACATTTCTATTTTATTTACACTGTGTTTTGCACTGTCACTTGAAGTAACTTATAAAACTATTTTCCATTGTTCACGTATATTTACAATCATTACTTTCACTTGCTGTTTACACATTATTTGCACATTATTTATAATTCCACTTGCACTGTTTTACTCAATAGAAAGATCGTAGTCACTCTTTTATCAATTGTCAGCCCTTTACCTCTTTCCACACGAGGTTTATTAGGGGGTAAAGGTCACAGGGCCCTTTCCATGGGGGTGAAAAGTCCCTGAAGTCAGCAAGAGGATGAGCCGTACCTCCTTTTTGGAAGATGAGAGAGAACTGATAAAGGAAGGCCGGCCCGGGTTGAGGCCTACTTGGGGGTTATTCAGTGCTACCAACGTTGCTCTTGAAACAGCTATGTATTTCACTGAAATGATTGGCAGGAAATCTAGACAATACATTATAAATTAGGTAGTTCCAGGTGAATGTAAATATCACTTAGGCTTCTCCTTTCCCTCCTTATATGTATATTTATTACGAAAATAAATTATATGGCATATTTCAAGGGGAAAAAAACAGCGAAAATTAGCGAACGAGTGCACGTGAGGTGTTGTCAGGTGATAATTAGCCAATTCCAGGTGTATGGCACTCTCACTTACCTTATTTCTTTCTTGTATATATTATTTGGTATAAGAATAGGGCATAGGGCTTATTTCAATGGATGAAATCAGTGATAAATTCCAGGGAAGATTTATTTAGCGTAGCACGGACGGGGAGGCGAGAGGATAGTGTAATGGAGGAGGGGTAGGGAGGGGAATCAAGAACGGGAAGAAATGGCTAAATTGTCAACAATGGATGGGAGTACAGATGAGATTAGGAGTGGTGACTAGTGTTGGACATTGGCAGTACATATAGATGATACAAGCCCACACTTGGAAGCCCAGGTGAATTAAAACAACACAGAATCACAAAAGCGACGCCCCGCGGTATGATCCCTTGCTCCCAAGCGTCACGAAAGTGACGCCCCGCAGTTAAGGGGTTAACCCATTGGGTCCCAGGGGTTCTGGGACTGACATTGCACTGAGAGGGAACTAGGCGTACCACCCTCCGCCAATTGGCTCATACTCGCGAAACTCATACATTACTACCCGTGGGTTCCCTGCTTGTTAGAGACTTGAAAACTCCCAGTTCTGTCCAATACTTTGGACACTGGGCTCCAGTGGGTTAAAGAGAGCGATATTTTTTTTTTTTTTTTTACGCCCTCTGCCTATTGGTTCATAGTCGTGAATCTCATACATCACTACCCGGGAGTTCCCTGCTTGTAAGAGATTTGAAAACTTCCAGTTCTGTCTGGACACGGAGCTCCAGTGGGTTAACCCTTTAATCGCGGCCGTGAACAGTCGTCACCCCCCCCCCCCCGAGTGCCTGGGTTGTATTGCGGTCTGCGTACCTGTTGGAAAATATTAGCCAAAAATCAGAGATTAACCCTAGAACATTATACTTGGTATGGCAGATAGTACTTACATTCAGCTTTCTCCAGAGACATGTGTTGAGCCTACGTGGACTACCCAAGGACTTGTGGAGACTTGCAAATTTGGGTAACCAAATCTTCACTTTCACACCTCCAGCAACCCAGTTTCACCTCTACCACAGCCTCATTCTGTCACAGTAAACTTTATACTACAACGTAAATGTAGTTTGGAATCTGTATTTGTACAATAAGCACTGAAAATAAAGCTAAAATCAATGAAGCGTACGGCCGACATGCAGTGCGGAGGCGATCTTTCTGTCACTCAACAAACATTTCCATTTTCACTGCTAAAAACATGTATAAAGCATTATTTTCAATCATATTACTTCCAAAAAGATCACCGCGGCGTGCTTTTTATTCTGCCTTACGCCCGTCACTTTATTCTCGTTCCTGTCGGCTGCTGGCACTGACTCGGAAGAGCTAGAACTCGCCATAATGTAACTTTGAAAGCCTGCAGTAAACTGACGCTAAACAGGGGCAAACCATGCGAAAAAAAAGCTAGTGTTACAACTGGGGAAACAAGCATTTCCTATTAGCATAAACTGCTTGTGAGAGAAGAGTGCAGATTTACAGTTCTGAGCACTCAAAGCGCTGCCATGTATCACAACCAGGCTGGCCAGGCCGTGGTGGGGGGGCAGGGGGGAATAATGCGATACATGGCAACAACGGAGGTCAGTAGTACAAAGGTAAAGTATGCAAATTGTAGCTAATGGGTTGTGGTACTGATAGACAATACCAGCTGGAGCCTGCTTGCCCGCGGATATTCAAAATTTACTAGAATCACAAACCCAACGCTCCACCATTATGTCCTTTTCGCCGAGGGTCTCATACGCGACGCTCAACGTTTAACCTCTACACCGCGGGCATGTTTACCAATGTTTTGTGTGTGCCACGGGGTTATTCAGGCTCCGACAGACTCTAAAAAAATATTTGCCAAAAATCAGTTATTAGACCTAGAATATTAAAATTACACATGCTTATGGCACATACCTTCAGCTTTCTCCTGGAATGTTTATTGAGCCTTCGTCTGTTACCGTAGGACTTGTGGAGGCCTCTGAAGTTGGGTAACGAAGTCTCCACTTTACACTTCCCGACAACCCGTAATATGATTACCACAGCCAGATATTAACACTATAAACACTACTCTTTGATTCTAAAGTAGTTTGGGATCCATACTCCAAAAATAAAAACACTGTGAAAGCAATGAAAATTATGAGGGCATCTGACCATCGCACATTCGCTAGTTCGCTCTTGGTACTCTGTCATTTATTGTTAGTAAAACCCCTCACGCTTTATATTTCTATTACTATATAACACTTATATATATGTACAGTCTTTATCCATAAGTTTCCTTATAGATAGTTTATTATCACTGTAGGGATTCAATTTCTTTTAGTAAAATACGTAGCATTCACTTTCTCGTCCTTTATACTAGCATTGAGAGTGAATGTCACTTTCATCTTCACTCCCATAACTCATAGTATTCAGACATGCTAGAGTGAAACTTTCACTTTCATTACTCCTAGTTTATATACTCGTATTCTTAAAATACTACTCATTTACGTTTTTATTTACGTTCTCTATTTTATTTACGTTATTTATATTTCTATTTTATTTACACTGTTTTATGCATTGTCACTTGCAGTAACTTATAAAACTAATTTCCACTGTTCACGTATATTTACATTCATTACTTTCACTTGCTGTTTCCACGTTATTTACACTTTACTTACAATTCCACTTGCACTCTTTTACTCAATAGAAAGATCGTAGTCACTCTTTTATCAATCGTCAGTCCTTTACCTGTTTCCACACGAGGTTTATTAGGGGGTAAAGGTCACAGGGCCCTTTGCAAGGGGGTGAAAAGTCCCTGAAGTCAGCAAGAAGAAACAGGCGTACCTCCACTTCGGAAGATGAGAGTGAACTGATAATGGAGGGCTGGGGTGGAGGCCTACCTAGGGATATTCAGTACTACCAACGTTAGCTCTTGGAACAGCTATGTATAGCACTGAAATGATTGGCAAGAAATCTAGACAATACATTATAAATTAGGTAGTTCCATGTGAATGTAAATAACACTTAGGCTTCTTCCTTTCCCTCCTTATATGTATATTTATTACAAAAATAGATTATACAGCATATTTTAAGGGGAAATAAACAGTGAAAATTAGCGAACGAGTGCACATGAGGTGTTGTCAGGTGATAATTTGCCAATTCCACGTGTATGCCACTCTCACTTACCTTATTTCTTTCTTGTATATATTATTTGGTATAAGAATAGGGCATAGGGCTTATTTCAATGGATGAAATCAGTGAAAAATTCCAGGGAAGATTTACTTAGCATAGCACAGCCGGGCAAGCGAGAGGATAGGTTAATGAAGGGGATAGGGAGGGGAGTCAAGAACGGGGAGAAATGGCTAAATTGTCAACAATGGATGGGAGTACAGATGAGATTAGGAGTGCTGACTAGTGTTGGACATTAGCAGTACTGATAGACGATACAACCCCCACTTGGAAGCACGGGTGAATTCAAAATAACACAGAAACATAATAGTGACACCCCGCAGTATGATCCCTTGCACCCAAGCGTCATGAAAGTGACACCCCGCGGTTAAGGGGTTAAAGGGTTAAAGAGACCAATAGGTTGACCAGCCATTATACTATTGAATCCCAGAGGTGCTGGGCGAGGCATTGCATTGTGAGTGCACTAGGGGAACCAGCCTCCGCCTTTCGGCTCACACTTGCGAAGCTCATAGATCCCTACCCGGGAGTTTCCTGCTTGATAAACGCTTGAAAAAAACCTCTTCTGTCCCATACTATGGACACTGGGCTCCAGTGGGTTAAAGAGATCGAAATGTTTGCCAGTCATTAACCCATTGGGTCCCAGGGGTTCTGGGACTGGCATTGCACTGAGAGGGAACTAGGCGTACCACCCTCCGCCAATTGGCTCATACTCGCGAAACTCATACATTACTACCCATGGGTTCCGTGCTTGTTAAAGACTTGAAATCTCCCAGTTTTGTCCAATACTCTGGACACTGGGCTCAAGTGGGCTGAAGAGAGTGATAGGTTTTCCAGCTGTTAACCCATTGGATCCCAGGGGTGCTGGGCGAGGCATTGCACGGGGAGGACACTGGGTGTACCGCCCTCTGCCTATTGGTTCATAGTCGTGAATCTCATACATCACTACCCGGGAGTTTCCTGCTTGTAAGAGATTTGAAAACTCCCAGTTCTGTCTGGACACGGGGCTCCAGTGGGTTAACCCTATAAACGCGGCCGTGAACAGTCAACGTCCCCCCCCCGAGTAGAGGGGTTGTATTGCGGTCTGCGTACCTGTTGGAAAATATTAGCCAAAAATCAGAGATTAACCCTAGAACATTATACATGGTATGGCAGATAGTACTTACATTCAGCTTTCTCCAGAGACATGTGTTGAGCCTTCGTGGACTACCCAAGGACTTGTGGAGACTTGCAAATTTGGGTAACCAAATCTTCAATTTCACAACCCGGTTTCCCCTCTACCACAGCCTCATTCTGTCACAGTAAACTTTATACTACAACGTAAATGTAGTTTGGAATCTGTATTTGTACAATAAGCACTGAAAATAAGACTAAAATCAATGAAGCATACGGCCGACATGCAGCGCGGCGGCGGTCTTTCTGTCACTCTACAAACATTTCCATTTTCACAGCTAAAAACATGTATACTACATTATTTTCAATCATATTACTTCCAAAAAGATCACCGCGGTGCGCTTTTTATTCTGCCTTACGCCCGTCACTTTATTCTCGTTCCTGTCGGCTGCTTGCACTGACTCGGAAGAGCTAGAACTCGCCATAATGTAACTTTGAAAGCCTGCGGTAAACTGACGCTAAACAGGGGCAAACCGTGCGAAAAAAAGCTAGTGTTACAACTGGGGAAACAAGCATTTCCTATTAGCATAAACTGCTTGTGAGAGGAGAGCGCAGATTTACAGTTCTGTGCACTCAGAGCGCTGCCATGTATCACAGCCAGGCTGTCCGGGCCGTGGTGGGGGGGGGAGGGCGGAATAACGTGATACATGGCAACAACGGAGGTCAGTAGAACAAAGGTAAATTATGCTAATTGTAGCTAAAGGGTGGTAGTACTGATAGACAATACCAGCTGGAGCCTGCTTCCCTGTGGATATTCAAAATTTACTAGAATCGCAAACGCGACGCTCCACCGATATGTCCTTTTCGCCGAGCGTCCCATAAGTGACACTCCGCATTTAAAGGGTTAAAGAAACCAATAGGTTGGCCAGCCATTAACCCATTGAATCCCACAGGTGCTGGGCGAGGCATTGCACTGGGAGTACACTAGGTGTATTGCCCTTTGCTTATTAGCTCAAAGTCGAGAAGCTCATAGGTCCCATCCTGGGTGTTGCCTGTGTGATAAAGACTTGAAAAATCCAAGTTCTGTCCACTAATCTGGACACTGGGCTCTAGTGTGTTAAAGAGACCGATCGTTTTGCAGCCATTAACCCAATGGATCCCAGGGGTGCTGGGCAAGGTATTACACTAGAAGGGCACTAGAAGTACCACTCTCCGCCTATCGGATCATAGTCACGAAGCTCGTAGGTTCCTACCAAGGTGTTCCCTACTTTATAAAGACTTGTAAAATCTCAGTTCTATCCAATACTTTGGACACTGGTCTCGAATGGGTTAAAGAGACCAATAGGTTTCCCAGTCATTAACCCATTGGATCCCAGGGGTACTGGGGGAGGAATTGCACTGATAGGGCACTAGGTGTACCGCCCTCCGCCTTTTGGCTCATAGTCACGACCCTCATAGTTCGCTACCTGGGGGTTTCCTGCTTTATATAGACTTGAAAAATCCCAGTTCTGTCCAATTCTCTGGACATTGGGCTTCAGTGGGTTCAAGAGACTGATAGATTTGCCAGCCATTAACCCATTGGATCCCTAGGATGCTGGGGAAGGCATTGCACTGGGAGTGCACTAGTAATACTAGCCTCCGCCTTACGGCTCATGCTTGCGAAAGTCATAGGTCCCTAGCCCGGGGTTCCCTGCTTGATAAAAACTTAAAAAATCCCAGTTTTCTCCAATATTCTGGACGCTGGGCTCTATTGGGTTAAACAGACCGATATGTTTTCCAGCCATTAACCCATCGGCTCCTATTGGTTCTGGGTGAGGCATTGCACTGGGAGGACACTAGGCGTACCGTCATCTGCCTATCGGCTCATAGTCGCGAAGCTCATAGATCCCTAACCAGGGGTTCCCTGCTTGTTAGAAACTTGAAAAATCCCAGTTCTGTCCAATTTTCTTGACACTTGGCTCCAATGGGTTAAAGAGACCGATAGGTTTGCCAGCCATTAACCCATTGGATCCCAGGGGTGATGGGCTAGGCATTGCACTGGGAGGGCACAAGGCGTACCGCCCTCTGCCTAGGCTCATGGTCGCGAAACTCAAAGGTCCGTACCAGGGGGTTCCCTGCTTGATAAAGGGTTTAGAAATCCAAGTTTTGTCCAATGCTCTAGACACTGGGCTCCAGTGGGTTAAAGAGACCGATAGGTTTGCCAGCCATTAACCCATTGGATCCCAGGGGTGCTGTGCGAGGCATTGCACTGGGATGGCACTAGGCGTACCGCCCTCCACCTATCGGCTCATAGTCTCGAAGCTCATTGGTCCCTACCCGGGGGTTCCCTGCTTGATAAAGACTTGAAAAATCCCTGTTCTGTCTAATACTCTGGACACTGGCCTCCACTGGGTTAAAGAGACCGATAGGTTTGCCAGTGATTAACCAATTGGATCACAGGGGTTCTGGGTGAGGCATTGCACTGCTAAGGCACTAGGTGTACTGTCCTACTCCTATCGGCTCATAGTCGTGAAGTTCATAGGACTGTACCCGAGGATTCCCTTCTTTATAAATACTTGAAATATCCCAGTTCTGTCCAATACTTTGGACACTGTGATCCAATGGGTTATAGAGACCGAATGGTTTGCCAGTCATTAACCCATTTGATCCCAGGGGTGCTGCATGAGGTATTGCTCTTGGAGGGCACTAGGTGTACTGCCCTCAGCCTATTGGCTCAGGGTAGCGAAACTCATACGTCCCTAACCGGGGTTTCCCAACGTTATAAAGACTTGAAAAATCCCAGATCTTTACAATACTCTGGATACACGGTTCCAGTGAGTTAAAGAGACAGATAGGTTTGCGAGCCATTAACCATTTCGAATCCACAGGTGTTGGGTGAGGCATTTCACTGGGAGGTCACTAAGCGTACAACCTTCCGCCTCTCGGCTCATAGTCGTGACGCTCATAAGTCCCTACCAGGGGGTTCCCTGCTGTATAAAGACTTCAAAAATCCCAGTTCTCTCCAATACTCTGGACACTGGGCTCCAGTGGGTTAAAGAGACTGATAGGTTTGCCAGGCATTAACCCATTGCATCCCAGGGGTGCCGGGCGTGGCATTGCACTGGGAGGGCACTAGGCGTACTGCCCTCCGCCTCTCGGCTCATAGCCGCGATGCTAATAGGTCTCTACCCAGGGGTTCCTTGCTTTTTAAAGACTTGGAAAATCCCAGTTCTGTCAAATGCTCGACATTGGGCTCCAGTGAGTTAAAGAGACTGATAGGTTTGCCAGCCATTAACCCATTCGTTCCCACGGGTGCTGGGTGAGGCATTGTATTCGGAGGGCACTAGGTATACCGCCATCCGTCTATTGGCTCATAGTCACGAAACTCATAGGTCCCTACATTGGGGCTTCCTGCTTTATAAAGACTTGATAAAGCCAAGTTCTGTCTAAAACTCTGGACACTGTCCTCCAGTGGCTTAAAGAGACCGATTGGTTTTCCAGCCATTAACCCATTGGATCCCAGGGGTGCTGGGCAAGGCATTGCACTGGGAGGGCAATTGGTGTACTGCCCTCCGCTTATTGGCTCATAGTTGTGACGGTCATAGGTCCCTACCTGAGTGTTCCCTGCTTGACAAAGACTTGAAAAATCCAAGTTCTGTCTAATACTCTGGAAACTAGGCGTCAGTGGGTTAAAGAGACCGATAGGTCTTCCAGCCAGTATCCCATTGAATCTCTGGGGTGCTGGGTGAGGCATTGCACTGGGAGAACACTAGGCATACCGCCCTCCGCCTATCACCTCATAGTTGCTGTGCTCATAGGTCTCTTTCTAGGTGGACCCTGGTTTATAAAGACTTCAAAAATACCAGTTGTGTCCAATTCCCTGGACACTGGGTCCAGTGGGTTAAAGAAACTGATAGGTTTACCAGGCATTAACCCATTGGATCCCAGGGGTGCCGGGCGTGGCATTGCACTGGGAGGGCACTAGTCGTACTGCCCTCCACCTCTTAGCTCATACTCGTGACCCTCATAGGTCCCTACCCAGGGGTTCCTTGCTTTTTAAAGACTTGCAAATCCCAGTTCTGTCCAGTAGTCTGGACACTGAGCTTTAGTAGGTTAAAAGACCGATTGGTTTTCCAGCCATTAACCCATTAGATTCCAAGGGTGCTTGGCTAGGCATTGCACTTGGAGGGCTCTAGGCGTAGTGCCCTCAGCCTATCAACTCTTTGTTGCGAAACTTATAGGTTCGTACCTGGAGGTTCCCTGCTTAATAAGGACTTGAAAAATCCCAGTTTTGTCCAATACTCTGGACATTGGGCTCTAATGGGTTAAAGAGACTGATAGGTTTGCCAACCATTAACCCTTTGGATCCCAGGGGTGCTGGGCGAGGGGTTGCTTTGGGAGTGCACTAGGTGAACCGGCCTCCGCCTTTCGGCTCATACTTGCAAAGCTCATACATCCCTACCCGGAAGTTTCCTGCTTGATAAACACTTGAAAAAACCCAGTTCTGTCCCATACTATGCACACTGGGCTCCAGTGGGTTAAAGAGATCGAAATGTTTGCCTGTCATTAACCCATTGGGTCCCAGGGGTTCTGGGACTGGCATTGCACTGAGAGGGAACTAGGCGTACCATTCTCCACCAATTGTCTCGTACTCGCGAAACTCAAACATTACTACCCGTGGGTTCCCTGCTTGTTAGGGACTTGAAAACTCCCAGTTCTGTGCAATACACTGGACACTGGGCTCCAGTGGGTTAAAGAGAGAGATATGTTTGCCAGCTGTTAACCCATTGGATCCCAGGGGTGCTGGGCGAGGCATTGCACGGGGAGGACACTGGGTGTACCGCCCTCTGCCTATTGGTTCATAGTCGCGAATCTCATACATCACTACCCGGGAGTTCCCTGCTTGTAAGAGATTTGAAAACTCTCAGTTCTGTCTGGACACGGGGCTCCAGTGGGTTAACCCTTAAAACGCGGCCGTGAGAAGTCGACCCCCCCTCCCGAGTGGCCGGGTTGTATCGCGGTCTGCGTACCTGTTGGAAAATATTAGCCAAAAATTAGAGATTAACCCTGGAACATTATACTTGGTATGGCAGATAGTACTTACATTCAGCTTTCTCCAGAGACATGTGTTGTGCCTTTGTGGACTACCCAAGGACTTGTGGAGACTTGCAAATTTGGGTAACCAAATCTTCACTTTCACAACCCGGTTTCCCCTCTACCACAACCTCATTCTGTCATAGTAAACTTTATACTACAACGTCAATGTAGTTAGGAATCTGTATTTGTACAATAAGCACTGAAAATAAGGATAAAATCAATGAAGCATACGGCCGACATGCAGCGCGGTGGCGGTCATTCTGTCACTCTACAAATATTTCCATTTTCATAGCTGAAAACATGTATACTACATTATTTTCAATCATATTACTTCTAAAAAAAAAACCGCGGCGCGCTTTTTGTTCTGCCTTACGCCCGTCACTTTATTCTCGTTCTTTCGGCCGCATGCACTGACTCGGAAGAGCTAGAACTCGCCATAATGTCACTTTGAAAGCCTGCGGTAAACTGATGCTAAACAGGGGCAAACCGTGCGAAAAAAAGCTAGTGTTACAACTGAGGAAAGAAGCATTTCCTTTTAGCATAAACTGCTTGTGAGAGGAGAGCGCAGATTTACAGTTCTGAGCACTCAGAGCGCTGCCACGTATCACAGCCAGGCTGGCCAGGCTGTGGTGGGGGGAAGGGGGGGAATAACGCGATACATGTCAACAACGGAGGTCAGTAGTACAAAGGTAAAGTATGCTAATTGTAGCTAGAGGGTGGTGGTACTGATAGACAATACCAGCTGGAGCCTGCTTGCCCGCGGTTATTCAAAATTTACTAGAATCGCAAACGTGACGCTCCACCGTTATGTCCTTTTCGTCGAGTGTCCCATACGCAATGCTCCGCGTTTAACTCCTACACCGCGGACATGTTTACCGATGTTTTCTGTGTGCCACTGGGTTATTCGGGCTCCGACAGACTCTCAAAAAATATTTGCCAAAAATCAGTTATTAGTCCTAGAATATTAAAATTTTATATGCTTATGGCACATACCTTCAGCTTTCTCCTGGAATCTTTGTTGGCCTTCGCCAGTTAACGAAGGACTTGTCCCTCTGAATTTGGGTAACGAAGTCTCCACTTTACACTTCCCGACAACCCATACTATGATTACCACAGCCAGATATTAACACTATAAACACTACTCTATGATTTTCAAGTAGTTAGGGATCCATACTCCAAAAAACAAAAACCCATTGTGAAAGCAATGAAAATTATGAGTATCTCTGACAGTCGCACTTGCGCTAGTTCGCTTTTGCTACTCTGTCATTTATTATTCATAACAACCCTCACACTTTATATTTCTATTACTATATAACACTTATATATATCTACAGTCTTTATCCATAAGTTTCCTTATAGATAGTTTATTGTCACTGTAGGGATTCAATTTCTTTCAGTAAAATATGTAGATTTCACTTTCTCGTCCTGTATAATAGCATTGAGAGTGAATGTCACTTTCATCTTCACTCTCATAACTCGTAGTATTCAGACATGCTAGAGTGAAACTTTCACTTTCATTACTCCTACGGTATATACTCGTATTCTTATAATACTACTCATTTACATTTCTATTTACGTTCTCTATTTTATTTACGTTATTTACATTTCTATTTTTTTTACACTGTGTTATGCACTGTCACTTGAAGTAACTTATAAAACTATTTTCCACTGTTCACGTATATTTACATTCATTACTTTCACTTGCTGTTTACACATTATTTACACATTATTTACAATTCCACTTGCACTGTTTTACTGAATAGAAAAATCGTTGTCACTCATTTATGAGTTGTCAGCCCTTTACCTCTTTTCACACGAGGTTTAGTAGGGGGTAAAGGTCACAGGGCCCTTTGCATGGGGGTGAAAAGTCCCTGAAGTCAGCAAGAGGGAACAGGCGTACCTCCACTTCGGAAGATGAGAGTGAACTGATAAGGGAGGGCCGGGGTGGAGGCCTACCTAGGGTTATTCAGTACTACCAACGTTAGCTCTTGAAACAGCTATTTATAGCACTGAAATAATTGGCAGGAAATCTAGACAATACATTATAAATTAGGTAGTTCCAGGTGAATGTAAATAACACTTAGACTTCTCCCTTCCCTCCTTACAGGTATAATTATTACAAAAATAGATTATACGACATATTTTAAAGGGAAATAAACAGCGAAAATTAGCGAACGAGTGCACGTGAGGTGTTGTCAGGTGATAATTAGCCAATTTCAGGTGTATGGCACTCTCACTTACCTTATTTCTTTCTTGTATATATTATTTGGTATAAGAATAGGGCATAGGGCTTATTTCAATGGATGAAATCAGTGAAAAATTCCAGGGAAGATTTATTTAGCGTAGCACGGCCAGGCAGGCGAGAGGATAGGATAATGGAGGGGGGATAGGGAGGGGAGTCAAGAAAGGGGATAAATGGCTAAATTGTCAACAATGGATGGGAGTACAGACGAGATTAGGACTGATGACTAGTGTTGGACATTGGCAGTACTGATAGATGATACAAGCCCCCACTTGGAAGCCCGGGTGAATTCAAAATAACACAGAATCATAATAGCGACGGCTCGCGGTATGATCCTTTGCTCCCAAGCGTCACGAAAGTGACACCCCGTAGTTAAGGGGTTAAAGGGTTAAAGAGACCAATAGGTTGGCCAGCCATTAACCCATTGACTCCCAGAGGTGCTGGGCGAGGCATTGCACTGGGAGTACACTAGGTGTATCACCCTCTGCTTATTGGCTAATAGTCGCGAAGCTCATAGGTCCCATCCTGGGGGTTCCCTGCATGATAAAAACTTGAAACATCCAAGTTCTGTCCAATAATCTGGACACTGAGCTCTAGTGTGTTAAAGAGACCGATTGTTTTCCCAGCCATTAACCCAATGGAACCCAGGGGTGCTGGGCAAGGTATTACACTAGAAGGGCACTAGAAATACCACCCTCCGCTTATCGGATCATAGTCGCGAAGCTCGTAGGTTCCTACCAAGGTGTTCCCTACTTTATAAAGACTTGTAAAATCACAGTTCTATCCAATACTCTGGACACTGGTCTGGAATGGGTTAAATTGACCAATAGGTTTGCCAGTCATTAACCCATTCGATCCCAGGGGTACTGGG
The DNA here is from genome assembly GCF_032717465.1 of Coenobita brevimanus. Taxonomy (NCBI): domain Eukaryota; kingdom Metazoa; phylum Arthropoda; class Malacostraca; order Decapoda; family Coenobitidae; genus Coenobita; species Coenobita brevimanus. The sequence goes on from NC_136986.1 coordinate 23,875,334, forward strand.
AGAGGAATTGCACTGATAGGGCACTAGGTGTACCACCCTCCGCCTTTTAGCTCATAGTCACGACCCTCATAGTTCACTATCCAGGGGTTTCCTGCTTTATATAGACTTGAAAAATCCCAGTTCTGTCAAATTTTCTGGACACTCGGCTTCAGTGGGTTAGAGAGACTGATAGATTTGCCAGCCATTACCCCATTGGATCCCAAGGATCCTGGGCGAGGCATTGCACTTGGAGTGCACTAGTAGTACTACCCTCCTCTTTCGGCTCATGCTCGTAAAACTCATAGGTCCCTAGCCCGGGATTCCCTGCTTGATAAAGACTTCAAAAATCCCAGTTTTCTCCAATATTCTGGATGCTGGGCTGCAGTGGGTTAAACAGACCGATAGGTTTTCCAGGTATTAACCCATCGGCTCCCATTGGTTCTGGGTGAGGCATTGCACTGGGAGGACACCAGGCATACCGTCATCTGCCTATCAGCTCATAGTCGCGAAGCTCATAGATCCCTAAGCGGGAGTTCCCTGCTTGTTAGAGACTTGAAAACTCCCAGTTCTGTCCAATTCTCTGGACACTTGGCTCCAGTGGGTTAAAGAGACCGATAGGTTTGCCAGCCATTAACCCATTGGATCCCAGGGGTGATGGGCTAGGCATTGCACTGGGAGGGCACAAGGCGTACCGCCCTCTGCCTAGGCTCATGGTCGTGAAACTCAAAGGTCCGTACCAGGGGGTTGCCTGCTTGATAAAGGGTTTAGAAATCCAAGTTTTGTCCACTGCTCTAGACACCGGGCTCCAGTGGGTTAAAGAAACCGATAGGTTTGCCAGCCATTAACCCATTGGATCCCAGGGGTGCTGTGCGAGGCATTGCACTGGGATGGCACAGGCGTACCGCCCTCCACTTATCGGCTCATAGTCTCGAAGCTCATTGGTCCCTACCCGGCGGTTCCCTGCTTGATAAAGACTTAAAAAATCCCAGTTCTCTCCAATACTCTGGACACTGGACTTCAGTGGGTTAAAGAAACTGATAGGTTACCCAGCCATTAACCCATTGGATCCCACGGGAGCTGGGTGAGGCATTGCACTAGGAGGGCACTAGGCGTACCGCTCTCCGCCTCTTGGCTCACAGCCGCGATGCTAATAGGTCTCTACCAAGGGGTTCCTTGCTTTTTAAAGACTTGAAAAATCCCAGTTCTCTCCAATGCTCGACATTGGGCTCCAGTGAGTTAAAGAGACTAGTAGGTTTGCCAGCCATTAACCCATTCGATCCCACGAGTGCTGTGTGAGGCATTGTATTGGGAGGGCAAAAGGTATACCGCCATCCGTCTATTGGCTCATAGTCACGAAACTCATAGGTCCCTACATGGGGGCTTCCTGCTTTAGAAAGACTTGAAAAATCCAAGTTCTGTCTAAAACTCTGGACACTGTGCTCCAGTGGCTTAAAGAGACCGATTGGTTTTCCAGCCATTAACCCATTGGCTCCCAGGGGCGCTTGGCAAAACATTGCACTGGGAGGGCAATTGGTGTAGTGCCCTCCGCTTATTGGCTCATAGTTGTGACGCTCATAGGTCCCTACCCGAGTGTTCCCTGCTTGACAAAGACTTGAAAAATCCAAGTTCTGTCTAATACTCTGGAAACTAGGTGCCAGTGGGTTAAAGAAAAAGATATGTTTGCCAGCCAGTATCACATTGAATCCCAGGGGTGCTGGGTGAGGCATTGCACTGGGAGAACACTAGGCGTACCGCCCTCTGCCTATCACCTCATAGTTGCTGCGCTCATAGGTCCCTACCTGGGTGGACCCTGCTTTATAAAGACTTCAAAAATCCCAGTTCTGTCCAATTCCCAGGACACTGGGTCCAGTGGGTTAAAGAAACTGATAGGTTTACCAGCCATTAACCCATTGGATCCCAGGGGTGCCGGGCGTGGCATTGCACTGGGAGGGCACTAGTCGTACTGCCCTCCGCCTCTTAGCTCATAGTCGCGACCCTCATAGGTCCCTACCCAGGGGTTCCTTGCTTTATAAAGACTTGCAAATCCCAGGTCTGTCCAGTGGTTTGGACACTGATCTCTAGTAGGTTAAAGAGACCGATTGGTTTTCCAGCCATTAACCCATTGGATCCCAAGGGTGCTTGGCTAGGCGTTGCACTTGGAGGTCTTTAGGCGTAGTGCCCTCCGTCTATCAGCTCATAGTCGCGAAACTTATAGGTTCATACCTGGAGGTTCCCTGCTTGATAAGGACTTGAAAAATTCCAGTTCTGTCCAATACTCTGGACATTGGGCTCTAATGGGTTAAATAGACCGATAGGTTTGCCAACCATTAACCTTTTGGATCCCAGGGGTGCTGGGCGAGGCATTGCATTGGGAGTGCACTAGGTGAGCCGGCCTCCGCCTTTCGGCTCATACTCGCGAAGCTCATTGATCCCTAGCCAGGAGTTTCTTGCTTGATAAACACTTGAAAAAACCCAGTTCTGTCCTATACTATGGACACTGGGCTCCAGTGGGTTAAAGAGATCGAAATGTTTGCCAGTCATTAACCCATTGGGTCCCAGGGGTTCTGGGACTGGCATTGCACTGAGAGGGAACAAGGCGTACCACCCTCCACCAATTGGCTCATACTCGTGAAACTCAAACATTACTACCCGTGGGTTCCCTGCTTGTTAGAGACTTGAAAACTCCCAGTTCTGTGCAATACTCTGGACACTGGGCTCCAGTGGGTTAAAGAGAGAGATATGTTTGCCAGCTGTTAACCCATTGGATCCCAGGGGTGCTGGGCGAGGCATTGCACGGGGAGGACACTGGGTGTACCGCCCTCTGCCTATTGGTTCATAGTCGCGAATCTCATACATCACTACCCGGGAGTTCCCTGCTTGTAAGAGATTTGAAAACTCTCAGTTCCGTCTGGACACGGGGCTCCAGTGGGTTAACCCTTTAAACGCGGCCGTGAAGAGTCGACCCCCTCCCCCCGAGTGGCCGGGTTGTATCGCGGTCTGCGTACCTGTTGGAAAATATTAGCCAAAAATTAGAGATTAACCCTGGAACATTATACTTGGTATGGCAGATAGTACTTACATTCAGCTTTCTCCAGAGACATGTGTTGTGCCTTTGTGGACTACCCAAGGACTTGTGGAGACTTGCAAATTTGGGTAACCAAATCTTCACTTTCACAACCCGGTTTCCCCTCTACCACAACCTCATTCTGTCATAGTAAACTTTATACTACAACGTCAATGTAGTTAGGAATCTGTATTTGTACAATAAGCACTGAAAATAAGGCTAAAATCAATGAAGCATACGGCCGACATGCAGCGTGGCGGCGGTCATTCTGTCACTCTACAAACATTTCCATTTTCACAGCTGAAAACATGTATACTACATTATTTTCAATCATATTACTTCCAAAAAAAAAACCGCGGCGCGCTTTTTGTTCTGCCTTACACCCTTCACTTTATTCTCGTTCCTGTCGGCCGCTTGCACTGACTCGGAAGAGCAAGAACTCGCCATAATGTCACTTTGAAAGCCTGCAGTAAACTGATGCTAAACAGGGGCAAACCGTGCGAAAAAAAGCTAGTGTTACAACTGAGGAAAGAAGCATTTCTTTTTAGCATAAACTGCTTGTGAGAGGAGAGCGCAGATTTATAGTTCTGAGCACTCAGAGCGCTGCCACGTATCACAGCCAGGCTGGCCAGGCTGTGGTGGGGGGGGGAGGGGGGAATAACGCGATACATGTCAACAACGGTGGTCAGTAGTACAAAGGTAAAGTATGCTAATTGTAGCTAGAGGGTGGTGGTACTGATAGACAATACCAGCTGGAGCCTGCTTGCCCGCGGTTATTCAAAATTTACTAGAATCGCAAACGTGATGCTCCACCGTTATGTCCTTTTCACCGAGCGTCCCATACGCAATGCTCCACGTTTAACTCCTACACCGCGGACATGTTTACCGATGTTTTGTGTGTGCCACTGGCTTATTCGGGCTCCGACAAAGTCTCAAAAAATATTTGCCAAAAATCAGTTATTAGTCCTAGAATATTAAAATTTTATATGCTTATGGCACATACCTTCAGCTTTCTCCTGGAATGTTTGTTGGCCTTCGCCAGTTAACGTAGGACTTGTGGAGACCTCTGAATTTGGGTAACGAAGTCTCCACTTTACACTTCCCGACAACCCAAACTATGATTACCACAGCCAGATATTAACACTATAAACACTACTCTATGATTTTCAAGTAGTTAGGGATCCATACTCCAAAAAAAAAAAAAAACACTGTGAAAGCAATGAAAATTATGAGTATCTCTGACAGTCGCACTTGCGCTAGTTCGCTCTTGGTACTCTGTCATTTATTATTCATAACACCCCTCACACTTTATATTTCTATTACTATATAACACTTATATATATCTACAGTCTTTATCCATAAGTTTCCTTATAGATAGTTTATTGTCACTGTAGGGATTCAATTTCTTTCAGTAAAATACGTAGCATTCACTTTCTCGTCCTGTATACTAGCATTGAGAGTGAATGTCACTTTCATCTTCACTCTCATAACTCGTAGTATTCAGACATGCTAGAGTGAAACTTTCACTTTCATTACTCCTACGGTATATACTCATATTCTTATAATACCACTCATTTACATTTCTATTTACGTTCTCTATTTTATTTACGTTATTTACATTTCTATTTTTTTTACACTGTGTTATGCACTGTCACTTGAAGTAACTTATAAAACTATTTTCCACTGTTCACGTATATTTACATTCATTACTTTCACTTGCTGTTTACACATTATTTACACATTATTTACAATTCCACTTGCACTGTTTTACTGAATAGAAAAATCGTTGTCACTCTTTTATCGGTTGTCAGCCCTTTACCCCTTTCCACACGAGGTTTAGTAGGGGGTAAAGGTCACAGGGCCCTTTGCATGGGGGTGAAAAGTCCCTGAAGTCAGCAAGAGGAAACAGGCGTACCTCCACTTCGGAAGATGACAGTGAACTGACAAGGGAGGGCCGGGGTGGAGGCCTACCTAGGGATATTCAGTACTACCAACGTTAGCTCTTGAAACAGCTATGTATAGCACTGAAATAATTGGCAGGAAATCTAGACAATACATTATAAATTAGGTAGTTCCAGGTGAATGTAAATAACACTTAGCCTTCTCCCTTCCCTCCTTACATGTATATTTATTACAAAAATAGATTATACCGCATATTTTAAAGGGAAATAAACAGCGAAAATTAGCGAACGAGTGCACGTGAGGTGTTGGCAGGTGATAATTAGCCAATTTCAGGTATATGGCACTCTCACTTACCTTATTTCTTTCTTGTATATATTATTTGATATAAGAAAAGGGCATAGGGCTTATATCAATGGATGAAATCAGTGAAAAATTCCAGGGAAGATTTATTTAGCGTAGCACGGCCAGGCAGGCGAGAGGATAGGATAATGGAGGAGGGATAGGGAGGGGAGTCAAGAAAGGGGATAAATGGCTAAATTGTCAACAATGGATGGGAGTACAGACGAGATTACTAATGATGACTAGTGTTGGACATTGGCAGTACTGATAGATGATACAAGCCCCCACTTGGAAGCCCGGGTGAATTCAAAATAACACAGAATCATAATAGCGATGGCTCGCGGTATGATTCCTTGCTCCCAAGCGTCACGAAAGTGACACCCCGTAGTTAAGGGGTTAAAGGGTTAAAGAGACCAATAGGTTGGCCAGCCATTAACCCATTGACTCCCAGAGGTGCTGGGCGAGGCATTGCACTGGGAGTACACTAGGTGTATCACCCTCTGCTTATTGGCTAATAGTCGCGAAGCTCATAGGTCCCATCCTGGGGGTTCCCTGCGTGATAAAGACTTGAAACATCCAAGTTCTGTCCAATAATCTGGACACTGGGCTGTAGTGTGTTAAAGAGACCGATTGTTTTCCCAGCCATTAACCCAATGGAACCCAGGGGTGCTGGGCAAGGTATTACACTAGAAGGGCACTAGAAATACCATCCTCTGCCTATCGGATCATAGTCGCGAAGCTCGTAGGTTCCTACCAAGGTGTTCCCTACTGTATAAAGACTTGCAAAATCACAGTTCTATCCAATATTATGGACACTGGTCTGGAATGGGTTAAATTGACCAATAGGTTTGCCATTCATTAACCCATTCGATCCCAGGGGTACTGGGAGAGGAATTGCACTGATAGGGCACTAGGTGTACCACCCTCCGCCTTTTAGCTCATAGTCACGACCCTCATAGTTCACTACCCGGGGGTTTCCTGCTTTATATAGACTTGAAAAATCCCAGTTCAGTCCAATTCCCTGGACACTCGGCTTCAATGGGTTAGAGAGACTGATAGATTTGCCAGCCATTAACCCATTGGATCCCAAGGATCCTGGGTGAGGCATTGCACTTGGAGTGCACTAGTAGTACTACCCTCCTCCTTTCGGCTCATGCTCGTAAAACTCATAGGTCCCTAGCCCGGGATTCCCTGCTTGATAAAGACTTCAAAAATCCCAGTTTTCTCCAATATTCTGGATGCTGGGCTGCAGTGGGTTAAACAGACCGATAGGTTTTCCAGGTATTAACCCATCGGCTCCCATTGGTTCTGGGTGAGGCATTGCACTGGGAGGACACCAGGCATACCGTCATCTGCCTATCAGCTCATAGTCGCGAAGCTCATAGATCCCTAAGCGGGAGTTCCCTGCTTGTTAGAGACTTGAAAACTCCCAATTCTGTCCAGTTCTCTGGACACTTGGCTCCAATGGGTTAAAGAGACCGATAGGTTTGCCAGCCATTAACCCATTGGATCCCAGGGTTGATGGGCTATTCATTGCACTGGGAGGGTACAAGGCGTACCGCCCTCTGCCTAGGCTCATGGTCGCGAAACTCAAAGGTCCGTACCAGGGGGTTGCCTGCTTGATAAAGGGTTTAGAAATCCAAGTTTTGTCCACTGCTCTAGACACCGGGCTCCAGTGGGTTAAAGAAACCGATAGGTTTGCCAGCCATTAACCCATTGGATCCCAGGGGTGCTGTGCGAGGCATTGCACTGGGATGGCACAGGCGTACCGCCCTCCACTTATCGGCTCATAGTCTCTAAGCTCATTGGTCCCTACCCGGGGGTTCCCTGCTTGATAAAGACTTAAAAAATCCCAGTTCTCTCCAATACTCTGGACACTGGACTCCAGTGGGTTAAAGAAACTGATAGGTTTGCCAGCCATTAACCCATTGGATTCCACGGGAGCTGGGTGAGGCATTGCACTAGGAGGGCACTAGGCGTACCGCTCTCCGCCTCTCGGCTCACAGCCGCGATGCTAATAGGTCTCTACCAAGGGGTTCCTTGCTTTTTAAAGACTTGAAAAATCTCAGTTCTCTCCAATGCTCGACATTGGGCTCCAGTGAGTTAAAGAGCCTGGTAGGTTTGGCAGCCATTAACCCATTCGATCCCACGCGTGCTGGGTGAGGCATTGTATTGGGAGGGCAAAAGGTATACTGCCATCCGTCTATTGGCTCATAGTCACGAAACTCATAGGTCCCTACATGGGGGCTTCCTGCTTTAGAAAGACTTGAAAAATCCAAGTTCGGTCTAAAACTCTGGACACTGTGCTCCAGTGGCTTAAAGAGACCGATTGGTTTTCCAGCCATTAACCCATTGGCTCCCAGGGGTGCTTGGCAAAACATTGCACTGGGAGGGCAATTGGTGTACTGCCCTCCGCTTATTGGCTCATAGTTGTGACGCTCATAGGTCCCTACCCGAGTGTTCCCTGCTTGACAAAGACTTGAAAAATCCAAGTTCTGTCTAATACTCTGGAAACTAGGCGCCTGTGTGTTAAAGAAAAAGATAGGTTTGCCAGCCAGTATACCATTTAATCCCAGGGGTGCTGGGTGAGGCATTGCACTGGCAGAACACTATGCGTACCGCCCTCTGCCTATCACCTCATAGTTGCTGCGCTCATAGGTCCCTACCCGGGTGGACCCTGCTTTATAAAGACTTCAAAAATCCCACTTCTGTCCAATTCCCAGGACACTGGGTCCAGTGGGTTAAAGAAACTGATAGGTTTACCAGCCATTAACCCATTGGATCCCAGGGATGCCGGGCGTGGCACTGCACTGGGAGGGCACTAGTCGTACTGCCCTCCGCCTCTTAGCTCATAGTCGCGACCCTCATAGGTCCCTACCCAGGGGTTCCTTGCTTTATAAAGACTTGCAAATCCCAGTTCTGTCCAGTGGTTAAAGAGACCGATTGGTTTTCCAGCCATTAACCCAATGGATCCCAAGGGTGCTTGGCTAGGCGTTGCACTTGGAGGTCTTTAGGCGTAGTGCCCTCCGCCTATCAGCTCATAGTCGCGAAACTTATAGGTTCATACTTGGAGGTTTCCTGCTTGATAAGGACTTGAAAAATTCCAGTTCTGTCCAATACTCTGGACATTGGGCTCTAATGGGTTAAAGAGACCGATAGGTTTGCCAACCATTAACCCTTTGGATCCTAGGGGTGCTGGGCGAGGCGTTGCATTGGGAGTGCACTAGGCGAACTGGCCTCCGCCTTTCGGCTCATACTCGCGAAGCTCATTGATCCCTAGCCGGGAGTTTCTTGCTTGATAAACACTTGAAAAAAACCAGTTCTTTCCCATACTATGGACACTGGGCTCCAGTGGGTTAAAGAGATCGAAATGTTTGCCAGTCATTAACCCATTGGGTCCCAGGGGATCTGGGACTGGCATTGCACTGAGAGGGAACAAGGCGTACCACCCTCCACCAATTGGCTCATACTCGTGAAACTCATACATTACTACCCGTGGGTTCCCTGCTTGTTAGAGACTTGAAAACTCCCAGTTCTGTCCAGTACTCTGGACACTGGGTTCCAGTGGGTTAAAGAGAGCGATATGTTTGCCAGCTGGTAACCCATTGGATCCCAGGGGTGCTGGGCGAGGCATTGCACAGGGAGGACACTGGGTGTACCGCCCTCTGCCTATTGGTTCATAGTCCCGAATCTCGTACATCACTACCCGGAAGTTCTCTGCTTGAAGGAGATTTGAAAACTCCCAGTTTTGTCTAATAATCTGGACACTGGGCTCCAGTGGGTTAACCCTTTAAACGCGGCCGGGAACAGTCGACCCCCCCCCCCGAGTGGCCGGGTTTTATCGCGGTCTGCGTACCTATTGGAAAATATTAGCCAAAAATCAGAGATTAACCCTGGAACATTATACTTGGTTTGGCCGATAGTACTTACATTCAGCTTTCTCCAGAGACATGTGTTGTGCCTTCGTGGACTACCCAAGGACTTGTGGAGACTTGCAAATTTGGGTAACCAAATCTTCACTTTCACACCTCCAGCAACCCGGTTTCCCCTCTACCACAGCCTCATTCTGTCACAGTAATCATTATACTACAATGTAAATGTAATTTGGAATCCGTATTTGTACAATAAGCACTGATAATAAGGCTAAAATCAATGGAGCGTCTGGCCGACATGCAGCGCAGCGGCGGTCTTTCTGTCACTCAACAAACATTTCCATTTTCACCACTAAAAACATGTATACTACATTATCTTCAATCATATTACTTCCAAAAAGATCACTGTGGCGCGCTTTTCATTCTGCCTTACGCCAGTCACCTTATTCTCGTTCCTGTCGGCCGCTTGCACTGACTCGGAAGAGCTAGAATTCGCCATAATGTCACTTTGAAAGCCTGCGGTAAACTGATGCTAAACAGGGGCAAACCGTGCGAAAAAAAGCTAGTGTTACAACTGAGGAAACAAGCATTTCCTATTAGCATAAACTGCTTGTGAGAGGAGAGCGCAGATTTACAGTTCTGAGCACTCAAAGCACTGCCATGTATCACAGCCAGGCTGGCCAGGCTGTGGAGGGGGGGGAGGGGGGAATAACGCGATACATGTCAACAACGGAGGTCAGTAGTACAAAGGTAAAGTATGCTAATTGTAGCTAAAGGGTGGTGGTACTGATAGACAATACCAGCTGGAGCCTGCTTGCCCGCAGTTATTCAAAATTTACTAGAATCGCAAACGCGACGCTTCACCGTTATGTCCTTTTCCCCGAGCGTCCCATACGCAATGCTCCGCGTTTAACTCCTACACCGCGGACATGTTTCCCAATGTTTTGTGTGTGCCACGGGGTTATTCGGGCTCCGACAGACTCTCAAAAAATATTTGCCAAAAATCAGTTATTAGTCCTAGAATATTAAAATTATATATATGCTTATGGCACATACCTTCAGCTTTCTCCTAGAATGTTTGTTGGCCTTCGCCAGTTACCGTAGGACTTGTGGAGACCTCTGAATTTGGGTAACGAAGTCTCCACTTTACACTTCCCGACAACCCATAATATGATTACCACAGCCAGATATTAACAATATAAACACTATGATTTTCAAGTAGTTAGGGATCCATACTCCAAAAAAAAAAAACCACTGTGAAAGCAATGAAAATTATGAGCGTCTCTGACAGTCGCACTTGCGCTAGTTCGCTCTTGGTACTCTGTCATTTATTATTCATAAAACCCCTCACACTGTATATTTCTATTACTATATAACACTTATATATATCTACAGTCTTTATCCATAAGTTTCCTTATAGATAGTTTATTGTCACTGTAGGGATTCAATTTCTTTTAGTAAAATACGTAGCATTCACTTTCTCGTCCTGTATACTAGCATTGAGAGTGAATGTCACTTTCATCTTCACTCTCATAACTCATAGTATTCAGACATGCTAGAGTGAAAGTTTCACTTTCATTACTCCTAGGGTATATACTCGTATTCTTATGATACTACTCATTTACATTTCTATTTACGTTTTCTATTTTATTTACGTTATTTACATTTCTATTTTTTTTACACTGTGTTATGCACTGTCACTTGAAGTAACTTATAAAACTATTTTCCACTGTTCACGTATATTAACATTCATTACTTTCACTTGCTGTTTACACATTATTTACAATTCCACTTGCAATGTTTTACTCAATAGAAAGATCGTAGTCACTCTTTTATCAGTTGTCAGCCCTTTACCTCTTTTCACACGAGGTTTAGTAGGGGGTAAAGGTCACAGGGCCCTTTGCATGGGGGTGAAAAGTCCCTGAAGTCAGCAAGAGGAAACAGGCGTACCTCCACTTCGGATGATGAGAGTGATCTGATAAGGGAGGGCCGGGGTGGAGGCCTACCTAGGGATATTCAGTACTACCAACGTTAGCTCTTGAAACAGCTATGTATAGCACTGAAATGATTGGCAGGAAATCTAGGCAATACATTATAAATTAGGTAGTTCCAGGTGAATGTAAATAACACTTAGGCTTCTCCCTTCCCTCCTTATATGTATATTTATTACAAAAATAGATTATACGGCATATTTTAAAGGGAAATAAACAGCGAAAATTAGCGAACGAGTGCACGTGAGGTGTTGTCAGGTGATAATTTGCCAATTCCAGGTGTATGGCACTCTCACTTTCCTTATTTCTTTCTTGTATATATTATTTGGTATAAGAATAGGGCATAGGGCTTATTTCAATGGATGAAATCAGTGAAAAATTCCAGGGAAGATTTACTTAGCGTAGCACGGCCGGGCAGGTGAGAGGATAGGGTAATGGAGGGGGGATAGGGAGGGGAGTCAAGAATGGGGAGAAATGGCTAAATTGTCAACAATGGATGGGAGTACAGATGAGATTAGGAGTGCTGACTAGTGTTGGACATTGGCAGTACTGATAGATGATAAAAGCCCCCACTTGGAAGCCCGGGTGAATTCAAAATAACACAGAATCACAAAAGCGACGCCCCGCGGTATGATCCCTTGCTCCCAAGCGTCACGAAAGTGACGCCCCACGGTTAAGGGATTAAAGTGTTAAAGAGACCAATAGGTTGGCCAGCCATTAACCCATTGAATCCCAGAGGTGCTGGGCGAGGCATTGTACTGGGAGTACACTAGGTGTATCGCCCTCTGCTTATTGGCTCATAGTCGCGAAGCTCATAGGTCCCATCCTGGGGGTTCCCTGCATGATAAAGACTTGAAAAATCCAAGTTCTGTCCAATAATCTGGACATTGGGCTCTAGTGTGTTAAAGAGACCGATTGTTTTGCCAGACATTAACCCAATGGATCCCAGGGGTGCTCAGCAAGGTATTACACTAGAAGGGCACTAGAAGTACCACACTCCGCCTATCGGATCATAGTCGTGAAGCTCGTAGGTTCTTATGAAGTTGTTCCCTACTTTATAAAGACTTGTAAAATGTCAGTTCTATCCAATACTCTGGACACTGGTCTCGAATGGGTTAAAGAGACCAATAGGTTTGCCAGTCATTAACCCATTGGATCCCAGGGGTACTGCGGGAGGAATTGCACTGATAGGGCACTAAGTGTACCGCCCTCCGCCTTTTGGCTCATAGTCACGACCCTCATAGTTTGCTACCCGGGTGTTTCCTACTTTATATAGACTTGAAAAATCCCAGTTCTATCCAATTCTCTGGACACTGGGCTTCAGTGGGTTAAAGAGACTGATAAGTTTGCCAGTGATTAACCCTTTGGATCCCAGAGGTGCTGGACGTGACATTGCACTGGGAGAGAAATAGGTGTACCGCCCTCCACCTCTCGGCTCAAAGTCACGACACTAATAGGTCCATACCCTGGGGTTCCTTGCTTTATAAAGACTTGAATAATCGCAGTTCTGTCCAATACTCTTGACACTGGGCTCCAGTGGGCTAAAGAGACTGATAGGTTTACCAGCCATTAAACCATTGGATCCAAGGGTTGCTGGGCTGGGCATTGCACTGGGAGGGCACTAGACATACAGCCCTCCACCTATCGGCTCATAGTCGCTACGTTTATAGATCCCTACCCATCGGTTTCCTGCTTTATAAAGACTTCAAAAATCCCAATTCTGTCCAAAACTCTGCACACTGGCCTCCAGTGGGTTAAAGAGACCGATAGGTTTGCCAGCCATTAACCCACTGGATGCCAGGGGCGCTGGGTGAATGAAACATTGCACTGGGAGGACACTAGGTGTACCGCCCTTTGCCTTTCGGCTCATAGTTGTGAGGCTCATAGGTCCCTACCTGGGGGTTCTCTGCTTTTTAATGACTTGAAAAATCTCAGCTCTGTCCCCTCCTGTGGACATTCGGCTCCAGTGGGTTAAAGAGACTGATAGGTTTGCCATCCATTAACCCATTGGATCCCATGGGTGCTGGGCAAGGCATTTGACTGGGAGGGCACTAGGTGTGCTGCCCTCTGCCTATCGGCTCATAGACGCGAAGCTAATAGGTCCCTAACCGGGGGTTCCCTACTTTATAAAGGCTTGAAAAGTTCCAGTTTTGTTCAATACTCTTGACACTGGGCTCCAGTGGGTTAAAGAGACAAATAGATTTGCCAGCCATTAACCCATTGGATCCCACGTGTGCTGCGCGAGGTATTTCACTAGGAGGTCACTAAGTATACCGCCCTCTGCATCTAGGCTCATTGTCGTTACGCTCATAGGTCCCAACACGGGGTTTACTGCTTTATAAAAACTTCAAAAATCTCAGTTCTGTCCAGAACTTTGGACACTGGGCTGAAGTGGGTTAAAGAGACCGATAGGTTTGCCAGCCATTAACCCATTGGATCCCACGGATGCTGGGTGGGGCATTGTACTGGGAGGGCACTAGGCATACCGCCCTCTCCCTATCAGCTCATAGTCATGAAGCAAATAGATCCCTACTGGGGGTTCCCTGCTTTATGAAGACTTGAAGAATCCTATTTCTGTCCAATACTCTGGACACTGGACTCCAGTGGGTAAAAGAGACCGATAGGTTTGCCAGCCATTAACCTATTAGATGCCAGGTGTGTTGGGCGAGGCTTTGCACTGGGAGGGCACTAGGCGTACAGCCCTACTGGGATCGGATCATAGTCACGACGGTCATTGGTCCCCACCTGGGGGTTCCCTGCTTTATAAAGACTTGAAAATCCAAGTTCTGTCAAGTACTCTGGACACTGGGCTCCAATGGGTTAAAGAGACCAATAGGTTTGCCAGCCATTATCCCATTGAATCCCAGGGGTGCTGGGCGACGCATTGCACTGGGAAGACACTAGGCGTACCGCCCTCCGCGTATCAACTCATAGTCGCAACGCTCATAGGTCTCTAGCCGATGGTTCCCTGCTTTATAATGACTTGAAAAATCCCATTTCTGTACATTACTCTGGTCACTGGGATCCAGTGCGTTAAGGAGACCTATAGGTTTGCCAACCATTAACCCATTGGATCCCGTTGGTGCTGGGCAAGGCATTTCACTGGGAGGTCACTAAGTGTGCTGCCCTCTGCCACTCGGGTCATAGTCGCTACACTCATAGGTCCCTACCCTGGGGTTCTCTACTTTATAAAGACTTCAAAAATCTCAGTTCTGTTCAGTACTCTGGACACTGGACTCCAGTGGGTTAAAGAGAACAATATGTTTGCCAGCCATTTATCCACTGGATCCCAGGGGTGCTGGGCGTCGCACTGCACTGGAAGGGCACTAGGCGTACTGCCCTCTGCCTATCGGCTCATACTCGCGAAGCTAATAGGTCCCTAACCGTGGGTTCCCTACTTTATAAATACTTGAAAAATCCCAGTTTTCTCCAATACTTTGGACACTGGGCTCCAGTCGGTTAACCCCTACACCGCGGGCTTGTTTACCAATGACTTACGTGTGCCGCGGGGTTATTTGGGCTCCGACAGACTCTCAAAAAATATTTGCCAAAAATCAGTTATTAGTCCTAGAATAATAAAATTATATATGCTTATGGCACATGCCTTCAGCTTTCTCCTGGAATGATTGTTGAGCCTTCGTCGGTTACCCTAGGACTTGTGGAGACCTCTGAAGTAGGGTAACGAAGTTTCCACTTTACACTTCCCGACAACCCGTAATATGATTACCACAGACAGATACAAACACTATAAACACTATTCTACAATTTTCAAGTAGTTTGGGATCCATACTAAAAAAAAAAACATTGTGAAAGCAATGGAAATTACGAGCGCGTCTGATCGTCGCACTGGCACTAGTTCGCTCTTGGTAGTCTGTCATTTATTATTCATAAAACCCCTCACACTTTATATTTCTATTACTATATAACACTTATATATATCTACAGTCTTTATCCATAAGTTTCCTTCAGTATTATTAGTTTATTGTCACTGTAGGGATTCAATTTCTTTCAGTAAAATACGTAGCATTCACTTTCTCGTCCTGTATAGTGGCATTGAGAGTGAATGTCACTTTCATCTTCACTCTCATAACTCATAGCATTCAGACATGCTAGAGTGAAACTTTCACTTTCATTACTCCTAGGGTATATACTCGTATTCTTATAATACTACTCATTTACATTTCTATTTACGTTCTCTATTTTATTTACGTTATTTACATTTCTATTTTATTTACACTGTGTTGTGCACTGTCACTTGAAATAACTTATAAAACTATTTTCCATTGTTCACGTATATTTACATTCATTACTTTCACTTGCTGTTTACACATTATTTACACAATATTTACAATTCCACTTGCACTATTTTACTCAATAGAAAGATCGTAGTCACTCTTTTATCAATTGTCAGCCATTTACCTCTTTCCACACGAGGTTTAGTAGGGGGTAAAGGTCACAGAGCCATTTGCATGGGGGTGAAAAAAGGCCTTGAAGTCAGCAAGATGAAACATACGTCCTCTCACTTCGGAAGATGAGAGTACACTGTTAACGCAGGGCCAGCCAGCCTGGAGGCCTTTTTAGGGGTTATTCAGAGTTACCAATATTACTTCTTGAAACAGCTAAGTCTAGCACTGATATGATTGGCAGGAAATCTAGACAATACATTATAAATTTGGTAGTTCCAGGTGAATGTAAATATCACTTAGGCTTCTCCCTTCCCTCCTTACATGTATATTTATTACGAAAATACATTAAAGGCCTACTTAGGAGATATATAATCAGAGCTACCAATGTTAAATCATGAAACAGCTTTGTGTAGCACTGATATGATTGGCAGGAAATCTAGACAATACATTATAAATTAGGTAGTTCCAGGTGAATGTAAATATCACTTAGGCTTCTCCCTTCCCTCCTTACATGTATATCTATTACGAAAATAGATTATACAGCATATTTCGAGGGGAAAAAAACAGCGAAAATTAGCGAACGAGTGCACGTGAGGTGTTGTCAGGTGATAATTAGCCAATTCCATGTGTATGGCACTCTCACTTGCCTGATTTCTTTCTTGTATATATTATTTGGTATAAGAATACGACATAGGGCTTATTTCAATGGATGAAATCAGTGAAAAATTCCAGGGAAGATTTACTTAGCGTAGAATGGCCGGGCAGGCGAGAGGATAGGATAATGGAAAGGGGGTAGGGAGGGGAGTCAAGAACGGGGAGAAATGGCTAAATTGTCAACAATGGATGGGAGTACAGATGAGATTAGGAGTGCTGACTAGTGTTGGACATTGTCAGTACTGATAGATGATACAAGCCCCCACTTGAAAGCCCGGGTGAATTCAAAATAACACAGAATCACAAAAGCGACGCCCCGCGGTATGATCCCTTGCTCCCAAGCATCGCGAAAGTGACGCCCCGCAGTTAAGGGGTTAAAGAGACCGATAGGTTTGCCAGCCATTGACCCATGGGATCCCACGGGTGCTGGGCGAGGCATTTCACTAGGAGGTCACAAAGCATACCGCCCTCTGATTCTAGGCTCATAGTCACTATGCTCATAGGTCCCTACCCGGGGGTTTCCTGCTTTTTAAAAACTTAAAAAATCCCAGTTCTATCCAATACCTTGGACACTAGCCTCTAATGGGTTAAAGAGACTGATAGGTTTGCCAGCCATTACCTCATTGGATCCCAGAGGTGCTGAGCGTGGCATTGCACTGGGGGGGCACTAGGCATACTGCCCTCCGCCTCTCGGCTCATAGTCGCGACGCTCAAAGATCCCTAAATGGGAGTTCCCTGCAATATAGACTTGATAAATCAGTTCTGTCCAATACTCTGGACATTGGGGTCCAGTGGGTTAAAGAGACCGATAGGTTTACCAGCCATTAACCTACTGGATCCCACGGATGCTGCGTGAGGCATTGCACTGGGAGGGCACTAGGCATACCGCCCTCCACCTATCGGCTCATAGTCACGAAGCTCATAGGTCCTTACTGGGGAGTTCCCTGCTTGATAAAGACTTGAAAAATCCCATTTCTGTCCAATACTCTGGACACTGGGCTCCAGTGGGTTAAAGAGACCGATAGGCTTGCCAGCCAATAACCCATTGGATCCCAGGGGTGCTGGGTGAGGCATTGCACTGGGAGGGCACTATGCGTACCTCTTTCCGCATCTTAGCTTATAGTTGCGACGCTCATAGGCCGCTACCCAGGGTTTCCTTGCTTTATAAAGGCTTGCAAACCCCAGTTTTGTCCAGTACTCTTGACACTGACCTGTAGTAGGTTAAAGAGAGCGATAGGTTTGCCAGCCATTAACCTACTGGATCCCAAGCGTGCTTGGCTATGCATTGCACTTGGAGGGCACTAGGCGTAATGCCCTCTGCCTATCAGCTCGTAGTCGCGAAGCTCATAGGTTCCTACCCGGGGGTTCGCTGCTTGATATAGACTTGAAAAATCCCAGTTCTGTCCAATACTCTGGACACGGGGCTGTAGTGAGTTAAAGAGACCAATAGGTTTGCCAGCCATTAACCCATTGGATCCCAAGGGTGCTGGGCGACGCATTGCACTGGCAGTGCCCTAGGAGTACTGGCCACCGCCTTTCGGCTCATGCTCGCGATACTTATAGATCCCTACCCCGGAGTTCCCTGCTTGATAGAGACTTGAAAAATCCAAGTTCTCTCCAATATTCTGGACGCTGGGCTCAAATGGGTTAATCAGACCGAAAGGATTTCCAGCCATTAACCCATCGGATCCCAGTGGTGCTGGGCGAGGCATTGCACTAGGAGGACACTAGGTGTACTGCCATCCGCCTATCGGCTCATAGTCGCGAAGCTCATAGATCCCTACCCTGGAGTTCCCTGCTTGTTAGAGACATGAAAATTCACAGTTCTGTCCAATACTCTGGACACTGGGCTCCAGACGGTTCAACAGACCGATAAGTTTTCCAGCCATTAACCCATTGGATCCCAGGGGTGATGGGCGAGGCATTGCACTGGGAGGGCAGAAGACGTACCGCCCTCTGCCTAGGCTCATTGTTGTGAAACTCAAAGGTCCGTACCAGGGGGTTCCCTGATTGATAAAGACTTTAGAAATCAAAGTTCTGTCCAATACTCTAGACACTGGGCTCCAGTGGGTTAAAGAGACCGATAGGTTTGCTAGCCATTAACCCATTGGATCCCAGGGGTGATGGGCGTGGCACTGCACTGGGAGGGCACTAGGTGTACTGCCCTCTGCCTATCGGCTCATACTCGCGAAGCTAATAGATCCCTAACTGGGGGTTCCCTACTTTATAAAGACTTGAAAAATCCCAGTTTTGTCCAATTCTCTGGACACTGGGCTCCAGTTGATTAAAGAGACTGATAGGTTTGCCAGCCATTAACCCATTGGATCCCACGGGTGCTGGGTGAGGCATTTCACTAGGAGGTCACTAAACATACCGCCCTCTGTCTTCAGGCTCATAGTCACTACGCTCATAGGTCCCTACCCGGGGGTTTCCGGCTTTATAAAAACTTCAAAAATCCCAGTTCTATCCAATACTTTGGACAATGGCCTCCAGTGGGTTAAAGAGACCGATAGGTTTGCCAGCCATTAACCCATTGGATCCCAGAGTTGCTGGGCGTGGCATTGCACTGGGAGGGCACTAGGCGTACCGTTCTCTGCCTATCAGCTCATAGTCACGAAGCTCATACATCCCTACTGGGGGATTACATGCTTGATAAAGACTTGAAAAATCCGACTTCTATCTAATACTCTGGACACTGGGCTCCAGTGGGTTAAAGAGAGTGATAGGTTTGCCAACCATTAACCTATTGGATCCCAGGGGTGCTGGGTGAGGCATTGCACTGGGAGGGCACTATGCGTACGCCGCCTAACGGCTCATAGTCGCAACACTCATAGGTCCCTACCAGAGGGTTCACTCCTTATAAATACTTGAAATGTTATAGTTCTGTCCAATACTCTGGACACTGAGCTCCAGTGGGTTAAAGAGACCGATTAACCTATTAGATTCCAGGGGTGTTGGGCGAGGCTTTACACTAGGACAGCACTAGGTGTACAGCCCTCCTCCGATCAGATCATAGTCACGACGGTCATTGGTCCCTATCTAGGGGTTCCCTGCTTTATAAAGACTTGAAAAATCCCAGTTGTGTCCAGTACTCTGGACACTGGGCTCCAGTGGGTTAAAGAGACCGATAGGTTTGCCAGCCATTATCCCATTGAATCCCAGTTGTGCTGGGCGAGGCATTGCACTGGGAGGACACTAGGCGTAACGCCCTCCGCCTATCAGCTCATAGTCGCGACACTCATAGTTCCCTACCTGGAGGTTCCCTGCTTTATAAAGACTTCAAAAATCCAATTTCTATCTATTACTCTGGACACTGGGCTGCAGTGGGTTAAAGAGACCGATGGGTTTGCCAGCCATTAACCCATTGGATCCCCTGGGTGCTGGGCGAGGCATTTCACTGGGAGGTCACTAAGCGAACCACTCTCTGCCACTCGGCTCATAGTCACCACGCTCATAGGTCCCTACCCGGGCGTTCCCTGCTTTATAAAGACTTCAAAAATCCCAGTTCTGTCCAATACTCTGGACACCGGGCTCCAGTGGGTTAAAGAGACCGATAGGTTTGCTAGCCATTAACCCACTGGATCCCAGGGGTGCTGTGCGAGGCATTGCACTGGGATGGCACTAGATGTACCGCCCTACGCCTATCGGCTCATAGTCTCGAAGCTCATAGGTCCGTACCCAAGGGTTCCCTGCTTGATAAAGACTTGAAAAGTCCCTGTTCTGTCTAATACTCTGGACACTGGGCTCCAGTGGGTTAAAGAGACCGATAGGTTTGCCAGTGATTAACCAATTGGATCCCAGGGGTTTTGGGTGAGGCACTGCAATGCGAAGGCACTAGGTGTACTTCCCTACTCCTATCGGCTCATAGTCGCGAAGCACATAGGTCTCTACCCGAGGATTCCCTACTTTATAAAGACTTGAAATATCTCAGTTCTGTCCAATACTTTGGACACTGCTCCAATGGCATAAAGGGACCGTAAGGTTTGCCAGTCATTAATCCATTTGTTCCCAGGGGCACTGGGTGAAGCATTGCACTCAGAGGGCACTAGGTGTACTGCCCTCAGCCTATCGGCTCAGGGTCGCGAAGCTCATATGTCCCTAACCAGGGGTTCCCTACTTTATAAAGAATTGAAAAATCCCTGCTCTGTCCATTACTCTGGACACTGGGCTCCAATGGGTTAAAGAGACCAATAGGTTTGCTAGCCATTAACCCGTTCCGTCCCAGAAACGTGAATTCACGTCCTCACATGATGTGCACTCATATCCCGGAGATGTAAATGAATGCGGCAACATTGCAAGGTCCCTAATTTGCACAATTTTCAATTTTCGCAAGTAATTTTTGGCACGTATACACGAAATACCTTCCTCTACAAGATGCCAGGCAGGGACAATGTCTTACCCAGCATGACCTCCTCGCCCCCCTGCATGACCTTTTCTCACCAATTCACCTGTTATCAGTGACCTGGCCAGTAAAGCCATGTCATGCCACGGTACGAAATTCAGGGCCAGAGTGATTCCCCAATCGATGACAATGTGGCGGACAAACATTAGAGGAAGAAACAGTCAGAAATGATGATCAGGTAATGTGGCAAAAAAAGAATCAGGAATGGTGATGAGTTAGTGAGTGAAAGAATGCTTATAATGCCTATATTACCGTTTGAAAACCAATATACTCTCATACTACATAAAAATTCGTACAAAATAAATAAATAAATACCGTATATGAGTGGTGTAGAATAGTTATCCTCCCATAGAACTCGTTTTCTTTGCAGCCAGCCTGCTAGAAAACACTGTATGATAAGGAGGTACTCCTACCTGGATCGAGTATTTTAAATCTCATGTGAACGATTTCTCTATGAATTTTCGATGTTTCTCACCAAAAGCAGATGTTTGAGCCCAAAAAAATAAAAGGTCCAAAAATGTCGGGACTGGGGCATACCACTGCCAAGAAAACATTGGGATGGGGTGGGTTAACCCATTGGATCCCAGGGGTGCTGGGAAAGGTATTGCACTGGGAGGGTACTAGGTGTACCGCCCTCCGCCTGTTGGCTCATAGTTGCGAAGCTCATCCGTCCATAACCGGGGATTCCCTAAATTTTAAATAATTGAAAAATCCCTGTTCTGTCCAATACTCTGGACACTGGGCTCCAATGGGTTGAAGAGACCGATAGGGTTGCTACCCATTAACCCGTTGGATCCCAGGGGTGCTGGGCGAGGCATTGCACTGAGAGGTCACTAAGCGTACCACCCACTCAGGTCATAGTTGCTACGCTCATAGGTCCCTACCCTGGGGTTCCCTGCTTTATAAACACTTCAAAAATCCCAGTTCTGTCTAATACTCTGGACACTGGGCTGCAGTGGGTTAAAGATACCGATAGGTTTGCCAGCCAATAACCCATTGGATCCATGGGGTGCTGGGCATGGCATTGCACTTGGAGGGCACTAGGCATACCGCCATTCCGCGTCTTGGCTCATCGTCGCAACGCTCATAGGCCCCTACCCAGGGGTTCCTTGCTTTATAAAGACTTGCAAATCCCAGTTTTGTCCAGTACTCTGGACACTGGGCTCTAATGGGTTAAAGAGACTGATAGGTTTGCCAGCCAATAACCCATTGGATCCCAAGGGTGCTTGGCTAGGCATTGCACTTGGAGGGCACTAGGCGTACTGCCCTCCGCCTATCGGGTCACAGTTGCGAAGCTCATAGGTTCCTACCCGGGGGTTCCCTGCTTGATAAAGACTTGAAAAATCCCTGTTCTGTCCAGTACTCTGGACACTGGGCTCTAATGGGTTAAAGAGACTGATAGGTTTCCAAGCCATTAACCCATTGGATCCCAGGGGTGCTGGGCGAGGCATTGCACTGGGACTGCACTAGGCATACCGGCCTCTGCCTTTCGGCTCATACTCGCGAAACTAATTGGTCCCTACCCGGGAGTTCCCTGCTTGATAAAGACTTGAAAAATTCCATTTTTTTCCAATATTCTGGACGCTGGGCTCCACTGGGTTACACAGACCGAAAGGTTTTCCAGCCATTAACCCATCGGGTCCCAGAGGTTCTGGGTGAGGCATTGCACTGGGAGGACACTAGGTGTACTGTCATCCGCCTATCGGCTCATAGTCGCGAAGCTCATAGATCCCTACCTGGGGGTTCCCTGCTTGTTAGAGACTTGAAAACTCACAGTTCTGTCCAATGCTCTGGACACTGGGCTCCAGTGGGTTAAAGAGACCGATAGGTTTGCCAGCCATTAACCCATTGGATCCCAGGGGTGATGGGCGAGGCATTGCACTACGAAGGCACTAGGTGTAATGCCCTACTCCTATCGGCTCATAGTCCTGAAGCTCATAGGTCTCTACCCGAGGATTCCCTACTTTATAAAGACTTGAAATATCCCAGTTCTGTCCAATACTCTGGACACTGTGCTCCAATGGGTTAAAGGGACCGTAAGGTTTGCCAGTCATTAATCCATTTGATCCCAGGGGTGCTGGGTGAGGCATTGCACTGGGAGGGCACTAGGTGTACTGCCCTTAACCTATCGGCTCAGGGTCGCGAAGCTCATACGTCCCTAACCGGGGGTTCCCTACTTTATAAAGAATTGAAAAATCCCTGATCTGTCCAATACTCTGGACACTGGGCTCCAATCGGTTAAACAGACCGATAGGTTTGCTAGCCATTAACCCACCCCGTCCTGGAGACGTGAATTCATGTCCTCACATGATATGCACTCATATCCCGGAGATGTAAATTAATGCGGCAACATTGCAAGATCCCTAATTTGCACATTTTTCAATTTTCGCGAGTGATTTTTGGCACATATACACGTGACACCTTCCTCTACAAGATGCCAGGCGGGGCCAATGCCTTACCCAGCATGACCTCCTCCCCCCCCTGCATGACCTTTTCTCAGCAATTCACCAATCAGTGACCTTGCCAGTAGTGTCATGCCATGGTACGAAATTCAGGGCCAGAGTGATTCCCCAATCGATGACAATGTGGAGGACAAACATTAGAGGAAGAAACAGCCAGAAATGATGATCAGGTAATGTGGCAAAAAAAAGTCAGGAATGGTGATGAGTTAGTGAGTGAAACAATGTTTATAATGCCTATATTACCGTTTGAAAACCAATATACTCTCTTACTACATTTTTTTTTTTTTTAATAACAGAACGGAGGAAGGAAAAACAAATGGGAAAAAAAAATACATACACCAGATTACTGGTGTCCTCTATTCATAAAATATCTGTAACAGTTAGACTTGAATAGTTGTGAGTTGAAATTTGGAGGAAAACAACTCTGGGGAAGCGAGTTCCAGAGAGATGCAGTTCGGGGAATGAAAGAATTCTGATAGGCAGAAGTTCTGCAATATGGTTGAGTGACATTCCATTCATGAGTGCTACCAGATACCCGTGTAGCACGAGGGAAGGCATGGAGAGGTGGCACCATGGACGCAACTTCGTCTGAGCATTTGCCAAAAAAATATCTGTAAAATAATGCAAGGGAGGCAACATTCCTTCTTACTTGCAGGGGAGGTAGTTTATATGTAATGGCAGGGTTGTTAATGATTCTAACAGCTTTATTCTGAATTTTGTCTAGTTGTCTTAATGGAACCTCTCCACAACCATTCCACAAGGGTGAGCAATATTCAAGCTGAGAGCGCACATGACTTATAAATTATAGCTAACTGCTCATCGGTGAAGAAGTTACCGACTCTGTACAATAATCCAAGTTTCTTTGAGGCGGTTTTAGCAAGTGATCTGACATGAGAGGTCCAGCTGAGGGCACTGTTAAGTGAGACACCAAGAATTTCAATACTTTTGGAGATGGGAATATTAGTAGCACTGAAGGTAATGTACGAATCTGGCAATATCTGTCTATTAGTAAACTGTATATATTTAGTTTTACTGGCATTAAAAGAGACAAGGTTGTTTTGTCCCCATTCACTGATTGTAGCTAGATCTTGATTTATGGAGATGGCTGTACTGAGTTGAGAGGTAGAGATATTAGACTTTGTAAATGGATGTCTGAGTGTGAATGAACTATGTAATAGTGTTGAGTCATCTGCATATGAGTGAACGGGATTGTGAGTGACAGATAAGAGATCATTAATATGAACCAGAAATAGGGTTGGCACCAGAACTGATCCCTGCGGCACACCAGCATTAATTGAGTGGAAATTCGAATATACATCATCTACTTTTACTCTTATTTTCCTGTCACTAAGATAAGAAGAAATCAAAGGAACAAAAGACGTTAGTCCATAGCAAAGGAGTTTGGACAGCAGGGAACGGTGCCATACTCTGTCGAAAGCTTTAGAGATATCAAGAGCTACTGCATGAGTTTCTCCAAAAAGATCAATTGATTGATGGATGGTATGAGTTAAGAGATTGAGTATGTCAATGGTGGATCTTTCGTGGCGAAAACCGTATTGTCTATCACTAAGTTGTTGGATTCAAGATGTTTAACAATATGCTTATTAACTAAAGTTTCAAATACCTTACCAAGAGAAGATGTGACAGCTATTGGTCTGTAATTGGAGGGGTCAGACGAACTTCCTTTCTTCGGAACTGGGTGGATATTGGCTTCTTTCCATGAATTTGGGAATAAAGAAGTACGTATGCAAAGTCTGAATAATTTGGCTAGGACAGAGGCAAGTTCAGGGGAGCACTTTTTCAACACAATTGCCGGAATTCCATCTGGGCCTGGAGCTTTGTTGGTAGGTAAATTGTCTAGGATGGATTTAACGAATCTTGTCTGCATTTTAAGTGGGGCAATTTTGGGAGAATCAAGTTCCAGTACTGAGACATTCTGGCTGGTATCATCTATGGTAGAGTTTCTTGCAAAGGTACTAGCAAAGATATCTGCTTTCCCACGTGGGTCATTTGTAATATTGCCATCTGAAGATTTTAGTGGGGGAATGGAAGATGACTTGTAAAAGTTATTATTGAAAGAATTACGAGTTGACCAGAATATTCTATTGTCATTAGGGTTGTTAAGTAGTTTTGATGCTTGCTTTTGAAGAAAGTTTGATTTAGATAGATTTAATAAAGCTTTTGCATGATTTCTAGCAATTTTAAATTGGGAGAGTGATTCAGATGTTTTTTTATTTTAAGTAAGAGTTATATGCTAATGACTTTTGGGCTGTTGCTCTGGCACAATTGCCATCAAACCATTTTGGAGAGTTTGATCTTTTAGTGAATTGTTGACTTGTTATGAATAAATCCATACCAGCTAGTATTAAGTCGCAAATGTGGGACTGGGTAGAACTGGGATCACTAGAGAAGAAAGACTGCCATGGAACATCAGCAAGATAATTTCTAAATCCATCCCAGTCTGCCCTGTCAAAGTGCCATCGGGTCACCCTGACAGGTTCGGAATGGGGAGGTGTAGGAGGGTTAACTAATGAGGCTTTGATGAGATTGTGGTCAGAGGATCCAAGTGGTGACAGTACCTCTATCCTGTATTGATCTGGATTATTTGTCAAGAATAAATCCAAGAGATGGGCATTATGGTCAGGATTATCAGGTATTCTGGTTGGTTGCTTTACCAACTGGGTGAGATTAAACGATTCCGCAAACAGCTCGCATTCTAGACCAGCGTCGTCAGTCCGGGCAGAATGCAATAACCATTCAACGTTGTGTATGTTAAAATCACCCAAAATGGTAATTTCATTGCCAAGGGCAAGGTCAAGGTCACTCAACTGAGTGGATATGGAATCAAATACACTGGGTTCCGAAGAAGCATTGGGGGAACGATAAACTACACAGATATATTTGGTAATGTTTTGGCAATTTAATTTATATAATGAGTAATCAAAACTGGATGAAGTGAAGTTTAAAATAGTATCAACTGCATATTGGGATTTGATATAGCAACAGGTGCCGCCCTTGTTTCGAAAGTTTGTAAGGAGATGGTAACCGGGAAAACAAAATGGAGATATATCGGTAGAGCGTGAGATTTGTGGTTCTGTGAGGAAAAGGGCCAAAGGGGATATGGACTGAAGGAAAAAATGAACTGAGTTTAAATTTGTGGTAAGGCCGCGGATGTTGGTAAAGAATAAGGCCGCACCGTCACCTCTTCGCCGATGAGCATTTTGGGAAATAGCAACAGTCGCTGCCGGCACAGTCGCTTGATGGCGACCGGGAGGACCCTGTGCCTCCAGCCCTACCCTGCCGGTGGTGGCGATCCGAGGTACCACCTCATTTGATTGTAAGATTGCAGCAGCCATTACTAAAGATGTGAATAGAAGGTGAGATATGTTATGCACATGTAGTGTGGTGTAGACAGTTGAAGGTAGAGGTATTATGAGAGCATGCTGGCTTACTCTCTGTGTAAATGAATGCACTGAAAATGTTCAGAAAAGGGAGATGGTCAGGATCAAGTCCTGAGGGCTGGTGAAACGGGAGCTACAGCTCTCCCTATCACCAGCTTGCCATCAACCTCGGGAGTACTGCCCTGTGCGACTGGTGCTACAGTCTACTCCTACATATAAATTCGTACCAAATAAATAAAGAAATACCGTTTATGAGTGGTGTAGAATAGTTATCCTCCCATAGAACTCGTTTTCTTTGTAGCCAGACTGCTAGAAAACACTGTATGATAAGGAGGTACTCCTACCTGGATCGAGTATTTTAAACCTCATGTGAGCGATTTCTCTATGAATTTTCGATGTTTCTCACCAAAAGCAGATGTTTGAGCAAAAAAAAAAAAAAAAAAGGTCCAAAAATGTTGGGGCTGGGGCGCACCACAGCCAAGAAAACGTCGGGATGGGACGGGTTAACCCATTGGATCCCAGGAATGTTGGGAAAGGCATTGCACTGAGAGGGTACTAGGTGTACCGCCCTCCGCCTGTTGGCTCATAGTCGCGAAGCTCATACGTCCCTAACCGGGGATTCCCTAATATTTAAATAATCAAAAAATCCCTGTTCTGTCCAATACTCTGGACACTGGGCTCCAATGGGTTATAGAGACCGATAGGGTTGCTAGCCATTAACCCACTGGATCCCACGGGTGCTGGGCGAGGCATTGCACTGGGAGGTCACTAAGCGTACCGCACTCTGCCACTCGGCTCATAGTTGCTACGCTCATTGGTCCCTACCCGGGGGTTCCCTGTTTTATAAACACTTCAAAAAACCCAGTTCTGTCCAATACCCTGGACACTGGGGTGCAGTGGGTTAAAGATACCTATAGGTTTGCCAGCCAATAACCCATTGGATCCATGGGGTGCTGGGCGTGGCATTGCACTTGGAGGGCACTAGGAGTACCGCCATTCCATATCTTATCTCATCGTCGCAATGCTCATAGGCCCCTACCCAGGGGTTCCTTGCTTTATAAAGACTTGTAAATCCCAGTTTTGTCCAGTACTCTGGACACTGAGCTCTAGTAGGTTGAGACTGATAGGTTTGCCAGCCATTAACCCATTGGATCCCAAGGGTCCTTGGCTAGGCATTGCACTTGGAGGGCACTAGGCGTACTGCCCTCCGCTATCGGCTCACAGTTGCGAAGCTCATAGGTTCCTAACCGGAAGTTCCCTGCTTGATAAAGACTTGAAAAATTCCAGTTCTGTCCAATACTCTGGACACTGGGCTCTAATGGGTTAACCCACTGGAGCCCAGTGTCCAGAGTATTAGACAGAACAGAGATTTTTCAAGCCTTTATCAAGCAAGGAAACCCCGATAGACAGAGAGCAGTACACCTAGTGCCCTCCCAGTGCAATGCCTTGCCCATCACCCCTTGGATCCAATGGGTTAATGGCTGGCAAACGTATCGGTCTCTGTGAGTTTTCAAGTCTAACAAGCAGGGAACCCCCGGGTAGGGATCTATTAACTTCGTGACTATGAGCCGATAGGCAGATGGCAGTACACCTAGTGTCCTCCCAGTGCAATGCCTCACCCAGAACCTCTGGGATCTGATGGGTTAAAGAGACCGATAGGTTTGCCAGTGATTAACCAATTGGATCCCAGGGGTTTTGGGTGAGGCATTGCACTGCGAAGGCACTAGGTGTACTGCCCTACTTCTATCGGCTCATATTCGCGAAGCTCGTAGGTCTCTACCCGAGGATTCCCTACTTTATAAAGACTTGGAATATCCCAGTTCTGTCCAATACTCTGGACACTGTGCTCCAATGGGTTAAACGGAAGATAAGGTTTGCCAGTCATTAAGCCATTTGTTCCCAGGGGTGCTGGGTGAGGCATTGCACTGGGAGGGCACTAGGTGTACTGCCCGGAGTCTATCGGCTCAGGGTCGCGAAGATCATACGTCCCTAATCGGGGGTTCCCTACTTTATAAAGAATTGAAAAATCACTGATCTGTCCAATACTCTGGACGCTGGGCTCCAATCGGTTAAAGAGACCAATAGGTTTCCTAGCCATAAACCCGCCCCGTCCCAGAGACGTGAATTCATGTCCTCACATGATGTGCACTCATATCCCGGAGATGTAAATTAACGCGGCAACATTGGAAGGTCCCTAATTTGCACAATTATCACTTTTTGCGAGTGATTTTTGGAACGTATACACGGGACACCTTCCTCTACAAGATGCCAGGCAGGGACAATGCCTTACCCAGCATGACCTCCTCCCCCCCCTGCATGACCTTTTCTCAGCAATTCACCTGTTATCAGACATCTGGCCAGTAAAGCCGTGTCATGCCACGGTTCGAAATTCAGGGCCAGATTGATTCCCCAATAGATGACAATGTGGAGGACAAACATTAGAGGAAGAAACAGTCAGAAATGATCAGGTAATGTGGCAAGAAAAACTCAGGAATGGTGATGAGTTAGTGAGTGAAACAATGCTTATAATGCCCATATTACCGTTTGAAAATCAATATCCTCTCATACTACATATAAATTCGTACCAAATAAATAAATAAATACCGTTTATGAGTGGTGTAGAATAGTTATCATCCCATAGAACTCGTTTTCTTTTCAGCCAGCCTGCTAGAAAACACTATATGATAAGGAGGTACTCCTACCTGGATCGAGTATTTTAAACCTCATGTGAGCGATTTGTCTATGAATTTTCGATGTTTCTCACCAAAAGCTGATGTTTGAGCCAAAAAAAAAAAGGGTCCAAAAATGTCGGGGCTGGGGCGTACCACTGCCAAGAAAATATCGGGATGGGGCGGGTTAACCCATTGGAACCAAGGGATATTGGGAAAGGCATTGCACTGGGAGGGTACTAGGTGTACCGCCCTCCGCCTGTTGGCTCATAGTCGCGAAGCTCATACGTCCCTAACCAGGGATTCCCTAATTTTTAAGTAACTGAAAAATCCCTGTTCTGTTCAATACTCTCGACAAAGGGCTCCAATGGGTTATAGAGACCGATAGGGTTGCTAGCCATTAAGCCATTGGATCCCACGGGTGCGGGGCGAGGCATTGCACTGGGAGGTCACTAAGAATACCGCCCTCTGCCACTCGGCTCATACGTCGCTACACAGGGGTTCTCTGTTTTATAAACACTTCAAAAATCCCAGTTCTGTCCAATATTCTGGACACTGGGCTCCAGTGGGTTAAAGATACCGATAGGTTTGCCAGCCAATAACCCATTTGATCCATGGGGTGCTGGGCGTTTTATTGCACTTGGAGGGCACTAGGAGTACCGCCATTCCGTATCTTGGCTCATCATCGCAATGCTCATAGGCCCGTACCCAGGGGTTCCTTGCTTGATAAAGACTTGAAAAATCCCAGTTCTCTCCAATATTCTGGACGCTGGGCTCCAATGGGTTAAACAGACCGAAAGGATTTCCAGCCATTAACCCATTGGATCCCAGTGGTGCTGGGCGAGGCATTGCACTAGGAGGACACTAGGTGTACTGCCATCCGCCTATCAGCTCATAGTCGCAAAGCTCATAGATCCCTACCCTGGAGTTCCCTGCTTGTTAGAGACATGAAAATTCACAGTTCTGTCCAGTACTCTGGACACTGGGCTCAAGTGGGTTAAAGAAACCGATACGTTTGCCAGCCATTAATCCATTGGATCCCAGGGGTGATGGGCAAGGCATTGCACTGGGAGGGCACTAGGTGTACTGCTCTCTGCCTATCGGTTCATGGTCGCGAAACTCAGAGGTCACCACCCCGGGGTTCCCTGCTTGATAAAGACTTTAGTAATCTAAGTTCTGTCCAATACTCTAGACACTGGGATCCAGTGGGTTAAAGAGACCAGTAGGTTTGCCAGCCATTAACCCATTGGATCCCAGAGGTGCTGTTTGAGGCATTGCACTGGGATGGCACTAGATGTACCGCCCTCCGCCTATCGGCTCATAGTCTCAATGCTCATAGGTCCCTACCCGGGGGTTCCCTGCTTCAAAAAGACTTGAAAAATCCCTGTTCTGTCTAATACTCTGGACACTGGGCTCCAGTGGGTTAAAGAGACCGATAGTTTTGCCAGTGATTAACCAATTGTATCCCAGGGGTTTTGGGTGAGGCACTGCACTGCGAAGGCACTAGGTGTACTGGCCTACTTCTATTGGCTCATAGTCGCGAAGCTCATAGGTCTCTACCCGAGGATTCCCTACTTTATAAAGACTTGAAATATCCCAGTTCTGTCTAATACTCTGGACACTGCTCCAATGGGTTAAAGGGACCATAAGGTTTGCCAGTCATTAATCTATTTGATCCCAGGGGTGCTGGGTGAGGCATTGCACTGGGAGGGCACTAGGTGTACTGCCCTGAGCCTATCGGTTCAGGGTCACGAGCTCGTGCGTCCCTAACCAGGGGTTTCCTTACTTTATAAAGAATTGAAAAATCCCTGATCTGTCCAATACTCTGGACACTTGGCTGCAATCGGTTAAAGAGACCAATAGGTTTCCTAGCCATAAATCCGCCCCGTCCTGGAGACGTGAATTCACGTCCTCATATGATGTGCACTCATATCCCGGAGATGTAAATTAACGCGGGAACATTGGAAGTTACCTAATTTGCACAATTTTCAGTTTTCGCAAGTGATTTTTGGCACGTATACACGGGACACCTTCCTCTACAAGATGCCAGGCAGGGACAATGCCTTACCCAGCATGACCTCCTCCCCCCCCTGCATGACCTTTTCTCAGCAATTCACCTGTTATCAGTGACCTGGCCAGTAAAGCCGTGTCATGCCACGGTACGAAATTCAGGGCTAGATTGATTCCCCAATCGATGACAATGTGGAGGACAAACATTAGAGGAAGAAACAGTCAGAAATGATGACCAGGTAATGTGGCAAGAAAAACTCAGGAATGGTGATGAGTTAGTGAGTGAAAGAATGCTTATAATGCTTATATTACTGTTTGAAAATCAATATCCTCTCATACTACATATAAATTCGTACCAAATGATAAATAAATACCGTTTATGAGTGTTGTAGAATAGTTATCATCACATAGAACTCGTTTTCTTTTCAGCCAGCCTGCTAGAAAACACTATATGATAAGGAGGTACTCCTACCTGGATCAAGTATTTTAAACCTCATGTGAGCGATTTGTCTATGGATTTTAGAAGTTTCTCACCAAAAGTAGATGTTTGAGCCAAAAAAAAAAAAGGTCCAAAAATGTCGGGGCTGGGGCGTACCACTGCCAAGAAAACATCGGGATGGGGCGGGTTAACCCATTGGATCCAAGGGATGTTGGGAAAGGCATTGCACTGGGAGGGTACTAGGTGTACCGCCCTCCGCCTGTTGGCTCATAGTCACGAAGCTAATACGTCCCTAACCAGGGATTCCCTAATTTTTAAGTAACTGAAAAATCCCTGTTCTGTCCAATACTCTCGACACTGGGCTCCAATGGGTTATAGAGACCGATAGGGTTCCTAGCCATTAACCCATTGGATCCCACGGGTGCTGGGCGAGGCATTGCACTGGGAGGTCACTAAGGATACCGCCCTCTGCCACTCGGCTCATACGTCCCTACGCAGGAGTTCTCTGTTTTATAAACACTTCAAAAATCCCAGTTCTGTCCAATATTCTGGACACTGGGCTCCAGTGGGTTAAAGATACCGATAGGTTTGCCAGCCAATAACCCATTTCATCCATGGGGTGCTGGGCGTGGTATTGCACTTGGAGGGCACTAGGAGTACCGCCATTCCGTATCTTGACTCATCGTTGCAATGTTCATAGGCCCCTACCCAGGGGTTCCTTGCTTTATAAAGACTTGCAAATCCCAGTTTTGTCCAGTACTCTGGACACTGAGCTCTAGTAGGTTAAAGAGACTGATAGGTTTGCCAACGATTAACCCACTAGATCCCAAGAGTGCTTGGCTAGGCATTGCACTGGGAGGTCACTAAGTGTACCGCCCTCTGCCTATCGTCTCACAGTTGCTAAGCTCATAGTTTCCTACCCGGGAGTTCCCTGCTTGATAAAGACTTGAAAAATCCCAGTTCTGTCCAACACTCTGGACACTGGGCTCTAATGGATTATGGAGACTAATAGGTTTCCCAGCCATTAACCCATTGGATCCCAGGGGTGCTGGGCAAGGCATTGCACTGGGAATGCACTAGGCGTACCGGCCTCTGCCTTTCGGCCCATACTCGCGAAACTAATAGGTCCGTACCCGGGAGTTCCCTGCTTGATAAAGACTTGAAAAATCTTAGTTCTCTCCAATATTCTGGACGCTGGGCTCCAATGGGTTAAATAGACCGAAAGGATTTCCAGCCATTAACCCATTGGATCCCATTGGTGCTGGGCGAGGCATTGCACTAGGAGGACACTAGGTGTACTGCCATCCGCCTATCGGCTCATAGTCGTGAAGCTCATAGATCCCTACCCGGGAGTTCCCTGCTTGTTAGAGACATGAAAATTCACAGTTCTGTCCAATACTCTGGATACTGGGCTCAAGTGGGTTAAAGAAACCGATACGTTTGCCAGCCATTAACCCATTGGATCCCAGGGGTGATGGGCAAGGCATTGCACTGGGAGGGCACTAGGTGTACTGCTCTCTACCTATTGGTTCATGGTCGGAAAACTCAGAGGTCCACACCCAGGGGTTCCCTGCTTGTTAAAGTCTTTAGAAATCTAAGTTCTGTCCAATACTCTAGACACTGGGATCCAGTGGGTTAAAGAGACCAATAGGTTTGCCAGCCATTAACCCATTGGATCCCTGAGGTGCTGTTTGAGGGATTGCACCGGGATGGCACTAGTTGTACTGCTCTCCGCCTATCGGCTCATAGTCTCAAAGCTCATAGGTCCCTACCTGGGGGTTCCTTGCTTGATAAAGACTTGAAAAATCCCTGTTCTGTCTAATACTCTGGACACTGGGCTCCAGTGGGTTAGAGACCGATAGGTTTGCCAGTGATTAACCAATTGGATCCAAGGGGTTTTGCGTGAGGCATTGCACTGCGAAGGCACTACGTGTACTGGCCTATTTCTATCAGCTCATAGTCGCGAAGCTCATAGGTCTCTACCCGAGGATTCCCTATTTTATAAAGACTTGAAATATCCCAGTTCTGTCTAATACTCTGGACACTACACCAATGGGTTAAAGGGACCGTAAGGTTTGCCAGTCATTAATCTATTTGATCCCAGGGGTGCTGGGTGAGGCATTGCACTGGGAGGGCACTAGGTGTACTGCCCTGAGCCTATCGGTTCAGGGTCACGAGCTCGTACGTCCCTAACCGGGGGTTCCCTACTTTATAAAGAATTGAAAATCCCTGATCTGTCCAATACTCTGGACACTGGGCTGCAATCGGTTAAAGAGACCAATAGGTTTCCTAGCCATAAACAAGCCCCGTCCCGGAGACGTGAATTCACGTCCTCATATGATGTGCACTCATATCCCGGAGATGTAAATTAACGCAGAAATATTGGAAGGTCCCTAATTTGCACAATTTTCAGTTTTCGCAAGTGATCTTTGGCACGTATACACGGGACACCTTCCTCTACAAGATGCCAGGCAGGGACAATGCCTTACCCAGCATGACCTCCTCCCCTCCCCCCTGCATGACCTTTTCTCAGCAATTCACCTGTTATCAGTGACCTGGCCAGTAAAGCCGTGTCATGCCACGGTAAGAAATTCAGGGCCAGATTGATTCCCCAATCGATGACAATGTGGAGGACAAACATTAGAGGAAGAAACATTCAGAAATGATGATCAGGTAATGTGGCAAAAAAAACTCAGGAATGGTGATGAGTTAGTGAGTGAAAGAATGCTTATAATGCCTATATTACTGTTTGAAAATCAATATCCTCTCATACTACATATAAATTCGTACCAAATGATAAATAAATACCGTTTATGAGTGGTGTAGAATAGTTATCCTCCCATAGAGCTCGTTTTCTATTCAGCCAGCCTGCTAGAAAACACTATATGATAAGGAGGTACTCCTACCTGGATCGAGTATTTTAAACCTCATGTGAGCGATTTGTCTATGAATTTTAGGTGTTTCTCACCAAAAGCAGATGTTTGCGCCAAAAAAGAAAAGATCCAAAAATGTCGGGGCTGGGGCGTACCACTGCCAAGAAAACATCGGGATGGGGCGGGTTAACCCATTGGATCCAAGGGATGTTGGGAAAGGCATTGCACTGGGAGGGTACTAGGTGTACCGCCCTCCGCCTGTTGGCTCATAGTCGCGAAGCTCATACGTCCCTAACCAGGGATTCCCTAATTTTTAAATAACTGAAAAATCCCTGTTCTGTCCAATACTCTGGACACTGGGCTCCAATGGGTTATAGAGACCAATAGGGTTGCTAGCCATTAACCCATTGGATCCCACGGGTGCTGGGCGAGGCATTGCACTGGGAGGTCACTAAGCGTACCACCCTCTGCTACTCGGCTCATACGTCCCTACCCGGGGGTTCCCTGTTTTATAAACACTTCAAAAATCCCAGTTCTGTACAATATTCTGGACACTGGGCTCCAGTGGGTTAAAGATACCGATAGGTTTGCCAGCCAATAACCCATTTGATCCATGGGGTGCTGGGCGTGGTATTCCACTTGGAAGGAACTAGGAGTACCGCCATTCCGTATCTTGGCTCATCGTTGCAATGCTCATAGGCCCGTACCCAGGGGTTCCTTGCTTTATAAAGACTTGCAAATCCCAGTTTTGTCCAGTACTCTGGACACAGAGCTCAAGTAGGTTAAAGAGACTGATAGGTTTGCCAACCATTAACCCACTGGATCCCAAGGGTGCTTGGCTAGGCATTGCACTGGGAGGTCACTATGCGTACCGCCCTCTGCCTATCGGCTCACAGTTGCTAAACTCATAGGTTCCTACCCGGGAGTTCCCTGCTTGATAAAGACTTGAAAAAGCCCAGTTCTGTCCAACACTCTGGACACTGGGATCTAATGGGTTATAGAGACCGATAGGTTTGCCAGCCATTAACCCATTGGATCCCAGGGGAGCTGGGCGAGGCATTGCACAGGGACTGCACTAGGCGTAACGGCCTCTGCCTTTCGGCTCATACTCGCGAAACTAATAGGTCCCTACCCGGGAGTTCCCTTATTCATAAAAACTTCAAAAATCCCAGTTCTCTCCAATATTCTGGGCGCTGGGCTCCAATGGGTTAAACAGACCAAAAGGTTTTCCAGCCATTAATCCATCGGATCCCAGTGGTGCTGGGTGAGGCATTGCTCTAGGAGGACACTAGGTGTACTGCCATCCGCCTATCGGCTCATAGTCGCGAAGCTCATAGATCCCTACCCGGGAGTTCCCTGCTTATTAGGGACATGAAAATTCAAAGTTCTGTCCAATACTCTGGACACTGGGCTCCAGTGGGTTAAAGAAACCGATACGTTTGCCAGCCATAAATCCATTGGATCCCAGGGGTGATGGGCAAGGCATTGCATTGGGAGGGCACTAGGTGTACTGCTCTCTGTCTATCGGTTCATGGTCGCGAAACTCAGAGGTCCACACCCAGGGGTTCCCTGCTTGATAAAGTCTTTAGAAATCTAAGTTCTGTCCAATACTCTAAACACTGGGATCCAGTGGGTTAAAGAGACCAATAGGTTTGCCAGCCATTAACCCATTGGATCCCAGAGGTGCTGTTTGAGGCATTGCACTGGATGGCGCTAGATGTACCGCCCTCCGCCTATCGGCTCATAGTCTCGAAGCTCATACGTTCCTACCAGGGGGTTCCCTGCTTGATAAAGACTTGAAAAATCCCTGTTCTCTCTAATACTCTGGACACTGGGCTCCAGTGGGTTAAAGAGACCGATAGGTTTGCAAGTGATTAACCAATTGGATCCCAGGGGTTTTGGGTGAGGCATTGCACTGCGAAGGCACTAGGTGTACTACCCTACTTCTATCGGCTTATAGTCGCGAAGCTCATAAGTTTCTACCCGAGGATTCCCTACTTTATAAAGACTTGAAATATCCCAGTTCTGTCCAATACTCTGGACACTGTGCTCCAATGGGTTAACGGGACCGTAAGGTTTGCCAGTCATTAATCTATTTGATCCCAGGGGCGCTGGGTGAGGCATTGTACTGGGAGGGCACTAGGTGTACTGCCCTGAGCCTATCGGTTCAGGGTCGCGAGCTCGTACGTCCCTAAC
Organism: Coenobita brevimanus; assembly: GCF_032717465.1. Taxonomy (NCBI): domain Eukaryota; kingdom Metazoa; phylum Arthropoda; class Malacostraca; order Decapoda; family Coenobitidae; genus Coenobita; species Coenobita brevimanus. The sequence continues at coordinate 23,911,993 of NC_136986.1, forward strand.
TGGGGGTTCCCTACTTTATAAAGAATTGAAATATCCCTGATCTGTCCAGTACTCTGGACACTGGGCTGCAATCGGTTAAAAAGACCAATAGGTTTCCTAGCCATAAACCCGCCCCATCCTGGAGAGGTGAATTCGCATTATTATATGATGTGCACTCACATCCCGGAGAATAAATTAACGCGGCAAAATTGCAAGGTCCCTAATTTGCACAATTTTCAGTTTTCGCAAGTGACTTTTGGCACATATACACATGAGACCTTCCTCTACAAGATGCCAGGCAGGGACAATGCCTTACCCAGCATGACCTCCTCCCCCCCTTCAGCATGACTTTTCTCAGCAATTCACCTGTTATCAGTGACCTGGCCAGTAAAGCCATGTCATGCCACGGTACGAAATTCAGGGCCAGAGTGATTCCCCAATCGATGACAATGTGGAGGACAAACATTAGAGGAAGAAACAATCAGAAATGATGATCAGGTAATGTGGCAAAAAAGTCAGGAATGGTGATGAGTTAGTGAGTGAAAGAATGCTTATAATACCTATATTACCATTTGAAAACCAATATACTCTCATACTACATATAAATTCGTACCAAATAAATAAATAAATACCATTTAGGAGTGGTGTAGAATAGTTATCCTCCCATAGAACTCGTTTTCTTTGCAGCCAGACTGCTAGAAAACACTGTATGATAAGGAAGTACTCTTACCTGGATCGAGTATTTTAAACCTCATGTGATCGATTTGTCTATGAATTTTCGATATTTCTCACCAAAAGCAGATGTTTGAGAAAAAAAAAAAAAAAGGTCCAAAAATGTCGGGACTGGGGCATACCACTGCCAAGAAAACGTCAGGATGGAGCGGGTTAACTCATTGGATCCCAGGGGTGCTGGGCAAGGCATTGCACTGAGAGGGTACTAGGTGTACCGCCCTCCGCCTGTTGGCTCATAGTTGCGAAGCTTATACATTCCTAACCGGGGATTCCCTACTTTTTAAAAAACTGAAAAATCCCTGTTCTGTCCAATACTCTCGACACTGGGCTCCAATGGGTTAAAGAAACCAATAGGTTTGCTAGTCATTAACCCATTGGATCCCACGGGTGCTGGGCGAGGCATTGCACTTGGAGGGTACTAGGCGTACTGCACTCCGCCTATCGGCTCATAGTCGCGAAGCTCATAGGTTCCGACCCGGGGGTTCCCTGCTAGATAAAGACTTGAAAATTCCCAGTTCTGTCGAATACTCTGGACACTGGGCTCTAATGGGTTAAAGAGACCGATAGGTTTTCCAGCCATTAACCCATTGGATCCCAGGGGTGCTGGGCAAGGCATTGCACTGGGAGTGACCTAGGCGTACAGGCCTTCGCCTTTCGGCTCATACTTGCGAAGCTCATAGGTCTCTACCCGAGGATTCCCTACTTTCTAAAGACTTGAAATATCCTAGTTCTGTCCAGTACTCTGGACACTGCTCCAATGGGCTAAAGGGACAGTAAGGTTTGACAGTCATTAATCCATGTGATCCCAGGGGTGCTGGGCGAGGCATTGCACTGGGACTGCACTAGGCGTGCCGGCCTCTGCCTTTCGGCTCATACTCCCGAAACTAATAGGTCCCTACCCGGGAGTTCCTTGGTTGATAAAGACTTGAAAAATCTCACTTCTCTCCAATATTCTGGATGCTGGGCTCCAGTGGGTTAAACAGACCGAAAGGTTTTCCAGCCATTAACCCATCGGATCCCAGAGGTTCTGGGTGAGGTATTGCACTGGGAGGATACTAGGTGTACTGCCATCTCCCGATCGGCTCATAGTCGCGAAGCCCATAGATACCTACCTGGGGGTTCCCTGCTTGTTAGAGAATTGAAAACTCACAGTTCTGTCCAATACTCTGGACACTGTGCTCCAATGGGTTAAAGAGACCAATACGTTTGCCAGCCATTAACCCCTTAACCGCGGGGCGTACACTTTCGTGACGCTTGGGAGCAAGGGATCATACCGCTGGGCGTCGCCTTTGTGATTCTGTGTTATTTTGAATTCACCCAGGCTTCCAAGTTGGGGCTTGTATCATCTATCAGTACTGCCAATGTCCAACACTAGTCATCATTCCTAATCTCATCTGTACTCCCATCCATTGTTGACAATTTAGCCATTTCTCCCCGTTCTTGACTCCCATCCCTACCCCCCCTCCATTACCCTATCCTCTCACCTGCCCGGCCGTGCTACGCTAAGTAAATCTTCCCTGGAATTTTTCACTGATTTCATCCATTGAAATAAGCCCTATGCCCTATTCTTATACCAAATAATATATACAAGAAAGAAATAAGGTAAGTGAGAGTGCCATACACCTGGAATTGGCTAATTATCACCTGACAACACCTCACATGCACTAATTCGCTAATTTTCGTTGTTTTTTTCCCCTTGAAATATGCCGTATAATCTATTTTAGTAATAAATATACATGTAAGGAGGGAAGGGAGAAGCCTAAGTGTTATTTATATTCACCTGGAACTACCTAATTTATAATGTATTGTCTAGATTTCCTGCCAATCATTTCAGTGCTATACATAGCTGTTTCAAGAGCGAACATTGGTAGCACTGAATATCCCCTAAGTAGGCCTCTACCCCAGCCCTCCGTTATCAGTTTACTCTCATCTTCCGAAGTAGAGGTACGTCTGTTTCTTCTTGCTGACTTCAGGGACTTTTTCACCCCCATGCAAAGGGCCCTGTGACCTTTACTCCCTACTAAACCACCTGTGGAAAGAGGTAAAGGGCTGATAATTGATAAAAGAGTGACTACGATCTTTCTATTGAGTAAAACAGTGCAAGTGGAGTTGTAAATAATGTGTAAACAGCAAGTGAAAGTAATGAATGTAAATATACGTGAACAATGGAAAATAGTTTTATAAGTTACTTCAAGTGACAGTGCATGACACAGTATAAATAAAATAGAAATGTAAATAACGTAAATAAAATAGAGAACGTAAATAGAAATGTAAATGAGTAGTATTATAAGAATACGAGTATATACCCTAGGAGTAATGAAAGTGAAAGTTTCACTCTATCATGTCTGAATACTATGAGTTATGAGAGTGAAGATGAAAGTGACATTCACTCTCAATCGTAGTATACAGAACGAGAAAGTGAATGCTACGTATTTTACTGAAAGAAATTGAATCACTAGAGTGACAATAAACTATCTATTAGGAAACTTATGGATAAAGACTGTAGATATATATAAGTGTTATATAGTATTAGAAATATAAAGTGTGAGGGGTTTTATGAATAATAAATGACAGAGTACCAAGAGCAAACTAGCATAAGTGCGACGATCAGACGCGCTCGTAATTTTCATTGCTTTCACAGTGTTTTTTTTTGGGGGGAGTATGGATCCCAAACTACTTGAAAATCATAGAGTAGTGTTTCTAGTGTTAATATCTGGCTGTGGTAATCATATTAGAGGTTGTCGGGAAGTGTAAAGTGGAGACTTTGTTACCCAAATTCAGAGGTCTCCACAAGTCCTACGGTAACTGACGAAGGCTCAACAAACATTCCAGGAGAAAGCTGAAGGTATGTGCCATAAGCATATTTAATATTTATATTCTTGGACTTATAACTGATTTTTGGCAAATATTTTTTGAGAGTCTGTCGGAGCCCAAATAACCCCGCGGCACACGCAAAACATCGGTAAACATGTCCGCCGTGTAGGGGTTAACCCATTGGATCCCAGGGGTGATGGGGAAGGCATTGCACTGGGAGGGCACTAGGTGTACTCCCCTCTGCCTATCGGCTCATGGTCGTGAAACTCAGAGGTCCGTACCCAGGGGTTCCCTGCTTGATAAAGTCTTTAGAAATCTAAGTTCTGTCCAATACTCTAGACACGAGGCTCCACTGGGTTAAAGAGACCAATAGGTTTGCCAGCCATTAACCTACTGCATCCAAGAGGTGCTGTTTGAGGCATTGCACTGGGATGGCACTAGTTGAACCGCTCTCCGCCTATCGGCTCATAGTCTCGAAGCTCATAGGTCCCTACCCGGGGGTTCCTTGCTTGATAAAGACTTGAAAAATCCCTGTTCTGTCTAATACTCTGGACACTGGGCTCCAGTGGGTTAAAGAGACCGATAGGTTTCCCAGTGATTAAGCAATTGGATCCCAGGGGTTGTGGGTGAGGCATTGCACTGCGAAGGCACTAGGTGTACTACCCTACTTCTATCAGCTCATAGTCGCGAAGCTCATAGGTCTCTACCCGAGGATTCCCTACTTTATAAAGACTTGAAATATCCCAGTTCTGTCTAATACTCTGGACACTGTGCTCCAATGGGTTAAAGGGACCGTAAGGTTTGCCAGTCATTAATCTATTTGATCCCAGGGGTGCTGGGTGAGGCATTGCGCTGTGAGGGCACTAGGTGTACTGCCCTGAGCCTATCGGTTCAGGGTCGCGAGCTCGTACGTCCCTAACCGGGGGTTCCCTACTTTATAAAGAATTGAAAAATCCCTGATCTATCCAATACTCTGGACACTGGGCTGCAATCGGTTAAAGAGACCAATAGGTTTCCTAGCCATAAACCCGTCCCGTCCCGGAGACGTGAATTCACGTCCTCATATGATGTGCACTCATATCCCGGAGATGTAAATTAACGCAGGAACATTGGAAGGTCCCTAATTTGCACAATTTTCAGTTTTCGCAAGTGATTTTTGGCACGTATACACGGGACACCTTCCTCTACAAGATGCCAGGCAGGGACAATCCCTTACCCAGCATGACCTCCTCCCCCCCGTGCATGACCTTTTCTCAGCAATTCACCTGTTATCAGTGACCTGGCCAGTAAAGCTGTGTAATGCCACGGTACGAAATTCAAGGCCAGATTGATTCCCCAATCGATGACAATGTGGAGGACAAACATTAGAGGAAGAAACAGTCAGTAATGATGATCAGGTAATGTGGCAAAAAAAACTCGGGAATGGTGATGAGTTAGTAAGTGAAAGAATGCTTATAATGCCCATATTACCGTTTGAAAATCAATATCCTCTCATACTACATATAAATTCGTGCCAAATGAATAAATATATACCGTTTATGAGTGGTGTAGAATAGTTATCCTCGCATAGAACTCGTTTTCTTTTCAGCCAGCGTGCTAGAAAACACTATATGATAAGGAGGTACTCCTACCTGGATCGAGTATTTTAAACCTCATGTGAGCGATTTGTCTATGAATTTTAGATGTTTCTCACCAAGAGCAGATGTTTGAGCAAAAAAAAAAAAAAGGTCCAAAAATGTCGGGGTTGAGGCGTACCACTGCCAAGAAAACATCGGGATGGGGCGGGTTAACCCATTGGATCCAAGGGATGTTGGGAAAGGCATTGCACTGGGAGGGTACTAGGTGTACCGCCCTCCGCCTGTTGGCTCATAGTCGCGAAGCTCATACGTCCCTAACCATTGATTCCCTAATTTTTAAATAACTGAAAAATCCCTGTTCTGTCCAATACTCTGGACACTGGGCTCGAATGGGTTATAGAGACCGATAGGGTTGCTAGACATTAACCCATTGGATCCCACGGGTGCTGGGCGAGGCATTGCACTGGGAGGTCACTAAACGTACCGCCCTCTGCCACTCGGCTCATACATCCTTACCCGGGGGTTCCCTGTTTTATAAACACTTCAAAAATCCCAGTTCTGTCCAATATTCTGGACACTGGGCTCCAGTGGGTTAAAGATACCGATAGGTTTGCAAGCCAATAACCCATTTGATCCATGCGGTGCTGGGCGTGGTATTGCACTTGGAGGGCACTAGGAGTACCGCCATTCCGTATCTTGGCTCATCGTCGCAATCCTCATAGCCCCCAACCCAGGGGTTCCTTGCTTTATAAAGACTTGCAAATCCCAGTTTTGTCCAGTACTCTGGACACTGAGCTCTAGTAGGTTAAAGAGACTGATAGGTTTGCCAACCATTAACCCACTGGATCCCAAGGGTGTTTGGCTAGGCATTGCACTGGGAGGTCACTAACCGTACCGTCCTCCGCCTATCGGCTCACAGTTGCAAAGCTCCTAGGTTCCTACCCAGGAGTTAACTGCTTGATAAAGGCTTGAAAAATCCCAGTTCTGTCCAACACTCTGGACACTGGGATCTAATGGGTTATAGAGACCGATAGGTTTGCCAGCCATTAACCCATTGGATCCCAGGGGTGCTGGGCGAGGCATTGCACTGGGACTGCACTAGGTGTACCGGCCTCTGCCTTTTGGCTCATACTCGCGAAACTAATAGGTCCCTACCCGGGAGTTCCCTGCTTGATAAAGCCTTGAAAAATCCCAGTTCTCTCCAATATTCTGGGCGCTGGGCTCCAATGGGTTAAACAGACGAAAAGTTTTCCAGCCATTAACCCATCGGATCCCAGTGGTGCTGGGTGAGGCATTGCTCTAGGAGGACACTAGGTGTACTGCCATCAGCCAATCGGCTCATATTCGCGAAGCTCATAGATCCCTACCCGGAAGTTCCCTGCTTATTAGGGACATGAAAATTCAAGGTTCTGTCCAATACTCTGGACACTGGGCTCCAGTGGGTTAAAGAAACCGATACGTTTCCCAGCCATTAATCCATTGGATCCCAGGGGTGATGGGCAAGGCATTGCACTGAGATGGCACTAGGTGTACAGCTCTATGCCTATCGGTTCATGGTCGCGAAACTTAGAGGTCCACACCCAGGGGTTCCCTGCTTGATAAAGTCTTTAGAAATCGAAGTTCTGTCCAACACTCTAGACACTGGGATCCAGTGGGTTAAAGAGACCAATAGGTTTGCCAGCCATTAACCCATTGTATCCCAGAGGTGCTGTTTGAGGCATTACACTGGGATGGCACTAGATGTACCGCCCTCCGCCTATCGGCTCATAGTCTCGAAGCTCATAGGTCCCTACCCGGGGGTTCCCTGCTTGATAAAGACTTGCAAATCCCTGTTCTGTTTAATACTCTGGACACTGGGCTCCAGTGGGTTAAAGAGACCGATAGGTTTGCCAGTGATTAACCAATTGGATCCCAGGGGTTTTGGGTGAGGCATTGCACTCCGAAGGCACTAGGTGTACTGCCCTACTTCTATCGGCTCTTACTCATGAAGCTCATAGGTCTCTACCCGAGGATTCCCTACTTTATAAAGACTTGAAATATCCCAGTTCTGTCTAATACTCTGGACACTGCTCCAATGGGTGAAAGGGACTGTTAGGTTTGCCAGTCATTAATCTATTTGATCCCAGGGGTGCTGGGTGAGGCATTGTACTGGGAGGGCACTAGGTGTACTGCCCTGAGCCTATCGGTTCAGGGTCGCGAGCTCGTACGTCCCTAACCGGGGGTTCCCTACACTGGGCTGCAATCGGTTAAAGAGACCAATAGGTTTCCTAGCCATAAACCCGCCCCGTCCCGGAGACGTGAATTCACGTCCTCATATGATGTACACTCATATCCCGGAGATGTAAATTAACGCAGGAACATTGGAAGGTCCCTAATTTGCACAATTTTCAGTTTTTGCAAGTGATTTTTGGCACATATACACATGAGACCTTCCTCTACAAGATGCCAGGCAGGGACAATGCCTTACCCAGCATGACCTCCTCCCCCCCTTCAGCATGACTTTTCTCAGCAATTCACCTGTTATCAGTGACCTGGCCAGTAAAGCCATGTCATGCCACGGTACGAAATTCAGGGCCAGAGTGATTCCCCAATCGATGACAATGTGGAGGACAAACATTAGAGGAAGAAACAGTCAGAAATGATGATCTGGTAATGTGGCAAAAAAGTCAGGAATGGTGATGAGTTAGTGAGTGAAAGAATGCTTATAATACCTATATTTCCCTTTGAAAACCAATATACTCTCATACTACATATAAATTCGTACCAAATAAATAAATAAATACCGTTTAGGAGTGGTGTAGAATAGTTATCCTCGCATAGAACTCGTTTTCTTTGCAGCCAGACTGCTAGAAAACACTGTATGATAAGGAAGTACTCCTACCTGGATCGAGTATTTTAAACCTCATGTGATCGATTTGTCTATGAATTTTCGATATTTCTCACCAAAAGCAGATGTTTGAGCCAAAAAAAAAAAAAGGTCCAAAAATGTTGGGACTGGGGCGTACCACTGCCAAGAAAATGTCGGGATGGAGCGGGTTAACCCATTGGATCCCAGGGGTGCTGGGCAAGGCATTGCACTGAGAGGGTAATAGGTGTACTGCCCTCTGCCTGTTGGCTCATAGTCGTGAAGCTTATACATCCCTAACCGGGGATTCCCTACTTTTTAAAAAACTGAAAAATCCCTGTTCTGTCCAATACTCCAGACACTGGGCTCCAATGGGTTAAAGAAACCAATAGGTTTCCTAGCCATTAACCCATTGGATCCCACAGGTGCTGGGCGAGGCATTGCACTTGGATGGTACTAGGCGTACTGCACTCCGCCTATCGGTTCATAGTCGCGAAGCTCATAGGTTCCGACCCGGGGGTTCCCTGCTAGATAAAGACTTGAAAATTCCCAGTTCTGTCGAATACTCTGGACACTGGGCTCCAATGGGTTAAACAGACCGAAAGGTTTTCCAGCCATTAACCCATCAGATCCCAGGGGTGCTGGGTGAGGCATTGCACTGGGAGGACACTAGGTGTACTGCCATCCGCCTATCGGCTCATTGTCGCGAAGCTCATAGATCCCTACCCGGGAGTTCCCTGCTTGTTAGAGACATGAAAATTCTCAGTTCTGTCCAATACTCTGGACACCGGGCTCCAGTGGGTTAAAGAGACCGATAGGTTTGCCAGCCATTAACCCATTGGATCCCAGGGGTGCTGGGCAAGGCATTGCACTGGGAGGGCACTAGGTGTACTGCTCTATGCCTATCGGTTCATGGTCGCGAAACTCAGAGGTCCACACCCAGGGGTTCCCTGCTTGATAAAGTCTTTAGAAATCTAAGTTCTGTCCAATACTCTAGACACTGGGCTCCAGTGGGTTAAAGAGACCAATAGGTTTGCCAGCCATTAACCCACTGGATCCCAGAGGTGCTGGGTGAGGCATTGCACTGGGAGGGCACTAGATGTACTGCCCTCTGCCTATCGGCTCAGGGTTTTGAAGCTCATACGTCCCTAACCGGGGGTTTCCTACTTTATAAAGAATTGAAAAATCTCTGTTCTGTCCAATACTCTGGACCCTGGGCTCCAATGGGTTAAAGAGACCGATAGGTTTGCTAGCCATTAACCCATTGGATCCCAGGAGTGCTGGGCGAGGCATTGCACTGGGAGGGCACTAGGTGTATCGCCCTCTGCTTGTTGGCTCATAGTCGTGAAGCTCATAGGTCCCTAACAGGGGGTTCACTACTTTATAAAGAATTGAAGAATCCCTTTTCTGCCCAATACTGTGGACACTCACCTCCAATGGGTTAAAGAGACCGAAAGGTTTGCTAGCCATTAACCCAGTGGATCCCAGGGGTGTTGGACGAGGCACTGCACTGGGCAGGTGCTAGGTGTTCCGCCCTCCTCCAATTGACTCATAGTCGCGAAGTTCTTAGGTCTCTACCCGAGGATACCCTACTTTATAAATGCTTGATAAAACCCAGTTCTATTCAATACTCTGGACACTTGACTCCAATGGGTTAAACAGATCGATAGGTTTGCCAGCCATTAACCCATTGGATCCCAGGGTTGCTTGGCGAGGCACTGCACTGGGCGGGCCCTAGGTATACCACCCTCCGCCAATTGACTCATAGTCGCGAAGCTCATAGGTCCCTACCTGGGGGTTCCTTGCATTATAAAGACTTGAAAAATCCCAGTTCTATCCAATAATCTGGACACTAGGCTCCAGTGCATTAAAGAGACCGATAGGTTTACAAGCCATTAACCTATTGAATCCCACGGGTGCCGGGTGAGGCATTGCACTGGGAGGGCACTAGGCGTACCGACCTCTGCTCATAGCCACGAAGCTGATAGGTCCCGATCGGGGTGTTCCCTGCTTTATAGAGACTTGAAAAATCCCAGTTCTGTCCAATACTCTGGACACTGGGCTTCAGTGGCTTAATGAGACCGATTGGTTTTCCATCCATTAACCCATTGGATCCCAGGGGTGCTGGGCAAGGCATTGGACTGGGAGGGCACTTGGCGTACTGCTCTCTGCCTACCGGCTCATAGTCGCGACGTTCGTAGGTCCCTATCTGAGTGTTCCCTGCTTGATAAAGACTTGAGAAATCCTATTTGTTTCCAATACTTTGGACATTGGGCTGCAGTGGGTTAAAGAGACCAATAATTTTGCCAGCCATTAACCCAATGGATTCCATGGGTGCTAGGTGAGACATTGCACTGGGAGGGCACTAGGCGTACCGCCCTCCACCTAACGGCTCATAGTCGCGACACTCATAGGTCCTTGTCCGAGGGTTCACCCCCTTATAAAGACTTGAAATATTACAGTTCCGTCCAGTACTGTGGACACTGGGCTCCAGTGGGTAAAAGAGACCGATAGGTTTGCCAGCCATTAAAACATTGGATCCCACGGGTGTTGGGCGAGGCATTGCACTGGGAGGGCATTAGACGTACCGCCCTCCGCCTATCAACTCACAGTCATGATGCTCATTGGTCCCTACCCGGGGTTCCCTGCTTTATAAGGTCTTGAAAATCCAAGTTTTGTCCATTACTCTGGACGACTCCAGTGGGTTAAAGAGACCGATAGGTTTGCCAGCCATTAACCCATTGGATCCCATGGGTGCTGAGCGAGGCATTTCACTAGGAGGTCACTAAGTGTGCCGCCCTCTGCCACTTAGCTCATAGTCGCTACACTCATAGGTCCCTAACCTGGGTTTCCCTGCTTTATAAAGACTTAAAAAATCTCAGATCTGTTCAATACTCTGGACACTGGGCTCCAGTGGGTTAAAGAGACCGATAGGTTTGCCAGCCATTAATCCGCTGGATCGCAGGGGTCCTGGGCGTGGCACTGCACTGGGAGGACACTAGGCATACTGCCCTCCGCCTATCGGCTCATAGTCGCGAAGCTAATAGGTTCCTAACCGGAGGTTCCCTACTTTATAAACACTTGAAAAATCCCAGTTTTGTCCAATACTCTGGACACTGGGCTCCAGTCAGTTAACCCCTTAACCACGGGGCGTCACTTTCGTGATGCTCGGCCACAATGGATCATACCGTGGGGCGTCACTTTTGTGATTCTGTGTTATTTTGAATTATCCCGGGCTCTCAAGTGGTGGCTTGTATCATCTATCAGTACTGCCAATGTCCAACACTAGTCAGCACTCCAAATCTTATCTGTACTCCCATCCATTGTTGACAATTTAGCGATTTAACCCCCTTCGTGACTCCCCTCCCTACCTGCCCTCCATTACCCTGTCCTCTCACCTCCCACGCTGCACTGCGCTACGAAAATTTCCCCTGGATTTTTCCACAGATTTCATCCATTGAAATAAGCCGTATGCCCTATACTTATACAAAATAATATATACCTAAAAAACAAAAACAGGTAAGTGATAGTGTTATACACCAGAAATTGGCTACTTATCACCTGACAAAACCTCACGTGCATTCATTCGCTACATTACCACTGTAGTTTCCCCTTTGATTTATGCCTTGTAATCGATGTCTGTAATAAAAATATATATCAGAAAGGAAGGGAGAATCCTAATTGACATTTACATTCACCTGGAACTACCTATTTCTTTATATCTTGCTGAGATTTTCTACCTATAAAAAATTAGCCTGAAAGTTAGCAGCAGTCAGCCTAAAGTGTCATTGTCAACCCTTCCCTTCTCAGATAAGCCGCGGCATTTAGTTCCTTGTCCTCCGCTGTAGAGAAACGATGTCGCACTCGCGCCCCGCCATTCCTGCCGCTTCTGCGCCCATTGCAAAGAGCCCCGTGACCTCTACTCCTAAGAAAAGTAGTGAGGCAAGCAGGAAAGGCCTTAGTGACTCTGCAGTGGCACGTGAACTGGCAGAATTGTCCATGATTATGATGGACAGTGACTATGACGATTCGGGTGAATCGTGTGATGAGCCGGGTGAAGTTATTGTGCCAGAAACAGCAACAACGAGTGCTACAGTAAGTGAATCAGTGTCTAGCTCCAAGGGAAAGGAGCCTTTAGTGCAGCAAGGACAGGAATTTGGGAAGGGAGTGAAAAGGCGGCGTGTTAGCCCCAGAACAATGCCCCCACGTGACCCAGCCTGCCATGAGTCACGAGTGCATTCACCTCCCCGTTCCCCAAGTCCCACTTCACTCATTTCTTCATCATCGTCGGCTGAGTTATCTCTGGAGTCTTCGTCGTTGGAGTCACCACCAGCATCAACAGTGAAGGCAGGCCGTAGAGGTATAGGTAAATCAAGGAGAGTGAAAAGTAGTGTAGCTAGTAGGGTAAGGGCTGCTAGTGCTGTACAGCAACCCAGAGTCAGTGCGAGTGACCTTGACCGAGATAAATCTGCCTTACAGCCAACCTCCACCACCACCACCACCACCCACCCTACACCGCCACGACAGGGAATCCTGGACGCCTTCGCGTGGACGGAAGGGTCAGATTTTGTGCCAGAAAATCTAGTTTTTGATGAGAGCTCCTCAGGAGTTCAGCCTGCCTTCACTATGGACGAAAATGCTGAGTGTGTCGACTACCTTTTGGCCTTCCTAGATGACGAAGTCATGCAGCACATATGTGATAAGACCAACAGGTATGAATCACAACGTGCTGTAAGTGGTACAGGTGCAGCCAAGATGCAACAATGGTCCATGCTGGGAGTGCAGGAGTGGTATGTGTTCTTTGCCCTCATGCTTCTCATGCCACACTCCAAGAAGCATGAGTTGGAAGAATACTGGTCCATGGACCCCTTACTACCCTCACCCACCTTCAATAAGTACGTAGCCAGAGATCGCTTCCGGAACATCATGGGAAACCTGCACTTTGCCGACAACGATGTACCTTCCCAAACCGACCCACTCTGGAAGATCCGGGAGATTCTGAGCAGAATGAAGGATAAGTTTATGTCATTCTTCCACCCCTTTCAGAAGATTGTCATTGACGAATCCTTGGTTTTGTTCAGAGGACGTCTTCGGTTTGTTCAGTACATTCCAAACACCATTGCTTTGGAATTAAGTTCTTTGTACTGTGGGACTGAAAGACAGGGTACATCTTTGACTTCGTCATATATTCAGCCAGCACTATCGATCTGGATAAAACACACCCCCTTGGCTTCTCAGGCTGTGTAGTGAAAGTGCTCCTAGAAAAGTATTTTGGTGGGAATCATGTGCTGTATACAGACAACTACTATACAGCACCGAAACTTGCCAAATACCTTTCTGAGCACGGCATTGGCTCCTGCGGCACTGTGAAAAGTAATCGTGCCCACTTCCCCAAATTCCCAGAGGCGGGAACCTCGCAGCGAGGAGACGTGCACCTACGCAAGTGTGAGAAGATGCTGGCAATACGGTGGCATGACAAGATGGTCGTGCACTTGCTCACCACCGTACATAAGGGAGAGATGAGAGACAGTGGGAAGGTCGACCATAGGACAGGCGAACCTGTGATGAAACCTGATGCTGTGTTGGACTATAATATCAACAAGCGGCTGGTGGACAAGTCTGACATGATGATTGGTGAGATCGACTGCCTCAGGAAGAATACTAGGTGGTACAGGAAAGTTTTTTTGCATCTGATAGATATGACGATGCTGAACGCCTTCATCCTGTACAAGATGAAGGTCAAGCCACCCAAGTCCTTCTCCCTGAGGTTGTTCGCCAGGACTTGTGTCCAGCAGCTGCTGGAAAGATATGGTAGGGTGACAGCAGCAACTCCAAGGCGCCATCCAGTAACACTTCCCAACCGACTTGAGCAGAGGGCGTATATGGATCGGCACAGACTTGAGCTTATGCCTGCTACAGGGAAAAGGAAGGCTGCGATTCGCAGGTGTCAGGTATGTGCGCATACCACCCGCCGCACACCTGAGCATAAACGCACCTATTGGCAGTGCGCTGAGTGCCAGGTTCCCCTCTGTGTTACCTGCTTCTTCGATTACCACAGCCAGAAGCAGTTCTAACAGTGCAAGTGTGGAAGCAGAATGATTTGGAAATAATGTGTAAATAAAGTGTAAATAGCAGGTGAAAGCAATGGATGTTCAGTTCATATGATTGAACAGTGTATTATAGTTTTATCTTACTGAAAGTGACAGTGAATAACATAGTGTAAATAAAATAGCAGGGTAAATATTGAAAATAAAATAGAAAATGTAAATAGTAATGTAAGTAATTAGTAATATAAGAATATGAGTACAAATAATTTATATTATAACATTGAAAGTGAATCCGTGGCTCTCTACATATTTTACTGAATGAAAAATTGAATGACTTCAGTGACAATAAACTAATACGACTGAAGGAAACTTATGGAGAAAGACTACAGATATATATAAGTGTGATATAGTAATAGAAATATAAAGTGTGAGGGGTTTTATGAATAATAAATGACAGAGTGCCTAGAGCGAACTAGCGCAAGTGCGACGATCAGACGCGCTCGTAATTTCCATTGCTTTCACAGCGTTTTTATTTTTTGGAGTATGGATCCCAAACTACTTGAAAATTGTAGAATAGTGTTTATAGTGTTTGTATCTGGCTGTGGTAATCATATTACGGGTTGTCGGGAAGTGTAAAGTGGAGACTTCGTTACCCTACCTCAGAGGTCTCCACAAGTCCTACGGTAACCGACGATGGCTCAATAAACATTCCAAGAGAAAGCTGAAGGTATGTGCCATAAGCATATATAATTTTATTATTCTAGGACTAATAACTGATTTTTGGCAAATATTTTTTGAGAGTCTGTCGGAGCCCGAATAACCCCGCGGGACACGCAAAACATTGGTGACCAAGCCCGCGGTGTAGGGGTTAAAGAGACCGATAGGTTTGCCAGCCATTAACCCATTGGATCCCACAGGTGCTGGCAAGGCATTTCACTAGGAGGCCACTAAGTATACCGCCCTCTACCTCTATGCTCATAGTCGCTACGCTCATAGTCCCTACCCGGAGGTTTCCTGCTTTATAATAACTTCAAAAATCCCAGTTCTATCCAATACTTTGGGCACTGGCCTCAAGTGGGTTAAAGAAACCAATAGGTTTGCCAGCCATTAACCCACAGGATCCCAAAGGTGCTGGGCGTGGCATTGCACTGGAAGGGCACTAGGCGTACAACCCTCCGTCTATCGGCTCATAGTCACGAAGCTCATAGATCCCTACCTGGGGGTTCCCTGCTTGATAACGACTTGAAAAATCCCATTTTTGTCCAATACACTGGACACTGGGCTCCAGTGGGTTAAAGAGACCGATAGGTTTGCCAACCATTAACCCACTGGATCCCATGGGTGCTGGGCACAGCATTTCACTGGGAGGCCACTAAGCGTACCGCCCTCTACCACTCGGCTCATAGTCGCTACGCTCATAGGTCCCTACCTGGGGGTTCCCTGCTTTATAAAGACTTCAAAAATTCCAGTTCTGTCCATTACTCTGGACACTGGGCTCCAGTAGGTTAAAGAGACCGATAAGTTTGCCAGCCATTAACCCATTGGATCCAAGAGGTGCTGGGTGTGGCATTGCACTGGGAGGGCACTAGGCATTCCTCCCTCCGCATCTTGGCTAATAGTCGTGATGCTGATAGGCCCCTACCCAGGGGTTCCTTGCTTTATAAAGGTTTACAAGTCCCAGTTTTGTCCAGTACTCCGGACACTGAGCTCTAGTAGGTTAAAGAGACCGATAGGTTTGCCAGCCATTAACACATTGGATCCCAAGGGTGCTGGGCTAAGCACTGCACTTGGAAGGGACTAGGCGTACTGCCCTCTGCCTATCGGCTCACAGTCGTGAAGCTCAAATGTTCCTACCCGGGAGTTCCCTGCTTGATAAAGACTTGAAAAATCCCAGTTCTGTCTAATACTCTGGACACTAGGCTCTAATGGGTTAAGAGACCGATAGATTTGCCAGCCATTAACCCATTAGATCTCATGGCTGCTGGGTGAGGCATTGCACTGGGACTGCACTAGGTGTACCGGCCTCTGCCTTTTGGCTCGTAGTTGCGAAGCTCATAGATATCAACCCGGTGGTTCCCTACTTATAAGAGACTTGAAAACTCCCAGTTCCGTCCAATACTCTGGACACTGGGCTCCAGTGGGTTAACCCTTTAACCGCGGGTGTCATTCCAGAATGACATTGAAAAAACTGGACCAAACCGCGGGTGTCATTCTGGAATGTTCGTGAATATTTTGAACACCGGGCGTTTTTCCTGTGCGCAAATTGTTTCACGCAAGAGTAGCTGTCGAGTTCTTTCACGCCAGCCCTCCCACACCTCCCTCCTCCCACCCCCCAGGGGCCCCCCCCACCCCTGCCCTGACACGCATCAGTCAGTATCTGTCCAGCTCTGTGCGTGATCATGGCGCTCCGTCTCGAGTCATCATTGCTCGCTTCCTCCTCGGAAATTCCTAGTGCTTGTGTGCCTTCGACCTCTACACCGAAAAAGGAACTGCTGACGGCGAGGCAGAAGGGGTTGAGCACCCCAGAAATTAGGACAGAGCTGGATAAAACTGTAAGTACAACTCTGGATTTTGGCAGTGAGAGTGATACACTTACCGCAAGTAGTAGTGATGACTATGCAGTTATTGGTGTCCCCCCTCACCACCCACAACTTACTCTGGGAAAGGGAAGGCGCCCATGGGGAAAATGGGTGTAGTACGTGGGAAGGGAGTGAAGCGGAAACTTACGTCTCCTACACCCGGCCCTAGCAAGCATTTCCCACCACTTTCCCGTTCCCTAGCCCTATTGCCCTCATATCATCTTCATCTTCTGCAGTGCCCTCTCCTCAGTCTACATCATCTGAGGAATATGAATTCCCAGAGCCTGCACAGTGAGGGAAGGCAGGCCATGCAGGCCATTCAGGCAGGGTAAGCAGGGCAGGCCGGCCTAGAACAAAGGGGATGCGTGACAGCAGGAGGGCAAAGCAGGATGATAAGCGAGGTGATAAGCGAGGAAGAAAGGGTCAGATTTCACCACACACCAGGTCAGTAACCCCCCCGCCTGCCCCCCCCCAGCTCCCTCACCCTCGCCACCCCCCACTCACCACCCCCCCACTCACCCCCCTCCCGCTCACCTCCTGCCTCACCCATTGCCTCACCCATTGCCTCCACCTCAACTCCTTCTCATCGGAAAAAGAGTGCAATGCGACCTGCCACTGCCACTGAACCACGCACCGGGAAAGTGGATGCATTTGTTTGATCTGACGGTGCTGATTTTCAGCCACACAATCCGCCGTTTGACATGACAAACGCGGGAATACAGCCTGCTTTCCCATGCAATGAAGGAGATGACTTTGTAGACTACTTCCTGGCCTTCATGGATGACGAAATCGTGCAATTTGTCAGCAATGAGACCAATAAGTATGCAGCTCAGTGTGCAACAGAAGGGCTGGGACAAGTGTCGTGGTTGCCTGTCGGGATCAGAGAGCTGTATGTGTTCTTTGCTCTCATGTTCTTGATGCCCCATATCAAGAGACATGAGTTGGAGGAGTACTGGCTGGTTGATGACATAACTTCAGTCCCAACATTCGGCAAATACATGTCACGAGATCGATTCCGACAGCTGCTAGGATACCTGCACTTCGCTGACAATGAAAGCCCGTCCCAAACTGACCCTTTGTGGAAAGTGAGGGATTTCCTCAACAGGATTAGGGATCGATTTATGCGATTTTTCCGTCCTATGCAAAAAGTCGTCATAGATGAATCCTTGGTATTGTTCAGAGGACGTCTCAAATTCATGCAGTACATCCCCAGCAAACGCCACCGCTTTGGGATAAAGTTCTTTGTGCTGTGTGACTGTGAGATGGGGTATATCCTTGATTTCATGATCTACTCTGCAAGCACAATGGACGTGGACAGGAAAGACCCCCTTGGCTTCTCTGGCTCCATAGTAAAAGTGCTGATGGAGAGGTATTTTGGTGGGAATCATGTGCTGTACACAGACAATTACTACACAGCACCAAAACTCGCCAAATACCTGGCTGAACACGGCATCAGCACTGTTGGCACTGTACAGAGCCACAGGAAAGAGTGGCCAAGTTTCCCTGAAGCATCATCCTCATCCAAGGGAGATGTGCACCTGAAGAAGTCTGACAAGCTTCTGGCGATCAGGTGGCACGACAACAAGGTCGTGAATATGCTCAGCACCATCCACAAGGGGGAATTGCAAAGAACTGGGAAGGTCAGCTACAGGATGGGAGAGCCAGTCATGAAGCCTGATGGCGTCACTGACTATAATATCAACATGAGACTTGTTGATAAGTCTGACATGATGATTGACGAGATAGACTGTCTCAGGAGAAACATCCGATGGTACAGGAAGGCTTGCCTCCACATGCTCGATATGTGCATGCTCAACGCCTTCCTCCTCTACAAGACACAAGTCGGGGGCATAAGGCAACCATCCCTGAGACAGTTCTCCAAGACTGTCGTGCAGCAGCTGCTTGCACGATATGGTCAGGTGATGGCATTGGTCCCGAGGCGACACTCTGACACACAACCTGACCGTCTTGAGTGCCGCAGTTACATGAGCCGGCACCAGCTTGTGAAATTGCCTCTCACCGCAGGCGGCAGGTTGTCACAGGGCCGCTGCAGAGTGTGTCATAACACCACACGGAGGCCTCGGACGAGAAAAATGACCACACACCAGTGCCAGGAATGCCAAGTCACACTCTGTGTGACTCCGTGCTTTGCCGAGTACCACTCTCTGAGTAAATACTGACAGTGACAGTGATATACAGTGATGCAACAGTGACGTGCTTTACCAATAATTGTATAAGGGATAATGTAGTAATAAGGGATATTTTGCCTAGAAAACAATGTAAATATTGACCAGTATAATAAGTGATATTGTAATAAGAAAATCTGCGGCACTGCTGTGATTCTGTGATGCGACAGTGACGTGCTTTACCAATAATTGTATAATATAGTAAGAAGAGATATTTTACCTAGAAAATTATGTAAATATGGCCAGTATATAAGTGATATGGTAATAGGAAAATCTGCGGCATTGCTGTGATTCTGTTATGCGACAGTGACGTGCTTTACCAGTAATTGTGTAATATAGTAATAAGAGATATTTTACCTAGAAAACTATGCAAATATGGCCAGTATTTAAGTGATATGGTAATAAGAAAATCTGCGGCACTGCTGTAATTCTGTGATGCGACAGTGACGCAATATAGTAATAAGTGCAGTGTAAATATAATGTATATTGCCCAGATTATATGTAAATGAGTAACAGAAGTTAGAAATAATGAAAACATCGCCGCTAACCAAACGTCAGTGAGTGTGTGATGCCGCAGTGACGTGCGGGCAATTACAGTGCCTTTTACCTACCTCAGTGAACACAGAGTGGGTGTTTATCGTATGTGCAGTGTTCATATATGTTTATAGTACTATTATCAGAGAGTGGTTGGCATTTGGTACTAGTGTGTGGGGCGTAAAATAGTGATTTTACACCCCTCACTTCTAACGGCACTGCCCGTCCTGTGAAAGTCCACAAAGTCATGAAACCTACATCACTGCAAAGCTGAAGGTTAGTACTTTCTAATGGTACCTTATTTTTTGCAGAGTTATTAAGGTTTAAAGGTTTGTTTACATTTGGCTGGAACCCCCGTGGGAGAGGCCAGTCGGGGCAAAACAATGCCCGCGGTTAAAGGGTTAAAGAGACCGATAGGTTTGGCAGTGATTAACCAATTGGATCCCAGGGGTTTTGGGTGAGGCATTGCACTGCGAAGGCACTAGGTGTACTGCCCTACTCCTATCGGCTCATAGTTGCGAAGCTCATAGGTCTCTACCCGAGGATTCTCTACTTTATAAAGACTTGAAATATCCCAGTTCTGTCCAATACTCTGGACACTGCTCCAATGGGTTAAAGAGATCATAAGGTTTGGCAGTCATTAACCCATTTGATCCCAGGGATGCTGGGTGAGGCATTGACTGGGAGGGTACTAGGTGTACTGCCCTCAGCCTATCGGCTCAGGGTCGCGAAGCTCATACGTCCCTAACCGGGGGTTCCCTACTTTATAAAGAATTGAAAAATCATTGCTCTGTCCAATACTCTGGACACTGGACTCCAATCGGTTAAAGAGACCAATAGGTTTGGTAGCCATTAACCCGCCCCGTCCCGGAGACGTGAATTTACGTCCTCACATGATGTGCACTCATATCCCGGAGACGTAAATTAACACAGCAACATTGCAAGGTCCCTAACTTGAACAATTTTCAATTTTCGCTGGTGATTTTTGGCACGTATACATGGGACACCTTCCTCTACATGATGCCAGGCAGGGACAATGCCTTACCCAGCATGACCTCCCCCCCCCTGCATGACCTTTTCTCAGCAATTCATCTATTATCAGTGACCTGGCCAGTAAAGCCATGTCATGCCACGGTACGAAATTCAGGGCCAGAGTGATTCCCCAATCGATGACAATGTGCAGGACAAACATTAAAGGAAGAAACAGTCAGAAATGATGATCAAATAATGTGGCAAAGAAAAAGTCAGGAATGGTGATGAGTCAGTGAGTGAAACAATGCTTATAATACCTATATTACCGTTTGAAAACCAATATACTCTCGTACTACATATAAATTCGTACCAAACAAATAAATAAATACCGTTTATGCGTGGTGTAGAATACTTATCCTCTCATATAACTCGTTTTCTTTGCAGCCATCCTGATAGAAAACCCTGTAAGATAAGGAGGTACTCATACCTGGATCGAGTATTTCAAACCTCAAGTGAGCGATTTCTCTATGAATTTTCGATTTTTCTTACCAAAAGCAGATGTTTGAGCCAAAAAAAAAAAAAAATAGCCAAAAAATGTCGGGACTGGGGCTTACCACTGCCAAGAAAACGTCGGGATGAGGTGGGTTAACCCATTGGATCCCAGGGGTACTGGGTGGGGCATTGCACTGGGAGGGCACTAGGTGTACTGCCCTCAGCCTATTGGCTCATAGTCGCGAATCTCATAGGTCCCTACCCAGGGTTCCCTATGTTATAAAGGATTTATAAAACCCAGCTCTGTCCAATACTCTGGACACTGGGCTACAATGGGTTAAAGAGACCGATAGGTTTGCCAGCCATTAACCCATTGGATCCAAGAGGTGCTGGGTGTGGCATTGCACTGGGAAGGCACTAGGCATTCCTCCCTCCGCATCTTGGCTAATAGTCGTGACACTTATAGGCCCCTACCCAGGGGTTCCTTGCTTTATAAAGGTTTACAAGTCCCAGTTTTGTCCAGTACTCCGGACACTGAGCTCTAGTAGGTTAAGGAGACCGATAGCTTTGTCAGCCATTAACACATTGGATTCCAGGGGTGCTGGGTGAGGCACTGCACTGGGCGGGTGCTAGGTGTACCACCCTCCGCCAATTGACTCATAGTCGCGAAGCTCATAGGGCCCTACCTGGGGGTTCCTTCCATTATAAAGACTTGAAAAATCCCAGTTCTGTCCAATACTCTGGACACTGGGCTCCAGTGCCTTAAAGAGACCGATTGGTTTCCCAGCCATTAATCCATTGGATCCCAGGGGTGCTGGGCAAGGTATTGCACTGGGAGGGGACTTGGCGTACTGCCCCATACCTTCCGGCTCATAATCGCGAAGCTCGTAGGTCCCGATCTGAGTGTTCCCTGCTTGATAAAGACTTGAAAAATCCTATTTCTTTCCAATACTCTGAAAACTGAGCTCCAGTGGGTTAAAGAGACTGATAGGTTTGCCAGCCATTAACCCACTGGATCCCAGGGGTGCTAGGCAAGGCATTTCTCTGGGAGGTCTCTAAGCGTACCGCCCTCTGCCACTCGGCTCATAGTCGCTACGCTCATAGGTATCTACCTAGGCATTCCCTGCTTTGTAAGGACTTCAAAAATCCCAATTCTGTCCAATACTCTGGACTCTGGGCTCCAGTGTGTTAAAGAAACCGATTGGTTTGCCAGCCATTAACCCATTGCATCCCAGGGGTGCTTGGTGAGACATTGCACTGGGAGGGCACTAGGTGTACTGCCCTCAGCCTATGGGCTCATAGTTGCGAATCTCATAGGTCCCTACCCAGGGGTTCCCTACGTTATAAAGGCTTTAAAAAACCCAGCGCTGTTCAATACTCTGGACTCTGGGCTCCAATGGGTTAAAGAGACCGATAGGTTTGCCAGCCATTAACCCACTGGATTATAGGGGTGTTGGGAGAGACATTGCACTGGGAGGGCACTAGGCGTACAGCCCTCCTTTGATCGGATCATAGTCACGACGCTCATTTGTCCCTACCCGGGGATTCCCTGCTTTATAAAGACTTGAAAAATCCCAGTTCTGTCCAGTACTCTGGACACTGGGCTCCAGTGGGTTAAAGCGACTGATAGCTTTGCCACCATTATCCCATTGAATTCCAGGGGTGCTAGGCAAAGCTTTGCACTGGGAGGACACTAGGCATACTGCCCTCCACCTATCAGTTCATAGTCGCGATGCTCATAGGTCGCTACCTGGGGGTTCCCTGCTATATAAAGTCTTGAAAAATCCTATTTCTGTCCATTACTCTGGACACTGGGTTCCAGTGGGTTAAAGAGACCGATAGGTTTGCCAACCATTAACCCATTGGATCCCAGGAGTCCAGGGCGAGGCATTTCTCTGGGAGGTCACTAAGTGTACTACCCTCTGCCACTCGGCTCATAGTCGCTACGTTCATAGGTCTCTACCTGGGTATCCCCTGCTTTGTAAAGACTTTAAAAATCCCAGTTCTGTCTAATACTCTGGACACTTGGCTCCAGTGTATTAAAGAGACCGATTGGTTTCCCAGCCATTAACCCATTGCATCCCAGGGGTGCTGTGCGAGGCATTGCACTTGGAGGGCACTAGGTGTACTGCCCTCCTCCTATCGGCTCATAGTCGAGAATCTCATAGGTCCCTACCCAAGGGTTCCCTACGTTATAAAGGCTTTAAAAAACCCAGCTCTGTACAATGCTCTGGACTCTGGGCTCCAATGCATTAAAGAGACCGATAGGTTTGCCAGCCATTAACCCATTGGATTCTAGGAATGTTGGGAGAGGCATTGCACTGGGAGGGCACTAGGCGTACAGCCCTCCTCTGATCGGATCATAGTCGCGACGCTCATTTCTCCTTATCCGGGGGTTCCCTGCTTTATAAAGACTTGAAAAATTCCAGTTCTGTCCAGTACTCTGGACACTGGGCTCCAGTGGGTTAACCCCCACACCGCGGGCATGTTTACCAATGTTTTGCGTGTGCCGCGGGGTTATTTGGGCTCAGACAGACTCTCAAAAAATATTTGC
Source organism: Coenobita brevimanus (assembly GCF_032717465.1). Classification (NCBI taxonomy): domain Eukaryota; kingdom Metazoa; phylum Arthropoda; class Malacostraca; order Decapoda; family Coenobitidae; genus Coenobita; species Coenobita brevimanus. The sequence goes on from NC_136986.1 coordinate 23,935,304, forward strand.
CAAAAATCAGTTATTAGTCCTAGAATATTAAAATTAAATATGCTTATGGCACATACCTTCAGCTTTCTCCTGGAATGTTTGTTGAGCCTTCGTCCGTTACCGTAGGACTTGTGGAGACCTCTGAAGTTAGGTAACGAAGTCTCCACTTTACACTTCCCGACAACCCATAATATGATTACCACAGCCAGATATTAACACTATAAACAATACTCTATGATTTTCAAGTAGTTTGGGATCCATACTCCAAAAAAAAACCCACTGTGAAAGCAATGAAAATTACGAGTGCGTCTGACCGTCGCACTTGCGCTAGTTTGCTCTTGGTACTCTGTCATTTATTATTCATAAAACCCCTCACACTTTATATTTCTATTACTATATAACATTTATATATATCTACAGTCTTTATCCATAAGTTTCCTTCAGTAGTATTAGTTTATTGTCACTGTAGGGATTCAATTTCTTTCAGTAAATTATGTAGGATTCACTTTCTCGTACTGTATACTAGCATTGAGAGTGAATGTCACTTTTAATTTCACTTTCATAACTCATATTATTCAGACATGCTAGAGTGAAACTTTTATTACTCCTAGGGTATATACTCGTATTCTTATAATACTACTCATTTACATTTCTATTTACGTTCTCTATTTTATTTACGTTATTTACATTTCTATTTTATTTACACTGTGTTATGCACTGTCACTTGAAGTAACTTATAAAACTATTTTCCACTGTTTACGTATATTTACATTCATTACTTTCACTTGCTGTTTACACATTATTTACAATTCCACTTGCACTGTTTTACTCAATAGAAAGATCGTAGTCACTCTTTTATCAATTGTCAGCCCTTTACCTCTTTCCACACAAGGTTTAGTAGGGGGTAAAGGTCACAGGGCCCTTTGCATGGGGGTGAAAAGGCCCTGAAGCTAGCAAGAGCGAACAGACGTACCCCCACACTAGAAGATGAGAGTGAACTGATAAGGGTGGGCCGGGGTGGAGGCCTACCTAGGGGAAATCAGTACTGCCAACGTTTAGCCTCTTGACACAGCTAATTATAGCACTGAAATGATTGGCAGGAAATCTAAAAAAACATTATAAATTAGGTAGTTCCAGGTGAATGTAAATATCACTTAGGCTTCTCCCTTCCCTCCTTCTATGTATATTTATTACGAAAATAGATTATACGGCATATTTCAAAGAGAAATAAACAGCGAAAATTAGCGAACGAGTGCACGTGAGGTGTTGTCTGGTGATAATTAGCCAATTCCAGGTGTATGGCACTCTCACTTACCTTATTTCTTTCTTGTATATATTATTTGGTATAAGAATAGTGCGTAGGGCTTATTTCAATGGATAAAATCAGTGAAAAATTCCAGGGAAGATTTACTTAGCACGGCCAGGCAGGCGAGAGGATAGGGTAATGGAGGGGGGATAGGGAGGGGAGTCAAGAACGGAGAGAAATGGCTAAATTGTCAACAATGGATGGGAGTACAGATGAGATTAGGAGTGCTGACTAGTGTTGGACATTGGCAGTACTGATAGATGATACAAGCCCCCACTTGGAAGCCCGGGTGAATTCAAAATAACACAGAATCACAAAAGCGACGCCCAGCGGTATGATCCCTTACTCCCAAGCATCATGAAAGTGATGCCCTGTGGTTAAGGGGTTAAAGCGACCGATAGGTTTGCCAGCCATTATTCCATTGAATCCCAGGGGTGCTTGGTGATGCTTTGCACTGGGAGGACACTAGGCGTACTGCCCTCCACCTATCAGTTCATAGTCGTGACGCTCATAGGTCTTTACGCGGGGGTTCCCTGCTTTATAAAGACTTAAAAAATCCCATTTCTGTCCATTACTCTGGACACTGGGCTCCAGTGGGTTAAAGGGTCCGATAGGTTTACCAGGCATTAACCCATTGGATCCCAGAAGTGCTGGGTGAGGCATTTCACTGGGAGGTCACTAAGCGTACTACCCTCTGCCACTCGGCTCATAGTCGCTACGCTCATAGGTCCCTACCTAGGCATTCCCTGCTTTGTAAAGATGTTAAAAATCTCAGTTCTGTGTAATACTCTGGACACTCGGCTCTAGTGTATTAAAGAGACTGATTGGTTGCCGGCCATTAACCCATTGCATCCCAGGGGTGCTGTGCACTAGGGGGGCACTAGGTGTACTGCCCTCCTCCTATCGGCTCATAGTCACGAAGCTCATAGGTTCCTACACAGGGGTTTCCTACTTAATAAAGAATTGAAAAATCCCTGTTCTGTCCAGTACTCTGGACACTGGTCCCCAAAGGGTTAAGGAGACCGATAGGTTTGCTAGCAATTAACCCATTGGATCCCAGGGGTGCTTGGCGAGGCATTGCACTGGTAGGGCACTAGGCTTACCGCCCTCCGCCTGTTTGCTCATAGTTGCAAAGCTCATATGTCCCTACCCGGGAGTTCCCTACTTTATAAAGACTTGAAAAAACTCAATTTTGTCCAATACTCTGGACACTGGTCTCCAATGGGTTAAAGAGACTGATAGGTTTGCCAGTCATTAACACATTGGATCCCAGGGGTGCTGGTTAAGGCATTGCACTGGGAGGGCACTAGGCGTACCGCCCTCTGCCTATCGGCTCGTAGTCGGGAAGCTCATAGGTCCCTACCCGGGGGTTCCCTACTTTTTAAAGACTTGAAAAATCCCAGTTCTGTCCAATACTCTGGACACTGGGCTCCAATGGGATATATATATATATATCTATATCCATATATATATATATATATATATATATATATATATATATATATATATATATATATATATATATTTGTGGTGGGTATGGGAAGGCTTTGTAGATATACAAGGTACCTAGACGGTGAAGACCAAGTGACCCCATATAGATATATAGGGCTCCATCGAATATAACGAATAAGGTTGCAGAGAAATTACATCTCACGAGAAACTATGTGGCAGGGAGGTCAGATTTTTTGCTGCAATCCTCCCAACCAAACATGAGTTCTATTGCAAAGTATTTGATGGGCGTTCCTGTTGGATCATCTCTACAAAAGGTCCAACTGCACTGCCTCCTGTGCTTTCGGACAGTGTGCCACTGAAAGTCAGTAGGCAATTTGGTGACAAGTTAGAGACTTGGATATTGAACACTTTTAAATCCATGAAGATATATGCATACCGTACAATGTAAAAAGCTTTGCTGAAGATTACAAACTTGAAAACTTATTGTCTGAACTGGAAAACATTAGTTGGGATGTTGTAGGTTTGAGTTAGACCAACAGAAAAGAAGAAAAAGTAATTCACCTTGATGACAGTGGCCACCTATTTTATTACAGAAGAAGGGAAAATGAAAGAGTTAGTGGTGTAGGATTTTTAATTAAGAGAAATATGCAGACAACACTGTTAAATTCAGCAGTGTATCTGACAGACAAGCAGTGGTTGTAATTAGACTGTGCAAAATATATACCCTGAAAGCAATACAAGTATATGCACCAACTTCTCAGAGCTCAGATTGAAACATTCTATGATGACATCTCCCAGATTATGGAAGAGGAAAAGACCACCTATACCATACTCATGGAAGACTTCAATGCAAAAGATGGAAAATCAAAAAGTGGAGAATCATGTGTGGGAAAATTTGGAGTAGGAGAAAGGAACGAAAAAGGAGAAATGCTGGTAAACTGCAGAAATGTTTAACATGAGAATAATGAACACATTCTTTCACAAAAGAACAGGGAGAAAGTGGACCTGGAGAAGCCCAAATGGAGAAACAAAGAATGAAATTGACTTCATTATAGCAAAAAAGAATAACACGATCACAAATGTCACAGTTATCAACAAAGTAAATATCGGAAGTGACCATAGAATGGTGGGTTGCATAGCAATATTCAATATCAAAAGTGAAAGAAAGAAGATTAAAGATAAAAAGATATGCCCAATAAAAGTCAATGAAAACAAAGCAGCTTTTCAGATGGAAATAAGAAATAGATTTCAGGCTCTCAGTAATGCTGAATGCGACACTGATGAGCTGAATGACAGTCTAATAATAGTGCTAAAATAATCAGCACAGGTAGTAGGAGAACCTAATACAACCAAAGCCAATAATTATTCAGAAAAGACACTTAAGCTTATGAAAAAAAGAAAAGAAAAGAAAGTAAAAAGAAACACAGATGAAATAGAATGAGCGGAATTAAATAAGCTTATCAACAAAAGACAAAGAGAAGAAAAAAGAAAGAGAAGCATGGATCAAATCAAAGAAACCATCAAAAAGGGAAAAAGTCTGAAACAGGTCCGAAGTAAAATGGCACTTGATTGATTGATTGATAAAACGCATGGCACCGCAACAACATGGTCATATGGCGCCGTATAAGCAAAAATATAAGCAGTAGAAATATAAACAACATTAAAAAGTAAAACTTCATATTAAAAATTAGACATCAAAGTAAAAACAGTGGAATCATAAAAGGTGAAAGATGCCAGCCTCCCTCAGAAATAAAAATAAATCGTCCCCATGGGTACCAGGTTCTCTCCCAAGCATCGAAGAGAGACAATAAGCACCATCCTCCCCTCGGTGCCTCAATAGCAGCCTCCAACGTAAGTCGCCCAAACTGGGACACTCAACCAGCAAATGCCTGACAGTAAGGGGAACCAAACAGTCATCACAGAATGGCTGCACACCTCCACACATGAGGAACTCATGTGCTAGTTTGGTATGTTCAATGCAAAGACGAGCCAGAACAATTTCTAACTTAAGAGGTATTGTAAAACAAACTCTCTGAGAGATGAACTTGGTGACTTCCTTTAGCTTGCTGCCAGGAACGCTATCCCACCGTAACTGCCAACAAGCACGAACAGCAGACGACACTGAAGTGCGTAAATCAGTAGCAGGTAAAGGGCAAGGAGCACGTACAGGTTGTAAAGCTGCAGCCTTATCAAGTGCATCTACCTTTTCATTACCTATGACACCAACATGTGCCGGAACCCAACAGAAATCCACTCTCTTCCCTCGACGACGAATGAGGAACAGCCACTCCAAAATAGCTAAAACTATAGGATGGGAAGAGTTGAAAGAGTCCAGGGCCAAAAGTGCCCCTTGAGAGTCACTAAAAATAGTAAAATGATTGCCATGGTGAACAAACACCAACTTCAGGGCTAAAACTATAGCTGATAACTCTGCAGTAAAAACTGTGGCAGCCAAAGGAAGACTACCTCCACGGCTAAAATTGGGAAATACCACTCCAAAACCTACACCAGAGGCGGATTTAGAGCCATCAGTATACACAGGCACAGATCCACCATGACTAGAAGAATGTTCTAAAAATAACTGTAAAAAACACTGAGGAGCAACAGAATCCTTGGAGTCTGCAAAAAACCTGCAGTAGGTCACCTTGGGCAAGATCCATGGAGCAACCCTCGGGATCCGAACAGGACTGACAAGTACTGTCAACAAACCAAACTCCTCCATGATATCCCGAACCCTATAGCCAAACGGACGAGGCATGCAAGGATGTCTACTATAATACAAAAAACAAGACTGTTGCATCACACACTTACAGACAAGTGAGTCTGGAAGACGACAAATTCGGAGCCAGCACCGTGCCGCAACAGACTGATGCAGTAGATCTAAGGGAGGCACACCAGCTTCCACCAACAAGCTGGGAATTGGAGATGACCGAAAAGCCCCAGTTGCAAGGCGAAGACCAGCATGATAGACAGCATCTAGGGTTTTTAGTCTGGCCTCTGTGGCAGACGAGTAGATCTCGCAGCCATATGACATCTTGGAGGCTACAAAAACCTGAAACAAATGCAAGAGCGTCCTCCGATCAGCACCCCAAGAGGTATGGGACAGAACGCTCAAAAGATTGAGAGCCTTCATACATGATGCTTTAAGGCTTGCCAAGTGTAAGACCCAAGTCAAGCAACAGTCAAACGTCAGGCCCAAGAATTTCGTCTCTTCCACACAACGGAGTCTCCTGCCACAAAGCTGGAGATCAGGGTCTGGGTGTACCCCTCTCATCCTACAGAAGTGCATAGCCACAGTCTTAGAAGGGGAAAACCGAAAACCCTTGGAAGTGGCCCAGGCAGAGATCTTGTCGAAGGCAAGTTGCATACGCCGCTCAATAGCAGACATGCGGGAGCCCGAAAACTATATAGCTAAATCATCCACATAAAGGGATGAGGATACCCTGGTAGACACAGTGTCGAGAATATCATTGATGGCCACCGCAAATAGGGAAACACTTAAGACACTCCCCTGTGGGACACCTTCCTCCTGGGACAGTGGCGCAGAGAGGGTAGAACCCACACGGACCCGGAACACAAGATCAGTCAAGAAGTCTCTAAGCAACACAGGCAGACGACCATGTAAACCAAAGGCATGAAGTTGTTGGAGGATGCCATGGCGCCAGGCAGTGTCATAAGCCTTCTCAAGGTCAAAGAACACAGCCACAAGATGTTGCTTAGAGGCAAAAGCTTCACAGATTGATGACTCAAGTCTGATAAGGTTGTCGGTAGTGCACTGTAATTTCCAAAAGCCACTCTGCGAAGGAGAGAGGAAACCACCCTTCTCCGGAAACCACATAAACCTGACATTGACCATCTTTTCAAACAGTTTGCACATGCATGATGTCAAACTAATAGGGCAATAGTTGGAGATGTGAGAATGGTCCTTACCAGGCTTTGGAATGGGAAGGGCAACAGCCAACTTCCAACTCTTGGGAATAGAGCCCTCACTCCAAGCCCTGTTAAAAAGGTCCAATAAGAATTGAATTGAATCAGTCGGCAGATGACGTAGCATAGTGTATGGAATGTCGTTAGGTCCAGGAGCAGTGTCACCACACTCTGAGAGGGCAGCACGCAGCTCTCGGAGACTAAATTCTAAATTATATGGCTCTCTGCCACGAGAGCTAAAGTTAAGACCAAGCCTCTCCTGATTCCTACGAATGCTAGCATATGGCCTAGAAGGATCCTTTTTTGAGACAGCGCAAAACTGATCTGCAAAAGCAGAGGCTACTGCATCAGGTGCAGACACTAGGTTTCCATGAATTCACAACACCGGTGGAGAGGGGGGCGTGAACCTGCCAGAAATCTTGCGCACGTTTTTCCACACACTGGACATTGGAGTTGAGGATGTAACTGTAGAAACATACGACCTCCACGAGTTTCGGCGAGCATTCTTCGTGACCCATCTGAAGTGAGCACGTGCTTTGCGAAACTGGATTTTTAGGAAAACAACATCATGATTGGCAAAATACCGATGGGCAGCCATTTTGTAAGCTCCCTTTGCTAGAGAGCAGTCGTCATTCCACCATGGCACAGGTCTCCGGGAAAAAACACCAGAAGTCCGTGGGATGGAATGAACCTGCTGAGAAAATGGTCTTAGTAAAAGAATGGACAGCATCGTCGATAGTTGAAAAATCAGTAACCCTGTAGGCAAATACACACAGTTCCTCAAAAAGAGACCAATCAACCCTATCCAGACACCAGCGTGGCATACGGGCTGCAGAAACAGAGCGAGTAGTCAGGACCAACACGGGATAATGGTCACTACCATGCAGATCATCCAAAACCTCCCAAGAAAAATCAAGGGGACAATCAGAGGAGATGGTGAGGTCAATGACAGAGTACGTGCCAGTCTGAACATGGAAATGGGTCGACCTCCCATCGTTGAGGACAACCAAATCTAAATCCCCAACCAAAGATCACCCCGGGGATTTGAAAGTGAGTCACCCCACAAAGGATGGTGGCCATTAAGGTCACCAAGGAGAAGGAAAGGGGGTGAAAGTTGGCTGATAAGGGTGTCCAGATCAGCACGCATAACAGGGATGGAAAGTGGAAGGTACAGACAACAGATGGTATAGCACCTCCCAATGTGCATCTGTACTGCTTGAACTTGAAGGGGAGACTGTATCTCAAAGGAAATAAAGGGGACATCAGAACAGCACAAAATTGCACATCCATCTCTGTGACTGTCAGGAGGGGATGCATGGAAGACCTCATACCCCCTAATAGGAGGGAACTGTCTGTCCCCCATCATTGTCTCCTGAAGACAGACACAGAGCGGGCTCAGTACAGAGAGTAATAACTGCAATTCCTCCCGATTCGCCATGGCACCTCTACAATTCCATTGGAGACAAATTGATACTGATTGAGCCATAGTGAGTAGTAATAAATAATATGAAATGAGAAATATCAAGGCTATGTAGCAACCTCACTGGGAAGGGTGTGAAAGCCCTTCTTCCTAGGCGAGGAGCTCTGCCTTACCAAACGAGAAGACAATGAAGATTTAGAGTTGCCATGGATGGAAGGGCCCTTACCTCGAGACCGGTCTCGTCCATCGTCAGAATGAGCCCGAGGCACAGAGACTGTCCTGGAAGACCCACTTGTTCCGGCCACACCCCTGCATGGGAGCCTGGCTGGCACCTTGGGGCCAACCAGACCCTCCCCAACCGAATCTACCAAGGCCTGGCTGCCGGGTGACTGATCAGAGGGAGCCAGTGACCGAGCCCTTTGAGTATCCAAAGGCCCAGACTCTGACACACCTGAGCAAGAAGCAGGGACTGGGATCTTAGAAAGACCGTCAAGAACATCCACCGACTTAGGTGTCACCACTGCCTGGGTTGCCGAGCAAAGAGCACCCTCAGAGTCCGCATGTGGCACAGAAGTTTGAACCTTAGGTGGAGGGAAATCACCTAAAGACTCCTCACTCCTCACCCATTTGAGGTTGGCAGATGCAATCTCCATCTCCATGCCAGAACTTGGGGATGCACTAGAAACTGTAGAGGCACACTGTGGAGTAGACTGAACATTAGTATCAGAGCAAGCAGATAGTACAGGAGCAGCAGCCGTTACAGGAGGAGCAGCTGATACAGGATTAATACTCGGAACAGGAGTATCAGTTGGTAGAGTAGTAGCAGCCGGGACAGGAGTAGCAGCCACTACAGGAGTAGCAGCTGGTACAGGGGTAGCTTCTGGAACAGTTGTAGCAGCCGTTACAGAAGCAGCCGCCAGACGAGATGCAGACTGCAAAGGTACTGGACTTTCTGAGAGACCACAAGGAGAGGTAGTAGGACGTCTGGTATCAGACAAGGGATGAGGAGTAGGGTCAGAATGTGGAGCAGGGGCTCCATAACTGCGCACAACAGGTTTTGACCGAGAAAGAATAGAAGCAAAGGACACACCAGGGCGGACATACATAGACAGGACACATGTTTTAGCTTCGGTAAAACTCAGCCTCTCGGAGGCTCTGAGAGACAAAATTTTGTGTTCCATTTTGTAACGATCACAAGATTTAGAAGAAGCAGCATGCTTACCACCACAATTGACACAAGTTACAGGGCCAGGGCATTCCACACCCTCATGAATGTATAAACTACATAACGCACAGACTGCTGGAGGAACTAGTGCAAGGCGCCTACAAGTCCGGCCAATATGACCGAAACGCTGACAGTGGAAACATCTATGAGGCATAGGGACATATGGCCTAACTTTGTACCGGTACCATGCAGCGTTAAGAACAGCAGGGAGGCTCAAGGAATCAAAGGTCACAATCAAGGATGGAGTTGGCACAAGGTCACGATTTATCTTCTTCTTAATCCTCTCAATCTTTATTACATTCTGGGCAGACAACTCTTCAACAAGGCATGCCTCATCAAAAGTCAATAGTTCCTTAGCATAGACAATGCCACGAGAATGATTCAATGAAGCATGGGGGGAGCATGTAACTGACTGACCAGAAAGCTCTGCTAAAGATAGAATAGTCGCACTCTGAGAAGGGTCAGACACCTCTACCAACAAACTGCCATCAGCCTGTGGAACAACTTTAGGGGTCGCACCACAAGCAGTGACCAGTTCTCGATGGGTCCGGAAAATGTCACATTTCCGGAGGTCTACCCCAGCAGGACCACGTACGACTAATAACTTATTAAAAGGTGCAGGAGGAGGAACAAGTAAGTAATCCATAATACATTACAAAAAACCTTCATTCCCCCACTCCCCCACCCACCACGGAGCCCAACAGGGGGAGGTCATATGTCAGGGCCCGTACCACTGATGACCCCAGGGGTAGCGGAGAAATATACATAGGTAACCACTGGGGGACCTAGGCAAGGGTGACTCCAGGACGATAGGAGCCACCAGGCCCCCCAGTGCCCACTTGACCCTAGCCAACGCATGACCAGCCGATTGACCTAGTCAGGCCCAACCAGGTCGCCTGTCTAGCCAAAATAAGGGACCAAAGAGGTGTATTGCTAGCTGCAGGGTGCAGCGTGCAGCATCGCTCAATCTCCAGGACTCCCGTCTCCCAGCATTACGGGACGCCACGCACGGCAAACACGTGGGGAGGCAACAGTCCTGCCCTAGGTGGCAATGGGCATGGGCTAACATCACCAGCAGCCCTCTTCCACCAGTGATGTAGGGGGTGCTTGGTCCACAAGGCCGACAAATACCGAACCCTACATAGGTGGGGTAAAATGGCACTTGGAAAGCAACAAATTACATCACTAAAAGACAAAAACGGTGAAACCATTAAATGCAGAGATAAGATGTTGAGAGTTGAAGAATTTTACAAAGAACTGTATGCATCAAAGACAGTAGTTACAACAGCTAACTTTTCAGTTGACACAAGTGAAATACCTGAGGTAACATCAGATGAAGTAAATAATTCCCTCAAAAATATGAAAGGAGGGAAAGCTCCGGAACAAGATGGAATAGTAGCAGATATGCTGTTGGATGCAGGAGTACAAGTACAAACTAGGCTTGCTCACTTATTTACTCAATCTATAAAAAGGAAGAAAATTCCCAAAACATGGTGTAATGCAATAGTTATTTTCTATCTATCTATCTATAGCCTGACACCCTAATCCCGCAAAGGGTGGCCGCAGACAAAACGCCTCTAAGTCGCTCTGTCACCCACCATTTGACTACCCTCCCCCAACTCCCCCCCCCCTTTCTCATATACCTCTCAACTCCATCCCTCCACCTCATCCTCGGTCTACCCCTCCCTCTCACCCCCTCCACCTCACCTACATACACCCTCTTAGTCAGTCTTTCATTCTCCATTCTCTCGACATGTCCAAACCACCTCAGTGTATTTCTCCTAATCTTCTCAACCACATCCACTCCACAACGTTCCTTCACTTCTTCATTCGTCAGCATGTCCCTCCATGGCACTCAACATGCTCCTCTCAAGTAACTCATTTCCACTGCTCTTACTCTTGACTTGTTCCCCTCTTGCAAGGTCCACACCTCACTTCCATACATTAGGGTAGGGATCACAAAACTATCATGCAGTGACTTCTTAACTTCCATACTCACCTCCCTATTTCTCATCACTGCTTTCAGTGAACCAACAACCTTCCTTCCCTGCTGTACCCTTTCACGCACTTCATCCCCCAAAGTTCCATCCCTACTCATCACACTACCCAAGTACTTAAATGCACTCACATTCTCCATATACTCACCATCCAACCTCACTGTACATTCTGTGACTTCATTCCTCTCAAACATCATAACTTTACTTTTGTTTACATTAACTTTCAGCGTCCTCCTCCTACACACTGTCCAAAATTCATTCACCAAACCTTGCAACTCCCATTTATCTTCACTCAACGATACTGTATCATTAGCAAACACAGCACTGGAATCTTCCAAATCTCACCCTCATTCATTAGAGCCACCCCCACATCCACTGCCCTACCTTGCGCCTCCTTTACAACCCCATCCATGTATATAATAAACAGCCATGGAGACATCACACATCCCTGTTTCAGTTCCACATTCAGATCAAAGAACTCACTCAGCTCACCATCCACCCGCACCGTAGCCCTAGCTCCTTCGTACATACTCTTCACAGCATTCAACAATTTCCCCTCCACCCATATATTCTTAATACCTTCCACATACCTTGCCTATCGGTTCTGTCATAAGCTTTCTCCAAGTCCATGAAGGCAGCATACACTTTCTTTCCCTTCTCTATATACTTCTCCACTAAACATCTTAGAACAAATATCTGATCTACACACCCTTTTCCCTTCCTAAATCCCCCTTGTTCTTCTCCAACTAGCTCCTCTGTCATATGCCTAACCCTATCAATGAGTATTCTACCATACATTTTACCAGTCACACTAAGAAGGCAAATACCCCTATGGTTACCACATACTTCTCTCTCCCCTTTTCCTTTGTATAAAGGATCAATTGTACCTGATTTCCAGTCCTCTGGAACCCTTCCCTCTTCCCAAGCCAGTCTACACAACTTCCATATCCACTCCACAACAATCTCACCCCCATACCTCAGCATTTCACCACACACTCCATCAATTCCTGGGGCCATTCCCATTTTGATCTTCATTGCTTCCACTACTTCCGCCCTACTGATCTCTTCCTCTCTCCTCTCATCTCTTCTTCTCCCAGCCATTCCCCAACCACTTATACTCGCATTACTCTCACTCTCTACATTCAAAAAAATCCTCAAAGTGCTCCTTCCATCTCCTCAGTTTCTCTCTCTTCTCCACCAACAATCTATTATTCCTATCTTTCACTCCCCTACTATATCCCCTTTCACACTGCCTTACTTTCTTTACCTCCTTCCAAAACAATTTCTTACTCTCCCTCCATTTCACACTCAGATTCCTTCCAAACTCTTCATCCACTTTCTTCTTACTCTCCTTCACCAGTCTCTTCACCTCCCTTCTCCTGCTCACATATACCTCTCTCTTCTCTCTCTCATATTCTTCCCTACCTATACTCACTAACCATTCACTATATGCCTTCTTCTTTTGTTCCACAGCTCGTTTCACCTCATCATTCCACCATGCTGTCCCTTGCACACCCTTGCATCTCCTCCTCACTCCACAAACCACCTCAAATGCTGTGTCTATCTCTTCCGTGAATATCTTACATAGGTCTTTCACCCCTTCCATCTGCTCTAGCTCATACCTTCCCAATCTTTCTTCCATTATGCTCTTATACTCTGCCATTTTCTCACTATCTTGCAAATTCTCCACTCTTCTCACAGGAGCTGTTTCTTTCTGTCTTCCCCTTCATCTCCTTAACCATTTTCTTTGCAGCTTTATCTTGACCATCACTAAGTGATGGTCCAAGACTCCATTCCCCCACCCTCTCCACACTCTAGCATCCAACACTTGTCTTCTCATTCGCTCATACCACACACACGTAGTCTATCATTGCCTTTCGTTCAACAAGTTCACCATCCATCCTCTTCATTACTCTCCATGTATACCAGAGGATCATCTTATGCCGAAAGTAGGTGTTGGCTATTGTCAACCCCTTACCAGCTCAGATGTCCACCAAAGCACTACCATTCTCATCTACTCCAGCTGGCACACCCCACTGACAAACCACTCCATCCATTCGTACATTCCCAACTTTGCCATTCATGTCTCCAATCAAAAGCACTCTCTCGCTCCTCTCAATTTTGTCCATACATGCTTCTACTGTCGCCCAAAACTCATCTTTCACTCTTGCCACTCGGTCCTCTGTCGGAGCATACACACATACAATCGCCCACGCATGTATACCTACCTTCATCCTCACCCATGCAATCCTTCCACCCACTGTTCCATACTCTCTTATATTCTCCTTCCAATTCTTGCTTATCATCAGACATACTCCCTCTGTTGCCCTCTCATTCTCATTAACTCCCGCACATATACCTAAACCATATTCCCATTCTCTCACCCTTTCACCTTGCCATTTAGTTTCAGTCAATCCACATATATCCACTTTTGCATCCTCAAGCACCTGAACAATATCTCTCTCTTTCAGTTCATCATTCACTCCTCTCACATTCCATGTCCCCATCCTCAGAATGTCCTTTGTCTGTTCCTTAGTTGTCAACGTATGGTCTGTCCTGGTCCGAGGTGCTTTATTCGCTTGTTTACTTAGTTCTTTTTACGGGGTGGGGCACTAACCCACCACCAATCCTTTTATTTGCCTCGTGCGACAAGCAGGGATACTGAGGGAGTATTCTTGAAACCCCCCCTACCCTCAGGGGGTTATTTTACTTTACAAAAAAGGTGGCTCAAAAGACCTTAGTAACTATCGACCCATTGGCGTGCTATCAGTCATAAACAAACTTTTTGCTAAAGTCCTTACAATCAGAATAACTACAAATTTGGAGGAAAATCAACCTCGTGAACAGCCAGGATTCCGAAGCGGGTACTCCACTACTGATCATCTACACCCAATGAATCAGCTAATTGAGAAAACCACAGAATATAATAAACCACTGTGCTTGGGTTTTGTTGATTACGAAAAGGCTTTCGACTCAGTGGAGCACATAGCAATTATAAATTCATTACGAGAACGAGTGAATGAGAACATTGTAAAACTGCTCAAAAACATATATAAAGAGGGAACTGCCACATTTAAATTACATAAGGACTCACAGAAAATTAAGATTGAGAAGGGCGTGCATCAGGGAGATACAATATCACCAAAGTTATTTACAGCATCCCTAAAAAGTATTTTCAGAAAGGTAGACTGGGAAAACAAAGGAGTGAACATAGATGGAGAAAAGCTAAACCATTTGAGATTTGCAGATGACATTGTCCTTATCTCAGAAACAGCAGAGACATTGCAAGAAATGTTAAATGACCTGAACAGAGAAAGTCTCAAAGTAGGGCTAAAGATGAACCTGAGTAAAACTAATGTTTAATCCTCAAACACCAAAGAGCGTCATCAGAATAAGTGGAGAATTTCTTGAAGAAGTCGAGGAATACAAATACCTGGGACAAATACTAAAATTAACGAAATATAATGATAGCAAAATAAAATGATGCATTACAATTGGATGGAAAGCTTTCGGTAAACACAGGGACATTATGAAAAGTAGCTTGCCAGCTTGTATAAAACGAAAAGTATATAACAAATGTATAATTCCATGAAGTATGATTGTGAGACTTGGAAACTGACAAAATCGATGGAAAATAAACTAATTCGTTCTCAGAGAGCAATGGAAAGGTCAATGTTGGGAATATTTTTGAGACAGGAAAAGATCAACTTGGGTGAGAGAACAGACTAAAGTCAAAGATACTATAGAAGTTATAAAAGAGCAGAAATGGAGGTGGGCAGGCCATGTAGCAAGAATAAGGGATAATCGATGGGCAAGAGGTTGACTGACTGGACACCAAAATATTGTAAGCGTAGCAGAAAAAGGCCAGACAGGAGGTGGAGGGATTAGATAGAGAAATATGCAGGGAAAACGTGGCAAAGATTGGCTCAGTCAAGGAATTCGTGGAGAAGGTTGGGGGAGGCCTTTGTTCAGCAGTGGACATGTATAATGGCTGATGATGATGATGATATATATATATATATATATATATATATATATATATATATATATATATATATATTACGGAACAGAGAAAGATAACGTACACTTTAAGTGAGAATACTAAAAATCACTACCGTCCCGTAAGGTTCCAGGTTCAAAACAAAAGAGTTAGGTAAAATTACAAGTTAAAGTTTAATGCTTAAACTAACAACAAAACATTCAGGACTCATAAGGACAATGCAATGGCAAAAACAGGCTAAACATATGGTCAACTGCAATAGCCTCTATTAACACGAAATTAGCAAGAGTAAATTTATCTAAGTCAGCCCTGATAAAATGAGATACCAGATAATACTCAGTGAATGCCAGATAAATAATTACAGATACAAACTATTATCAAAAATGACTGACAAAGAACCCTACATGAATTACAAAAACTTCACTAGGCCTACAAATTAAACTTATGCTATACAGTACAAGAAAAAATGCAACAACAGTTATACTCAAATTACACACAGCTGCTAGATGGTTGGAGACTTCTTGAGCACTCACAATAATAATATCTGTACATGGGAGGACAGAGATGTGAACAAAATGAGGAGCAGATCTAAGTGGCCATGATGCAGAGACTGAGCTCATTATATAGGAGCCAGGAGAGCTTGATACAACTTGTAATAAGGACGCGCAAATGAAGCCATGGGGACATAGAGTTGACAATCCCGCTCTGGACAACAGAGAGAACGACTTACTCTACTATAACGGTAGAAGGGGGGGACTGAGGCAGAACACGCTCGTGATCAAACATGCAGCATACTGTGCGTTAAAATTACACAAAGGATGATGAAATCATAGGCTATGTAACAATATATATATATATATATATATATATATATATATATATATATATATATATATATATATATATATATACATTATAGATATATATATATATATATATATATATATATATATATATATATATATTAAATAAAAGAACGGAAGAAGGAAAAACAAATGAATAAAAAAAAATAATTCATACTCCAGATTACTGGTGTCCTCTGTTCATAAAATATCGGTAACAGTTAGACTTGAACAGCTGTGGGTTGAAATTTGGAGGGAAATAACTCTGGGGAAGCGAGTTCCAGAGAGATGCAGTCCGGAGAATGAATGAATTATGATAGGCAGAAGTTCTGCAATATGGCTGAGTGACATTCCAGTCATGAGCGCTAACAGATGTCCGAGTAGCACAAGGGAAGGCATGGGGAGATGGCACCATGGACGCAACTTCATCTGAGCATTTGCCAAAAAAATATCTGTAAAATAATGCAAGGGAGGCAACATTCCTTCTTACATGCAGGGGAGATAGTTTATTTGTAATGGCAGGGCTGTTAATAATTCTAACAGCTTTGTTCTGAATTTTATCTAGTTGTTTTAATGCAACCTCTCCACAACCATTCCACAAGGGTGAGCAATATTCAAGCTGAGAGCGCACATGCCTGTTATAAATTATGGCCAACTGCTCATCAGTGAAGAAGTTGCGGACTTTGTACAATAATCCAAGTTTCTTAGAGGCTGTTTTAGCAAGTGATTTACCATGATAGTTCCAGCTGAGGGCATTGTTAAGTGAGACGCCAAGAATTTCAATACTTTTGAAGATGGGAATATTAGTGGCACTGAAGGTAATGTTCGAATCTGGCAATATCTGTCTATCAGTAAATTGTATATATTTAGTTTTACTAGCATTAAAAGAGACAAGGTTGTTTTGTCCCCATTCACTGATCGTAGATAGGTCTTGATTTATGGAGATGGCTGTACTGAGTTGAGAGGTAGAGATATTAGACTTTGTAAATGGGTGTCTGAGTGTGAATGAACTATGTAATGTTGAGTCATCTGCGTATGAATGGATGGGATTGTGGGTAACAGATAAGAGATCATTATTATGAACCAGGAATAGGGTTGGCACCAGAACTGACCCCTGCGGCACTCCGGCGTTGAGTGGAAATTGGAATATACATCATCTACTTTTACTCTTATTTTCCTGTCACAAAGATATGAAGAAATCAAAGGAACATAAGACGTTAGTCCATAACAAGGGAATTTGGACAGCAGGGAACGGTGCCATACTCTGTCGAAAGCTTTAGAAATATATATATATATATATATATATATATATATATATATATATATATATATATATATATATATATATATATATATATATATATATATATATATATATATATATATATTTTAGCAGGGTGAAAGACAGACTTAACATGATTCCAACCAGAAACATAAAATAGATGAGATTCATGAATAGGTTGGCTCCTGTACGTTTTGAAGGCCTGCTTATTGCTGTGAACAGCATTAGAAGTAACGAAATTAAACAAAGTTTTTTTTTTTTTTTTCACTAGTCACAGGATAAGAGAAAATAAAGTATGTTTCCATGCTTGAGAGAATCACCTCGATAATGCGTGAGGCACACCTAGGTGGCCCTTGGCCATGGAAGCAAGAATCATTCCAGGGAAAATCAAAGACGTCCTGCCTGAAGGTCCCCAATCAGAAGCTCCAAGGTGCCACAGTCGCCGCTTCTTGGGAGGGTTCACATGCCTTACTGAAGTTAAAGGACAAGTTAAGGTGATAAGGCTCCAATCAGAGGGGTCCAATGGAGAGAAAAGATTTACAGCATGAGCAGAACGATTAGTTGTAAAGAAATGTCACGTATATTGGAACTTTCTCCAAGACGGTCAGGGATGCATGTTGGATGCTGCCGAAGCTGCTCTAGGTCATTAAGTTTAGAAAAGATGTAGCCTTTTTCAGCAGGTGGATTAGTGAAAGGAGAGTAGAGCCAAAGGTGGTGTTCATCAATAAAATCACCTAGAATGGAGATTTCAGGGAAAGAAGAAATTGATTGGATGTTCCATCTTAGAAATAAGATTGACAAAAAACAAATATATATCTTCAGTAGAATTAGCCGATAAGCAAACAACATAGAAATATTTAGAGACTGGCAGGATAGCCGAAGCAATAGACTCGAGAATTCAGAAGACTGAAGGTCAGGAACATGGATTCACGGTATGTTGTTGTGTACATATACACCACAGTAACTTTTTGCTTTGAAGTGAGTATAATGAAAGTACATTTGGAGGATACAGAGAAGGGTTTGCTTTAAGTCGCCTCAGACAGCTGAGTCTCAGTAAGGAGCAGAAGTTGAGGTTTAGAGGAAGAGAGGTGGCGTTCAACAGAAAGATAGAAGAAAGGCTGCGAATGTGCAGAAATAAAAAGTATCACAGCAAATCCAGTTTGCCTTAATAGTGCGCTATATTACCGTAACACATACTTGCATTTGTAATGCACGTTCACTTGCACTGGAACCTGAGAATGATTTCTTCATTTCTGGCACCTGTATTGCGAGTTCATTCATCTTAACCTGAGATCATTTCCTTACACCCTTACTTTTCCTTATATTCTAAAGTCTTCTGTGGTAAATCACTTACTTGGGAAATTTCTTGCTGCACTAGAGGAAGAGCACAAAACAATTACTAGTTTACTATCACAACATATCCAATTTGCATGTATATTGCATTGTATTTCCATAACATATAGTTATTTGCACTTGTACTGCAAGTTCACATGCGCTGTAACCTGAGAGTGTTTTCCTAGATCCATACCTTTCTTATACTGTTAACTCTATTAAAAAATTTTATGTAATAAGATCACTATACAGTATATATATACACTACACTTTCCCACACACCAATGATTATTACCTAACCTCAGTGTGACAAGTAAAGAGTCACCTTTAACTCACTGCACTTGTAGTGCATTTCCTTGTGAAGCTGCTGCCGTTGCTGACAGTTCAGGCAGACGTAGCATTGCCTGTACAGTTTTTAACCTGCTGGTGCCCATGTTCATCATGCGGTGACATGAAAAGTAGTCTGCCTGCGTGACCCTCTCAGGAACTACAGGAGCACCGTGTCTCCTTGGTGCAGCAGTTATGCAAACAGCCTTTCTGAACAGCATGAATGCATACACAAGTGAGAGCAAAAAGTGTAGAAACACCTTCTTGTACCACCTGCAGCACTTCCTGCTTGCCATTCTAATGGATGACTGACATGTTACATTTCTTGGTGTGTAATGCCCCATTCCTGGTCTTGGCTGGCAAAACAAGGTAATGCTTCCTACTTGGCTTGACAGTGCCGTGGGTTCCTGTCCCATGTTCAAGGAGAAACTGTCAGTGTGGCTGATGTATAGAAGGCATCACTTGAGACATCCATATTTGATGCTGAATAAATAAAGAACAGCCAAAGCATTCGTCCTCGAATACGTATTGCTCGCCATCAGTATAAAACTACACCAGTAATCCTTTGCTGTTGGGAGCATACCATCGCAAGTTCGCCAAATTCTACTCATTTCAAATCACATATCCTGGGATATTGCCCGCAAAGCTTGATTGCAATTTGACCACTTCATCATGAGATATTCTGGTAAAACACAAACAACACACAGACACATAGATAGATACATTAATAGAAGCCAGCAATTACAATATCACCTTGCTAGGCGAACAACAACAAGATGACAAAATCCTAGAATTTCCCCTTCCACGTTTCATTTTCTCTTTGCATCCCTATCTTCAAAAACTAGATTAGTAATCCTCTGGTAATCGAAGGCATATCACTTCAGCTTCACCAAACGTAAGCAGTACAAGCCACACATCGCACGAAACTGACCGCAAAGTTTGGATACAATGTGCCTACTTAATTTTGAGATATATTGGTAACACACACACACACACACACACACACACTGGCAACAGGGCAGAGAGAGGACGCAAGTAACTATGAGCAGCACTGGCCACTACTGTGCACACCAAATATTATCTTTACATGAGTCAAGCTATGAATTACACTAAATATAGTGACGTTCTAATATAGCAGAGAATATATAAGCAAAAAAAGTGCTGTCCAAATAACAGAATACCTCCAAGTCTGTGCATTCAAAGGAATCCACCGACAACTTAAACATTAGCTGGGTGTCGTCATTATCACCAGACAAGTAACAGGGAGATGCAGATTTGTAAGTAAAAATTATCTTTTTAAGTGAGAATGATCTCTCTGCAAGTTGAGCACTATCTTTAGTAAAGTGAATATGGAAGGAGTTAAGAGAAGGGATGAAGGTAAAAAACGGGATGAGGATTTCTATCCAGAACTGGCTGAAATGGAAACATAAGTTAGTAAAGAAAGTGAATACACTGGAGAAAATTTTTCAATGGGGAATAAATGAAATTAAGAAGGAGCTACGCAAGCAGAAAGAAAATGAAAAATTATTAATGCAATTAAACAAAAAAGACAAAAGTAGATGAGCTGTCAGTTGAGGTTGTTACACTTTGAAAGAAGACTAGTGAAATGGTGTATACAGTTGTCAACCATGAGAGTATTATGGAGGAGGTCAGAAATGATAGAGAAAATTAGGCAAGCAAGCACTCTAATAGACCAAAACAGCGATACTAAAGTGTGGACAACCCATGTGCAAAAAATTTTGAGAAATTGCAAAAGTGAAATACAAACTACATGTGCTGAAAAGGTGAAAGTAAGGAAAGACTTAGAAATGAAAGTTGAAGAAAATAGCATTAGAAAGGAAGTGCAAGCCCAAAACTGGTCAAAGAATCAGTAGATATCAACAAATCTCTACTAATCACTGGTATAAATGAAGAAGATATAAAAAACAGAATCCTGCGACAAAAAGGAGATGGTAAATATAATGAACATGCTGAAGGAAGTATCAGAGGATATCTGTGATAAGAAATAGAGGAAAACAAAAAATTCTAAGGAAATATGAGAGAAATAAGTCAAGGCTGCAGAAAGTAAGCTTCCAAAGTGTGAACATTGTAAAGAAAATATACTCATGGAAAGAGAGGATTTTGAAAAAGCATTATAAAAGGATGCCAAACTCAGGAAAAATGGGGATCACTAAAAAAAAAAAAATAAAGAAAGATCGGAGGAAGAGAGGAGCATCTTATTATCAAAGTAGAGGAATTACAAGTAAGAAAATGGTACATAAACTATAGGTACAAAGAAAAAGGAAGGTAGTAGACTCAAATGTCAAATATGTAAACAACATGCTTAAGTTGATGTACTCAAATGTAGACTGAATGGTATCGAAATTATTAGAGATAAAAGAATATGCCAAAGACATAGAACCTCATACTATTTGCCAAACTGAAACAAAATTAATCCCAAGGATATCAAATGACACCCTAAGCTGTGAGGATTACAATATATGAAGAAAAGATATAAATTTGAAAAAAGAATGAGGACTTCTGGTATTAACAAAGAAAAATCTACAAGTCAAAGAGATACAACTAGATATACTATCAAAAGTAGAACTAATTGCGATACAGACTGATGCATCTGAAGGAAAAATAATTGTGACAAACATGCCACCCAAAAAAAAAAAACCTGGGAAAGAGGCGAATATGAAGATCTGAGAGAAAGTACAATTCAGAGTTAAAGAGCAGTACTACACAGAATGGAAGAGAAATATGAAAGATATATATTAACTGGAGATTTCAATACAAAATGTAATACTGTCCGTGTAAGAAGTCATGAATGCTGTTGGGATCAAAATCTCCTAGATCTTGTACAGGAATTTTTCTTAACAAAATATGTAAAGGAAAACACCAGAAAAAAAAGGGAAGTTGATGATCCATCATTATTAGACCTTTTATTTACCAGACAAGATAATTATATCAAGAACATAGTGTCACCCTCCATCCGGCAAAAACAACCACATTAAATTTCAACTTCAGGACTGCAAATGATGTTAACCTGCCCCGTCCTGACCAATTTTCAACCACTGACTCTCCCCAATTCCAACCAATAAAAAAAAAAAAATTGGCTCCAACCTCCGCTTTTGGTGAGAAACATCGAAAATTCATAGAGAAATCGCTCACCTGAGGTTTAAAATACTGGATACAGGCAGCAGTACTCCTTACCTTACTGGGTTTTCTATCAGGCTGGCTCCAAAGAAAACGAGTTCTATGAGAGAGTAACTATTCCACACCACTCATAAACTATCTATCTATCTATCTATATACCTAGGCTGCTTCCCCCAAGGAAAGGGAGGTAGCCGAGACAGGACGACTCACTCTCCATTTACTCATCCATTCAAACACATTCATTCGCATCTTAGCCCCAAAGGGGAGAACGGACAGATCCTCACCACATCACACCGCACAAGGGTCAACTGCGCAATGCAATCAGTGACATCCACAGCAGGGCCCGACAGCAGAACTGGTTTACCCCTGCCACATCATAACAGACCCATCCCCTTACCCGCACCTGACCTGACTAGCTGATCAGACCAAATGCGGGAGAATATCCCCTCAGGGCTGCGTCATCACTTATTCATTCACAATTTCTCTCCATTTATTTCTGTCACGCACAGCCACTCTTCCTTGCTCAACAGACATCCCTCTCGCATCCAACGCTCTCTTCACACTGTCCATCCATCCTATTCGTGGTCTTCCTCTCAGTCTTACACCTCTCACATCAGATCTAGTTATCTTTTTCACCAATCGCTCATTATCCATTCTCTCCATATGCCCAAACCATTGCAACACCCTCTGCTCAACTCTACCAGCCATCTCCCGAACAACTCCAGTTCTCCTTCGCACTTCATCATTTCGCACTCGATCCATACGCGTCACTCCACACATACTCCTCAGACATCTCATCTCCAATACATTCAAACTTTTCCTCTCTGCTACACCCATATTCCATGTTTCAGCCCCATATAATGCAGTTGGTACCACAACACCCTCATACAGCCTTCTCTTTACATCCATTCTAAGCGAACGACATTTAAACACTTTTTTCATTCCTCCCAGCACCTTTCCTACTTCATTTATTCTAAACTTCACTTCTGCATCTATTCTTCCATCCACAGCAACATGTGACCCTAGATATTTAAAACAATCTACCTCCTCAGGCAACTCACCATTCAAAACTATATTCATCCCCCTACCATCTATCAACCTCGTACACTTCATCACTTTACTCTTATTCTCATTTACTTTCAATTTCCTCCTTTCACACACCCTTCCAAACTCCTCTACCAACTGTCTCAATCTCTCCTCTGAATCAGTCACCAGTGCAGTATCATCTGCAAACAGCAGCTGCTTCAGATTCCACTCTCCACCATCAACATTTACCAGACTCAGACCACCTAAAACTCTTGCATTCACCTCCCTTACAACACCATCCATGTAAATATTAAACAACCAAGGCGACATCACACATCCCTGTCGCAGCCCCACTCTCACGGGAAACCAATCACTCACAGCATTTCCCACTCTTACACACGCTCTACTATTTACATAAAAGCTTTTCACCCCATTTAGTAACCTACCATCAAGTCCATACAATCTTAAAACAGTCCACAAAGCCTCCCTATCAGTTCTATCATACGCTTTCTCTAAATCCATAAATGCCCAAAACACATCCTTGCCTTTCGCTAAATACTTTTCACACACTTGTCTCACAGCAAACACCTGATCAACGCATCCCCTCCCTCTCCTAAAGCCACACTGCTCATCACTAATCACTCCCTCTGTACCCTCTCTAACTCTCATAATTAACACTCTACCATACACTTTACCTACAACACTCAACAGACTTATACCCCTAAAGCTAGTACATTCATACTTATCACCCTTGCCTTTATACAACGGGACCACACAAGCACTTGCCCAGTCAATTGGCACCATATCTTTCTCAAAGCACACATTCAATAATCTTACTAACCAGTCAACAATAGTCACTCCACCACCCTTCAGGCATAAACGGTATTTATTTATTTATTTGGTACAAATTATATGTAGTACGAGAGTATATTGGTTTTCACACAGTAATATAAACAATATAAACACCAAACACATCAACATACCTGACCTTTTTTGGTGACATTACCTGATCATCATTTCTGACTGTTTCTTCCTCTAACGCTAAGTAAACTTTGTCCTCCACATTGTCATCGATTGGGGAATCACTTTGGACCTGAATTTCGTACCATGACACATGTCTTTACTGGGCAGGTCACTGGTAATAGTTGAACTGCCGACACAATGGTATGCGGGGGGGGGGGAGGTCATGCGGGGTAAGGCATTGTCCCTGCCTGGCGTCTTATAGAGGAAGGTGTCCCGTGTATACGTACCAAAAATCACATGCAAAATTTTAAAATTGTGCAAATTAGGGACCTTGCAATTGCTGTGTATTCATATACGTCAATGGGAGTCACAGTGACAAAACGTGTGGACGTACATATACGTCAGTGGGAGTCAGTGGGTTAACAGTAATGAAAGTTACAGAAAGAACTAAATGAAACAGTAGTCCAGCATTTTAGAACTCAGCACAAAGAAACAGAAATAAGGATAAAGAAGTGGTTTAACACAGAATGTAAAAAATCTAAAGAGAAAAGAGACTTGCTGTGGAACAGATACAGAAGACACAACAGTGAGAGAGCATACAACAACTATAAATGGCAAAAAATTATTATACAAGGTTAAGGAGAGAGGTTTAAAGGTGGTGTGAGGAAGACTTTACAAATAAAAGTAGTGATCAACTGAAGCTTTTTTATAACTGCATCCGAAGCAAAACCAAAGTTAAAGATAAAACCCTGTCTATCATGCATGAGGGGATAACCTATATCCAAGAAATCAGTACATGCGAAGTTCTTAGCAAAAATTTCCAACTACATTTTACAGAAGAAAGTAATTTTGAGACCGATAATAAAGAACATACATGCCCACACATTAACAGATATATGATTATCGGAACAGGAAGTACAGGAAGAGTTAAGTAAATTCGAGAAAGGAAAAGCAAATGGTCCTGACAAAATTTTATGTTAGGTGCTACATGAATGTGCAGAAGAGTTAAGCAGATAAATATATATACTATTCAAGGAATCCTTAAGTCAAGGTAAATTACCCCCTGGGGGTAGGGGGGTTTCAAGAATACTCCCCCAGTATCCCTGCTTGTCGTACGAGGCGACTAAAAGGGTTGGTGGTGGGTTAGTGCCCCACCCCATAAAAAGAACTAACTAAAAAAGCAAATAAAGCGCCTCGGACCCGGACGGACCATACGTTGACGACTAAGGAACGGACAAAGGACATTCTGAGGGTAGGAACGTGGAATGTGAGAGGAGTGAATGATGAAGTGAAAGAGAGAGAGATTGTCCAGGTGCTTGAGGATGCAAAAGTGGATATATGTGGATTGACTGAAACTAAATGGCAAGGTGAAAGGATGAGAAAATGGGAACACGGTGTAGGTATATGTGCGGGAGTCAGTGAGAATGAGAGGGCAAGAGAGGGAGTATGTCTGATGATAAGCAAGAAGTGGAAGGAGAATATAAGAGAGTATGGAACAGTGGGTGCAAGGATTGTATGGGTGAGGATGAAAGTAGGTATACAAGCATGGGCGACTGAATGTGTGTATGCTCCAACAGAGGATCGAGTGGCAAGAGTGAAAGATGAGTTTTGGGCGAGAGTAGAAGCATGTATGGACAAGTTTGAGAGGAGCGAGAGAGTGCTGTTGATTGGAGACATGAATGGCAAAGTTGGGAATGTACGAGTGGATGGAGTGGTTGGTCAGTGGGGTGTGCCAGCTGAAGTAGATGGGAATGGTAGTGCTTTGGTGGACATCTGTGCTGGTAAGGGATTGGCAATAGCCAACACCTACTTTTGGCATAAGATGATCCACCGGTATACATGGAGAGTAATGAGGAGGATGGATGGTGAACTTGTTGAACAAAAGGCAATGATAGACTACGTGTGTGTGGATGAGCGAATGAGAAGACAAGTGTTGGATGCAAGGGTGTGGAGAGGGTGGGGGAATGGAGTCTCGGACCATCACTTAGTGATGGCCAAGGTA
This sequence comes from Coenobita brevimanus, assembly GCF_032717465.1. Classification (NCBI taxonomy): domain Eukaryota; kingdom Metazoa; phylum Arthropoda; class Malacostraca; order Decapoda; family Coenobitidae; genus Coenobita; species Coenobita brevimanus. Next base: position 23,961,522 of record NC_136986.1, read on the forward strand.
GAGCTGCAAAGAAAGTGGTTGAGGAGACGAAGGGGAACACAGGAGGAAGCAGCTCCTGTGAGAAGAGTGGAGAAATTGCAAGATAGTGAGAAAAGGACAGAGTATAAGAGCATAGTGGAAGAAAGATTGGGAAGGTATGAGCTAGAGCAGATGGAAGGGGTGGAAGACGTATGTAAGATATTCACGGAAGAGATAAGTGCAGCGTGTGAGGCGGTTTGTGGAGTGAGGAGGAGATGCAAGGGTGTGCAAGGGACAGCATGGTGGAATGATGAGGTGAAACGAGCTGTGGAACAAAAGAAGAAGGCATATGGTGAATGGTTGGCGAGTAGAGGTAGAGGAGAATATGAGAGAAGAGAGAGGTATATGTGAGCAGGAGAAGGGAGGTTAAGAGACTGGTGAAGGAGAGTAAGAAGAAAGTGGATGAAGAGTTTGGGAGGAATCTGAGTGTGAAGTGGAGGGAGAGTAAGAAATTGTTTTGGAAGGAGGTAAAGAAAGTAAGGCAGTGTGAAAGGGGAAATAGTAGGGGAGTGAAAGATAGGAATAATAGATTGTTGGTGGAGAAGAGAGAGAAATTGAGGAGATGGAAGGAGCACTTTGAGGATTTGTTGAAAGTAGAGAGTGAGAACAGTGTGAGTATAAGTGGTTGGGGAATGGCTGGGAGAGGAAGAGATGAGAGGAGGGAGGAAGAGATCAGTAGGTCGGAAGTAGTGGAAGCGATGAAGAAGATTAAGCTGGGAAAGGCCCCAGGAATTGATGGAGTGTGTGGTGAAATGCTTAGGTATGGGGGTGAGATTGTTGTGGAGTGGATATGGAAGTTGTGTAGATTGGCTTGGGAAGAGGGAAGGGTTCCAGAGGACTGGAAATCAGGTATAATTATTCCTCTGTACAAAGGAAAAGGGGAGAGAGAAGTATGTGGTAACCATAGGGGTATTTGCCTTCTTAGTGTGACTGGTAAAATATATGGTAGAATACTCATTGATAGGGTTAGGCATATGACAGAGGAGCTAGTTGGAGAAGAACAAGGGGGATTTAGGAAGGGAAAAGGGTGTGTAGATCAGATATTTGTTCTAAGATGTTTAGTGGAGAAGTATCTAGAGAAGGGAAGGAAAGTGTATGCTGCCTTCATGGACTTGGAGAAAGCTTATGACAGAATAGATAGGCAAGGTATGAGGAAGGTATTGAGAATATATGAAGTGGAGGGGAAATTGTTGAGTGCTGTGAAGAGTATGTACGAAGGAGCTAGGGCTACGGTGCGAGTGGATGGTGAGCTGAGTGAGTTCTTTGATCTCAATGTGGGATTGAAACAGGGGTGTGTGATGTCTCCATGGCTGTTTAATATATATATGGATGGGGTTGTAAAGGAGGTGCAAGGTAGGGCAGTGGATGTGGGGGTGGCCCTAATGAATGAGGGTGAGATTTGGAAGCTTCCGGTGTTGCTGTTTGCTGATGATACAGTATTGTTGAGTGAAGATGAATGGGAGTTGCAAGGTTTGGTGAATGAATTTGGGACAGTGTGTAGGAGGAGGAAGCTGAAAGTTAATGTAAACAAAAGTAAAGTTATGGTGTTTGAGAGGAATGAAGTCACAGAGTGTGCAGTGAGATTGGATGGTGAGGATATGGAGAATGTGAGTGCATTCAAGTACTTGGGTAGTGTGATGAGTAAGGATGGAACTTTGGGGGATGAAGTACGTGAAAGGGTACAGCAGGGAAGAAAGGTTGTTGGTACACTGAAAGCAGTGATGAGAAATAGGGAGGTGAGTATGGAATTTAAGAAGTCACTGCATGATGGTATTGTGATCCCTACCCTGACGTATGGAAGCGAGGCGTGGACCTTGCAAGAGGGGAACAAGTCAAGAGTGAGAGAAGTGGAAATGAGTTACTTGAGAGGAGCATGTGGAGTGACGTGGAGGGACAGGTTGACGAATGAAGAAGTGAAGGAACATTGTGGGGTAGATGTGGATGTGGTTGAAAAGATTAGGAGAAATACACTGAGGTGGTTTGGACATGTGGAGAGAATGGAGAATGAAAGACTGACTAAGAGGTGTATGTAGGTGAGGTGGAGGGAGGGAGAGGGAGAGGTAGACCGAGGATGAGGTGGAGGGATGGAGTTGAGAGGTATATGAGGGAGGGGGGGGAGATGGGGGAGGGGAGTCAAATGGTGGGTGACAGAGTGACTTGGAGGCGTTTTGTCTGCGGCCACCCTTTGCGGGATTAGGGCGTCGGGCTATAGATAGATAGATAGATAGATAGATTGCTCATGTAATACCATTCAGGGATGAGTGAGGCTGGTCATTCTCATCTTAAATGTCGGGACCAACTGCCCAGCCCCGGGCTCCTACGCTCCTCATGGGGCAGTGTAGGATTGGATGATGGATGGATGGATGGAAGAAAGTAAACATTGTTCCCCTACCCATAAAAGGAAATAGACAGAATCAACTCAACTATAGCCCAGTACCCCTGACCAGTGTTGTATGCAAGGTACTAGAAAAGCTAATAAGAAAAATTTAGGTAAACCATCTTGAAAACTATAATACAATAACAGAAAAACAGTTCGGTTTTTGAGAAGGAAAAACATGTTACAAATCGATGAAGATACTAAGACAGAGTTGCAGAAACACTGCAGAAAAGAGAGGGATGGATGGACAGCAACTATCTAGATTTTAAGAAAGCATTTGACACGGTACCACACCAAAGACATTTATGGACACTGCACCATCAAGGAGGAATCCGAGGTAATCTGTTCTGTTGGATGCAGGATTTTCTCATGAAAGGGGAAATAAGAGCATTACTAAGGGATAGTGTACTCATCATGGAGGAAAGTGACTAACTGATGTTCCACACGGCTCAGTGTTGGCACCAATTATGTTTTTAGTATATATGAATGATATAGACATTAACTGTGGAAATGGGAGCTATCTAAATATGTTTGCTGATGATGCAAAAATACAAAGGAGATTTACAAACACAGACTCTTGAAGACACCTACAAGAGAAATCGAATAAGCTTTATAAATGGAGCATAAATTTAAGGATATGTATGATAAAAATGGTTTAATACACGGGACGGTATCTACTTGACTCATTCCTATAAAGATACACTTAGGTAAGAACACACACACACACACACACACACACACACACACACACACACACACACAGGCCGTTACATTATCGTCTTGGTAGGTGAGCAACAACTCTTAAGTCCAGCATATACTGTATACAATCTTGTCACAAGCAACAACGAATGTGATTTATAAGTGATGATATTTGGACGATTTGTATTGGATAAATGCCAGTCAGCCCCACAACATTACATACATCTCATTCACCACTTTTTTCTGGAAAGGCAAAAAACAAAAATGGTGGTAGATCCTTTTTAGCATGCTAAGAATTAGGTGAATTTTCCACACCCTGTCATTGGATAAGGGACCCAAGTTGGGGGAAATATGCAGGAACCGTACTATGGCGAGGTATTCTGTAATGCGCCATGTACCTCTTAAAAACAGGTGTGGATGTGAGGTCGTCCATGATTCAATAGTCCTGTATGGCATGTCTTTTTTATGTGTCCAATCAGTGGCATACCCAGAAAGTTGAAAAGGGGGGGGGGGGCTTTTTTTTTTTTTTACCTTTTTAACTGTGTACCCCACGACTTTGGCGAGTGAAGCGATCTTGTACAGCTCGGGGGTTTGAGGGGAGAGGCGCTGTAAGCCCCCCCCTCTTTGAGAAAATTTTGCATTTTAGCCAGTTTTATGATCATTTTGAGGTCATTTGGAATGCTTATACGACATAAATATAGCATATTCTAGAGTTATTTTTAAGTACTCTGTGACAATGAGTTATGATTCAGTCTCTCCAGTAACCTTATACTACTAAAAATCAAATGCTCACATTTCGATCAAAACACTTTACAATTGTAATAAGCTAAAAGCATTAAATTTTTATGATAAATTAATCACTGTATTAGTCTCAATTACAAACAGTCAAAGACATATCCAACTAAATTTTCTTGCTGATTGTATATATATATATATATATATATATATATATATATATATATATATATATATATATATATATATATATATACTAGGGTGGTCCTTATACAGTAGGGCCAAAATTCGATTTCGAAAATTCAAATGCCATACCCATACAAAACATTCTAATTAGGTTAAAAATACTGTATGTGAAATATTTTTGACAACAAATAATTTTTGGAGGTTGCTCATTGCCCTTGAATATCACTGTGTAAGAGTCAAACCGTGTATATTCAGAGGATTTTGTATCTGAAATTTTCTGACACTTATGAATTTTGCAGATACGATATCAGCTCATAGAAGGTCACAAACGGTTAATTTTGGAAAAAAAAAAAAAAAAAAGGTAGACATATTTATTAACTAATCTGAATTGCTTCAAAGCAAGTTATAGATTTTTGATGAACAATTAAATGTAATACCAGTAAACAACTATCAATACAGTCACTTCTGCATTATTAAATGACCAATATGTCGCCAACCAAATCATTGACCATTCATTGCTGCAGGCATCGCTTAACTCCATGAGGAACTCTGTGTCTGTGGTCAGCCACAACTTGAAGGATGTATTGCAGCTGGTCTTCATCCTTTGTTAGACGACCGGAGAAGGCCTTAATAAGTGCAACTGCTCATTCAGCGTGATCATTGATTACTGCAAGTTTTTACAAATATGCCAGCACCTTTCTGTATGTACAATCTTCATACCATTGGTCAGCAGGTAAGTTCAAATAGTCATCATCAATATTCAGTCTTTTGAAGAGGTTCTTTGTCTGCTTCGTGGCGAAATCAGCGACAGCCTTTCCTCGAACGTCACCAGTCGCAATGGTCATTCACTTGGGAGGACTTCCATACCATCACTGAAATTCATAGCTTGCACCATCTGTTTCTTGACTTCTTGACTGACGTTACCATCAAACAGTGCAAGACCCACGAGCTCTTCATGCAAGTACCACAAATGAGAGGCAATTTTCTAAGCTGTTACTCTGGAAATATCATTGTTGATGGTGGCATAGTCGACTGGGGCCTGCAGCAGATGCAGGTCGTTCTGTGGGGTGCTCACTGCGAGTGGTGCTGTTATCCAGGCCTTGACATAGTAGCGTGTGTAAAACACACACAGGTCATGGAGACTACGCTCTTCACTGATGGTCATGGTAAACTGTGAATGAAACATCCACACTTTGAATGTGTAGCATACCTTTGACATCCATCTTGCTTGATGCATGGGGCTGGGCTTATGAAAACGAGTACCTCATGGTGGTGATGAACCGAGGAAGATTGCAATCAGCTCGAGTATCTCACGGTAATCATCACGAGGCTGCTTGTGCAGGAGTGTAACAAACAAAGGTCAGGACCTCCTCCTTGATATCTTCAAGTTGAGCTGAGACCACTTCATCAGATGATACATCTTGAAAGTGCTCCTGGTCAACTGAACTCCAAAAAGTTTGAAGTCGCTTGAAGGGCAGTACTTCTGATGCTGGTGCAACATGCATGGCTGCCTTGAAAGCAGTTCCTGCAAGTTGTTCTAAGATGTGATGCCAGCAGGCGAGGTACAAGAGTTCTCTGTCCAGTAGCTGTTCCACCATAATGCATGCTCCTTTGTGGCGAAACGTGTTTGCACTTGTCGTGTTGAAGCAGATGCCTTGGACTCTTTCTTCAACTCCCCACCGCTTCAGTGCTCTGACCATGGCTTGTGCTTGCTGCAAACCAGTCCCTGATTCTAATTTTGGAACTTCTAATAGCTGAGAATTACCACTTGACGAGATAATGATTGGAAGTCGGCCCACTTTTTCATTGTTGGTGAGGTCTGGAAGAAGCTTTCCATCCCAGTTTATGACGATTACTCTTCCGAAGCGAACTCAATCATTATGCTCATCGCCGTCTCTTTGTGCCATTTCTTTTGCTGTCGCCTGATGCTGCTGCGGTTCAGAATTAATGAACTAAGATCATGACCCAAAGCTTTTACTGTTTCTCTGAGGATCATCAGAGCAACGCGATCAGACAGTTGATATCGATCCAGAATGGGCGACAAATTTTGACTCAGCACAACTATCCAACCATGTTTGGGTGGTGAAGGAAGACTTATATTTCATTCTCCATTTACAGGAGTCATGTAGTTACCACTGGACTCATCCCCAGATGACGAAGTACTGCTGCTGCTGCTCTCCAATTCAGCGATTTCTTGAGCCTGCGCAAATGCAGTGGCAGCCTTTCTCTTCGTTTGAGCTCCATATACTCACGGTGGCACTTATTTGCTTCTTTGATACTTAGGGTCTTGTCGATTCCTACCATTGCTCCTGGCTGACTTTTCGTACGCTGACTGATGAGAAACTGCTTGTCCTCTTCTATTGTGATCAGTTTCAGGGCATCAGCATGTGCAACATCGAAAAGGTCATCCAAAGTATCTTTAAATGATTGCTTACCCTGGACATGTACTGGTGTTGTCCTGCCCTTGTTTTTCTTAAGAGATTGCCATTGAAGCAAAATCTTGTCCAATTTTTTCTTGGAATTTCATGTTTGTCGAACTGGAATACGGGCACGCTCCCAGAACTGTTCCACTTTTTCAATTATAGCTTTCACTGCTGTTTTGTCTTGTTCTGCTTCAGGTGGAAGTGCAAAAGATAACCTAGGGCTTGGCGGATTGAAGGCATTTTGGATCCTTTGATATCATCTTCCAGCTTGTCGAGCAAGTAGACATCAGACCAAGTCCTAGACAGGTTCCTTGCTTTAGCATCAGTGCTCGTACTTGTCGAAGCCATATTCGTCCAGAGTCAACACAGTTCAACCAGTTATCAGTAATTATGTAAGATTGTCTGTAAAAGCAGAAAGCATGCAATTAAAGGGTGGAATTAGATTGTCACTGTATGCAGTCAGTACACAACAGTGACATTTCTATGCACTTAACAAGTAAGTGAAACACTGTTATCTACCTAATTGTCATTAAAATCTAATAAATTATCGTCACCACGAATATCAGCAGCATAACCAAGTCATGAGGTCTAACGCCAATTATCTAACAGACAAGTCCGGTTCACAGTAGGCAGCTGTGATCTGCCTAGGTGCTATGAATTTAAATCTTTGTACAATGCAGAACTGAGTAGTTTCAAGACACCGAAACTGTGTGAAATACATTTCTGTGACAACTATGTGGGACAAGCTGAATGTGGCGATACGTAATAACATATAAGGCCGATGAGCGACCTCTAAATTAAAATATTTTTGAAAAATATTTTGCATTACATGTTCTCGTGTTATATGGAAGGATTTGAGGGGGTATCGTCTTAAAAATTCACAAGATCGAAAATTAGGACTACCCTAATATATATATATATATATATATATATATATATATATATATATATATATATATATATATATAGACTGTAGCAACAGTCGAGCAGGGCAGTATTTCCGAGGTGGATGGAAAGCTGATGACAGGGAGTGCTGGAGCTCCCGTTTCATCAGCCCTCAGGATTAGTTCCTGACCATCCTTCCTTTGCTGAACTTTTTCAGTGTCTCAGTTACACAGAGAGTAGGCCAGCATGCTCTCCAATACAAATTTCTCTAACTATGTACACCAAACTACATGCACAGTACACGCTGCACTTCCTTTTCCAAAATTTAAAAAAATCATGGCGTCTCGACACTCAGCCTTGGAGTCCCCGGGGGGCGGGGACCATAAATGCCCCCTCTTTCCGCCCCTCTCCCGGTGACGACTTGAGCTGCCTGGAACCACTGTCTGACTCACTTCTTCTTCATTTTGCAACATTCGCGGGCTTTCCTCTAACTTTCGCTCTGTTGCGCACCAGCTCTCCTCCTCTAAACCTCACATTCTCTTCCTAACTGAGACAACTGACAGCAAACCCTTTTCTGTATCCTCCAACTTTCTCAATACTCATTTCAAAGCCAAAGGTGGCTATTGCGGATATATATATATATATATATATATATATATATATATATATATATATATATATATATATATATTTTTATATATATATATATATATATATATATATATATATATATATATATATATATATATATTTATATATATATATATATATATATATATATATATATATATATATATATATATACGCAACGACTTATCTTGCTCTCATGTTCCTGAACTCGATTCTTCAGAATTCTCTACACTCTGGCTTCAGCTTTCCTGTCATTCTCTGACTAAATATATCTGTGCTGTTTACTTTTCCCCTAATTCTACTGACTATAAAAAATTCTTTGACTATCTTACTTCTACGATGGAACACATTCTATCCATTGCTCCTTTCTCTGAAATCTCCATTTTAGGATATTTCAATGTTCTCCACCACCTTTGGCTCTCCTCTCCTTTCACTGATCCACCTGGTGAACAAGCCTACATCTTTTCTATCCTTTATGACCTAGAGCAGCTTGCACAGCACCCTACCTGTATCCCAGACCGCCTTGGAGAGAGCTCCAACATGCTTGACCTCTTCCTTACAACTAATCCTTCTGCTTACACTGTTAATGTTTTCTCTCCGTTGGGCTCCTCCAATCACAACCTTATCACCTTATCCTGTCCTAACACTTCGGTATGGCCTGTGGACCTTCCAGGAAAACGTCGTCTGTGGCATTTTGGAGCCGCAGATTGGGAGGCCTTCAGGCAGTACTTTTTTTATTTTCCCTGGAATGATTATTGCTTCCATGGCCGGGAGCTATCTGAGTGTGCCTTGAGCATTACGGACGTTATTCTCTCTGGCATTGAAGCATACATTCCTTTCTTTTATCCTTTGTCTATCACAAGAAAGCCTTGGTTTAATCACGCTTGTTCTAATGCTGTCCGCAACAAGGAGAGGGCCTACAAAAGGTACCGGAGCCAACCCACCCCTGAATCACATCATCTTTACATTTGTGCCCGGAATCGTGCTAAGTCTGTTCTTCACTCTGCTTAAAATAATTTCATCTGTACTAAATGCTCTCAACTCTACAACTCGAATTCTTCCCGCATCTTCCGGCACCTTGCCAGAAACTTTTCTAACAACTTTACCTCATCATCCTTCCCTCCTCTTTTCTACTCTGATGATTCTGTAGCTATTTCTTCTACCGATAAAGCAGATCTCTTCGCACAGACTTTCTCCTCCAATTCCACCTTAGACGATTCCAGTGCTGTTTCTCCATCACTTCCCCCCTCTGACTTCCTTGTGGCTGACATTAAAATTTCTTCAGCTGATGTATTTTCTGGCATCACTGGCCTCAATACTAACAAGGCATATGGGCGTGATGGAGTCCCTCCTGTTGTTCTCAAGAACTATGATTCTGTGCTTACACCCTGCCTAGGCAAACTCTTTTGCCTTTGTCTGTCAACTTGTACCTTTCCTTCTTTCTGGAAGTTTGCTCTCATTCAGCCAGTCCCAAAGAAGGGTGGCCACTCCCAACCCTCCAACTATCATCCAGTTGCGCTAACGTCCTGTATTTAGTTTTCGAATCAATTCTCAATAGAAAAATTTTAAGGCATCTTTTTACTATCACAACCTTCTTTCTGATCGTCAATACGAGTTCCGTCAGGGATGCTCCACTGGCGATCTTCACCTACCTTTCAGACTCCTGGTGATCCTCCTTTCGGGACTTTGGCGAAAACTTTGCAATTGCACTTGACATCTCAAAGGCTTTCGATCGAGTCTGGCATAAATATTTAATTTTCAAACTGCCCTCTTACGGTTTCTATCCTTCTA